>NC_142063.1:27804309-28114041 GCF_059756535.1 Pantherophis guttatus | reverse complement strand
TTCAACACCATCAAATTGGGAGTGATTTTTAAACCAATCTCAACTATTCACAAAGCAACTTGGCCAATTCAGGTTACAGGAGAGGGCCCAGCTGAAAAACAGACATTATAACACTGGTCCTCATAAGAAGAAGATGTCAAGGCATCCTGGTTTATATGTGCCTCTGCTTTAATGCCATATGGGACTTAGACATGATTTTTGTTAAGGATTTTCTGATCAGAGATGCATTTGCTTTTAAATCTTTTACTTTAATTACTGAAAAGATAACCAGAGCCTTTTACGGCTGCCTTCTCATATCTAGAGGGTAAATCCATTGGGGAACATTAATCTTCCCTCAAATTCTCTTTATATTGACCAGTAGCCTCTCTAGGGCAGTGTTTCTCAACTGTGGCAACTTTGAGATGGCTGGTTGGGGAATTCTGAGAGTTAAAGTCCACCCATCTTAAAGTTGCCAAGGTTAAGAAACATGGCTCTAGGACTTTCCATACCTGGAGAAGTCAAGAGAGCAAACATTATTTGACTTTGATCTTTTCATTTACCATTAAGATGCCTACTAGTGATTTTCAGCCCTCTAAATCTCCTTCATAGTCTCTGTGCAACTATTCCCTGCAATGTAAAAGAACATGTCCTTTTGAACAGCAAACCTTCTCCAAACTGAGGGGTCACTGAGAGCAAACTCCATTCCTTATTAGCATTGATGATATTATACCTAGTTTGGGTAATGAAACATTTGCAAGAAAGCAAACTTAGAGAGCACCAAAGACTCCTCATTTCATCCCTGAACTACAAATACCCTTCTGTATTGGTTTCTCCAAACTGCTGTCTGCTGGCTGGGGGATTCTGGGAGTTGAAGTCCTCCAGGCTTAAAGTTGCCAAGGTTGGAGACCCCTGATCTAGGGGGACTAAAGGCTTGATAGGAATGCTAGTGTTAAGGCTCAAGAACGGATAGTGAGCTCTTACCTGGTCCCAGAGTGCTGCTGCCACTTGGTCTATGACGGCCCCCAGCTCCCTGTACTCCCCGGAGTATCTGATGTATGCCCATGTGCAAAGGGTGATCAGAGTTAGCCCCATAATCATATTGCAGAGACTGGCTATGATGTCCAATCCAATGAAGCCTGTGACACCAGCAATGACGTAAGTGATAAAGATGACGACAAACAGGGTGGCTGGGGTGCGAGCAGCGTGGAAGATGTTCTTGCTGTCGTTGTGCTTGATATACTGGACATAGAGCTCGTCAATTTCTGCCTCCAATTGCTGGAGGTAGCGACGGCTGAATTCTTCACCCCCCATTTTTTTCACACCACGGAATTGCCGCACTGCCTCTTCCTTGAGCTCCAGGTGTTTATTCTGAAGGTCACTGGGTGCAAGAAAAGGTTTGTCACCCCCACACACCTGAAACAAGCAAGTAAAGCATTTTTTAAAAAAACACGACAGGGTAAGCCCCTGACCAAAGAAATGAGGCATCCCACATTTGAAATCCCAGAAGTCCTAGAGTAGGCAGTATGAAAAAAAGTCATACTATTTGCGAATTTGAAGTCAATTCATCAGGCTGAGAAAGCTGGCTTATTCATTTATTATATTTTATTTATTTGTCAAGCATGTATAACAGATATAAGTATAAACACAATTATGAATACAGGAAATGGATATGGATAAATGGTGACATTAGAACAGGGACGGTAGGCACACTGGTGCGCTTATGCACGCCCCTTACAGACCTCTTAGGAATCGGGTGAGGTCAACAGTAGACAGTCTAAGGTTAAAGTTTTGGTGGTTTGGGGAAGAGACCAGAGTCAGGTAGTGCATTCCAGGCATTGACAACTCTGTTGCTGAAGTCGTATTTTCTGCAATCGAGTTTGGAGCAGTTTACCTTAAGTTTGTATCTATTATGTGCTCGTGTATTGTTGTGGCTGAAGAAGTCATTGACAGGTAGGACGTTGTAGCAGATAATTTTGTGTACTACATTTAGGTCAGACCGAAGGTGGCGTAGTTCTAAGTTGTCTAAGCCCAAAATTTCGAGCCTGGTGGCACAAGGTATTCTGGGTGAGCAGAGGAGTGGAGGACTCTTCACTCATATAACATGTAACTAAGCCATCACTCTCCTGCTCAGTACAGGAATTGCAATTAAAAGATCCCCAATAAATGTCTATCTATGCTCTACTTGATTCCATCAAGTAAAAGGAAGTTTTGGATAACTACCGTTTTCCCGAAAATAAGACATCCCCTGATAATAAGCCCAATCGAGCTTCTGAGCGCATGCACTAAAATAAGCCTTCCCCCGAAAATAAGCCTTCCCCCAAAATAAGCCTTTCCCGAAAATATTTAAACGCAGAGCTGGAAATCAGGTAAGACAGCAACAGGAGCCCCATCTTGTTCCACGTGCCCCAAAATAATAAGACCTCCCCGAAAATAAGGCCAAGAGCTTATTTTGGTGTTCAAAAAAAAATATAAAACGGGGTCTTATTTTCAGGGAAACACGGTAGTTCCACTGTTGGACTGCCCTTAACATTTAAAGGATAGATCATTATTACATGTGTTTCCCTTGGAACAAGTCTTGATCTGCTTGACATCCATGGGAGTCCACGGAATCTCTCATTTTGGATACTATAGTGATTTAACATCTTTAGCTCTTTACATTTTTCTTCGTAAGACTTTGTTTCTACTGCTCTGATCATCTTCACTGTCCTTGTCTGACTTGTTCTACTATCTCTGAAACCTTCTTAAAATGCAGGATTTGGAAATGGATTCAAATGGGGTCTGATCAAAGCAGATTATCTAAAGTGAAATGAGTTGCAACATGTTGTTCAACGTTTTTACTGGGATAAAGTATTTCAGTACAGGTAATCGCAGACTATCTGATTGTGATTTCTTAATCATATTAGTCCTATATGATATAGATACCATGTTTCCCCAAAAATAAGACACTATCTTATTTTATTTTTTTTTGAACCCTGAAATAAGCGCTTGGCCTTATTGCCATGCGCTCAAAAGCCTGATTGGGCTTATTATCAGGGGATGTCTTATTTTGGGGGAAACAGGGTATATACAAATCAGAAGTTAGTACTGCAGTGTCAGTGGTCCCTTATCCCAATTAAATCAAAATACATATTTTTAAAAAGAAAAGCCAGATTGAAATGTCCAAAATCTTGCAACCATATCGTCAATTCACAAGATTTCAGATGACTTTTGGGGACGGGATGATCAGACCGTAATGCAGCAATGTTGAATGAATTCTGGGGGCTGAAAAGCTCAAAGACCTTCCCCTGAGATCCAGATCACATATTTTTGGAACTACACTGGCTCTTCAGAAGACAACGGATCACCCAAGGCCTTACGTGGAATGAAGGAGCTACGGCTCCTTAGAAAAATGATGGGACAGATTCTGAGCCTTACCTCTTCCATTCGTTTGTTGTAAGTATCTTTTGCAGTGGCGACAGCTGCCAGATTGTTTGCTTCTGCAGTGGCCTGCAAAGGCAGAATGGGGAACAGGGACAAAGAGGGGAAAAAATATTGCTATGGAAACAGGAGGCCATTGACCATAACAGTTGGAAAATACTGTGAGTTTATTAATTGCAAGCAAGGATACTTTTTCTCCTAAAGCATCAGGAAAGCTCAAAGTCAGGATCAAGCAAACCATGTCAACCACTGGATGGTTCTGGAGGAATCATTCTCACTCAGCACAAGAAAAAAACACATTTTTTGGAAGAAATGCTTTGCACATTGCCTTGAACTCTTGGAGCAAAGAAAGGGAGATAAATCTAAATCTTATATAAATAAGCACCCAACAGAATAGTACACAAATAGCTTCTTTCACGGTGACTCCAATCAGTTCACTTTTTCCAACCACAATCCCTTTTCTCTCCTAGCGAAGGCACATTTAACCTGGGAAGAGGTTATTATATGCTTTAATTAAACACTTCCCACAAACTCTCTCCTCTAGTCCTCAGTTAATCAGTTAAGGAGCTGATGATAAAGCAGGTGATGACTGCTTTTTTCCTCACTGTTCAGCAATTTTGATGGAAAGGGGAGAAAAACTGAGATAAGGGAAATGTCTATGGAGATTCTCAGTCATCCAGGACATGGTTGTCCCAAAGGTGCTTTTTCAAGAGGCAAGCGGACTTTCTGGTTTTTCTTTGAAGACGTTTCGCTTCTCATCTAAGAAGCTTCTTCAGCTCTCAGCTCTAAGATGAAGAAGCTTCTTGGATGAGAAGTGAAACGTCTTCAAAGAAAAACCAGAAAGTCCGCTTGCTTCGAAAAAGCATCTTTGGGAGAGAAAACGGAAGCTATTTGGATTGAGAGCATCAGGCAAGTTTTTGCAAGCTAAAGGAACAGTGGTGGAATTCGAATTTTTTTACTACTGGTTCTGTGGGCATGGCTTGGTGGGCATGGTGTGGCTTGGTGGACGTGGCAGGGGAAGGATACTGCAAAATCCCCATTCCCTCCCCACTCCTAAGGGAAGGTTATTGCAAAATCTCCATTCCCACCCCACTCTGGGGCTAGCCAGAGGTGGTATTTGCCGGTTCTCTGAACTAGTCAAAATTTACCAGTTCTCCAGAACCTGTCAGAACCTGCTGAATAGCACCCCTGTAAAGGAGCCTGTATGGCAGTCAGTAGATGGAATGGAGTAACATCAGGATCATCTAGAACAGTGTTTCTCAACCTCACCAACGTTAAGATGTGTGGAAATCAACTCCCAGAATCCCCCAGCCTATTACTGGGTTGAGAAATGCTGAGGTTGAGAAACACTGATCTACAACATACACCTTTCACTTCAAGGCTGCAGTCCAAGGAGTTGGGAACAGGAAGTCTCAAAGGTCTGTCTATCTATCATCTATCTATCTATCTATCTATCTATCTATCTATCTATCTATCTATCTATCTATCTATTAGTTTGATTTATATGCCGCCCTTGTCCGGAGACTCAGGGCGGCTTACAATGCATTAAGCAATAGCCTTCATACTTTTGTATATACCTGCTTAATAGGGTTTTCAGCCCCCCCTAAGCAGTGTTCTGTTTTATACAAAGTCAGCTTATTGCCCCCACAATCTGGGTCCTCATTTTACCTACCTCGAAAGGATGGAAGGCTGAGTCAACCTTGAGCCTGGTGAGATTTGAACTTGCAGTAACTGCAGGCAGCTGGCAACTAAGTGCTACTTTAACAGCACTTAGTCCACTGCGTCACCAGGCTCTTTATAGAACTGAGAACTCTTTCCCAACCAAAATTTTCCCCAAAGTGTTAAATTACTATGCCTACAATTCCCAGACATCATGGAGAAACTTTGAAAGCTAGTATTTTACACATCTGGAGGGTACTAGGGTGGGGAAAGTTGGCCTAGAGACACACTTAGGACTCCTTCCTACTTTATATCTTCTTAGGGCCAAAGACAAACATGTAACATAGACCTGGAGAAGGCATTACAAATGATTTTGACCAAGATGCCTTGACATTTATGTCAAGTAAACATTATTTTACTATACTTGAATAAAATTAATGTTTCAGTGTTTTTCAACCATGAGGATACACCCGTATACATTAGCAAAGCATCTAAAAAACTGGTTTATGGTTTATTCTGAAAGCAAGACTGGATTGAATTGTGAGTATTTTTGCATGTTTCTAAAGAGAGATGAAAGCTTGTCGATCGAAGGGTCAGCAGTTCACCGGTTCGAATCCCTAATGCCGCGTATCGGGGTGAGCTCCCATTACTTGTCCCAGCTTCTCCCAACCTAGCAGTTCGAAAGCACATAAAAAATGCAAGTAGAAAAATAGGAGCCACCTTTGGTGGGAAGGTAACAGCATTCCGTGCGCCTTTGGCATTTAGTCATGCCGGCCACATGACCACGGAGACATCTTCGGACAGCATTGGCTCTTTGGCTTTGAACCGGAGATGAGCACTGCCCCCTAGAGTTGTGAACGACTAGCACATATGTGTGAGGGGAACCTTTACCTTTACCTAAAGAGAGAGATCTCACTATGACCTCTTGGCCATTTGCACATAGTAGTGGGCTCTCTATTATGTTCTCCCATCACTGTATTCAATTCCATTAATTTAGTGCCCTTCCCAAATTAATGGGAAGTGCAAGATCTGAGCATCTCACACATCTTTAAGGGACTTGATTCGTTCTGTAAGTCATCTCTCGTGATTGATAGGAATTGATAGGGAAAAAATGCTTTCTCCTTCCGATAGAAACTTATGTTCCCAACCCCCACAGAATGCAGTAATTACCTGCAACATTGATTTTGGATGAGGGAGCTCTTCTCCTTGGTAGATCTTAATATAGGCCTGGGAGAAAAACAAATTAAAAAACTCCAAGTGATATATGGAACATCATTTAAAACCTGCCCACAAAATATTATGTCAAAAAATGTTAAAAGTGTTTTTAAGTTCCTACTTATAGAGCTACAATATTAATTAACCATATTAACCATATAACGCCTACTATGTCGTGGATGCTATGCCTTTAATGGCGATTCCAAATATATCTAAAAAATGCTGTCTTTGGGGGATTTTTTTAAGTTATTGAATGGAAAAGCTGTGACTTCTAAATATGATTTAAGCGCAACGCATAGCAGTCCTAATTACTAGCCCTGCCACTAGAGATGGTAAAATTCTACTTCAGCCACATCTGAAGGGGTTTAAGCTCTAAACTGTTTCTGGAGAAATCTGTTCCCGTAGAGATTGCTCTCTGTTTCTACATGAGCCCAATATGGCAAGGGGACCTTAGCCACTGATCCCTAGAAAATGGAGGCTTTGAAGCCAGAAAGCCCTCTCTTTTATACTTGCAGCTCACCTTGAAATATTCCACAAGGCCTCGGCAGGTGATCTTATTTCCGTTGATCTCCTTGACATCCAGGCTCTTGGGGCTCAATAGCCATGGAATCAGGATTTTCAAGTTTTTGATGAAATCATCATCTATTTCTGTAAGGGGAACATGAACCCTACTTATAAGTGTGCCTTTTGTAATGCAAATACTAGAAACCCCAAGAACTGAGGAGATTTCAGAGTAAACCAATGATTATCTAAATCAAAATAATGAATTCTATATATCAAAGTGTCCAAAATACTGTCTCCTAACTTATGACATGGATCTTTTGGACTCTTTCTGTCAACATATCTTTAATTGCTATCCATGAATAAGATATCAAGGCAGATATAATGTCATTTATATGAACTTTTCCACAGTACCATTTGGGGATGAAAAGCTGAGGATAGCTCAGGTAGACATTGCCTACTTCATTTGACCCAAGATGATAAATTTTATCACGGTCAGATGGTCACCAGAAGCAGATCATATCATGGATTAACTAATTAATTAATTATGAATCTGTTGGTGCAATGGTTAGAATGCAGTATTACAAGCTAACTCTGACCATAGACTGGAGTTCAATCCTGACCAGCTCAAGGTTTACTCAGACTTCCATCCTTCCGACGTCGGCAAAATGAGGACCCAGATTGATGGGGGCAATATTCTGACACAGTAAACCTCCCAGAGAGTGCTGTAAAACACTATATGGAGCACTATATAAGTCTAAGTGCTAATGCAATGGGTGAGCCCAGCCACCATGCTCCTTTTGTGTAGTCTGGATTATCCTCACTAATATTTTATTGGTGGACCTTCTGACATGATCTACTATCTTTTATGTACTCCGAGAGTGTATGCACCAAGACAAATTCCTTGTGTGCCCAATCACACTTGGCCAATGAAGAATTCTCTTCTCTTCTCTTCTCTTCTCTTCTCTTCCCTTCCCTTCCCTTCCCTTCCCTTCCCTTCCCTTCCCTTCCCTTCCCTTCCCTTCCCTTCCCTTCCATTCCATTCCATTCCATCCTCTAAACCTTTACCTGGAGATGGCCATGACTGTTAAGATCACACAGTTCTTGAAAGATTAATCCTGGAGGGTTGGAACTATCAGATCCATCATGCCCATCTTAACATTATACTGGGAATTAGGAGAGAACAATACCAGCAGTTTGTTCAAAGGTCTCCTCCTTCCCTGGACATTTCCATGGCATAGCCTGAGACGCAGCATTTCTCCAAAGAACTTGGCAGAATCTTACTTTCCTCCAAAAACTGTTGAAATCTCTATATCGCAATAATGTCACTTTATGACTAGACGGGCCCCTTTGCAACCCTTAGCTTGAAAACTATTGATCAACAAATGTGTCTTTTAGGGCAAAAGAGTTTACTGCCTTTGCAAAACCTGGCTTGATGCCCATGAGTCCAGAGGCCAGTTAGAATGGCCCAATCAGAAACCTAATTCGATCACGAAATAAACCTTGTCCCTATATGATACTGCTGTGTTGTTCTCCTCTTCTGTGTAGAGGTCATGGTTTCCCCTTAAGGAATAATCTCTAATCGTGTTGAAGGTATCTGAATGGGTCAAGAAAAATTCTCTCAGAACGGCAATCAGAAGAGTACAAATTATCTGAGGAACTGTCTCACCCCAATGGGATGGCCTCGCCCCACCTGCCCCTCTGCAAAAGAGGTCTCCCATTTATATCCCATCAGCCTTCTCTGCAGTGGCCTCTGGAACATCTTGCCAACAGAGGTAAGATCCGTCTCCTTCAGAAGTGCCTTAAATCCTGGCTTTTCTGGTTGACCCAGGATACTGATACGGGGGCACTCTACGCTGGAAATGGTTGGTCAAGTGAGAGATAAAAACCCACCCCCATATTGCTGCTTCATTCTCTTGGTTTTTAGCCCTTACAGGTAGTCCTCGACTTACAACTGTATGTTTGGTGACCATTTAAAGTGACAAAATCACTGAAAAAATGGACTTAAGATCATTTTTCACACTTACAACCATTGCAAAATTCAGATGCTTAACAACTGGCATGTATTTATGATGGCTACAGTGTCAACGGGAAAGCTGGATTCGCTTAACAACCATGTTACTAACTTAACAACTGTAGTGGTTCACTTAACAACTGTGGCAAGAAAGGTCGTAAAATGGGGCAAAATTCTTGCTTAGCAACAGAAATTCTGGGCTCAGTTGTGATTGTAAGTCGAGTAAGACTAGCTGTGTGATTAGTGGTTAATTTTAATGTTTTTATAAATATGCTTTAATGGCATTGTAAGGCTCCCAGAGGGGTGGCTAATGAGAGGGGTGGCATACTTAATGCATAAATAAACAAATAATGTATAATTCTCATCTAAGAAAAAAGGCACATGGGTATAATTAATTAAGCAGAAAAAAACTGGAGACATGCAGTTCCAACCATCTGGTCAGTTTCATTCTCTTTTGAGAATGAAAGTACAGAACAGGCGAAACCCGGATCAAAAACAGAAACTGTGAGAGGGACTTTGGGATCCTAATGGACAATCACTTAAACATGAGCCAGCACAGTGTGCGGCAGCAGCCAAAAAGGCTAATACAATACTTGGTTGTATAAACAGAGGCATACGATCAAATTCATGTGAAGTATTAGTGCCGCTTTATAAATCCTTAGTAAGACCACACCTGGAATACTGCATCCAGTTTTGGTCACCACATTACAAAAAAGATGTTGAGACTTTGGAAAATTTGGGAAAAGATAATTAAAGGCCTGGGGATGAAAACATACGAAGAAGGTTGCAGGATTTGGGTTTGGCTAGTCTAGAGAAAAGAAGGTCTAAGGGTGACATGATAGCAGCATTCCAGTATTTGAGAGGTTGCCACAAAAAGGAGGGGGGGTCAACTTGTTTACCAAAGCACCTGTAGGTAGGACAAGAGACAATGGATGGAAACTAATCAAGGAGAGAAGCAACCTGAAACTAAGGAGAAATTTCCTGACAATGAGAATAATTAACCAGTGGAACAGCTTGCTGTCAGAAGTTGTGGGTGCTTCATCACTGGAGGTTTTTAAGAAGAGACTGGACAGTCACTTGTCTGAAATGGTATAGGGCCATGATGGCGAACCTATGGCACATGGGCCACAGATGGCATGTGGAGCCATATCTGTGGGCATGCGAGCGTTGCCCTAGCTCAGCTCCAGCGCGCATGTGTGCACCGGCAAGCTGATTTTCAGGCCTTCCGGGCCCACTGGAAGTCAGGAAACGGGCCGTTTCCAGCCTCCAGAGGGCCTCCAGGGCGGTGGGGAAGGCCGTTTTTGCCCTCCCTAGGCTCCTAGAAAGCCTCTGGAGCCTGGGGAGAGTGAAAAATAGGCCTTCCGGTTCCACTGGAAGTCAGGAAACACACCATTTCCCGGCCCCCGGAGCAAAAAATAGGCGTACCGGGCCAACCGGGCCATCACATGCCAAAAGCGGGGGGAGCATGGGGGGGGGTCGCGCGTACATGTATGGGGGGGAGGGGTGCATTGAATTATGGGTGTGGGCATGTGAGCATGTGACCACCACCACCACCACCACCCCGCGTTCCCCCTGCTTTTGGCACGCGACAGCAAAAAGATTAGCCATCACTGGTATAGGGTCTCCTGTTTGAGCAGGGGTTTGGACTAGAAGACCCCCAAGGTCCCTTCCTGCTCTATTATGATTGATTGAAAATGAATGTTATCCCTAAAACAGCCATAGACACTTCTGCAAACCCTGCCTCAAATTTGTCTATGATACAGCCAGAGGTGGGCTGCTGCCGTTTCAGACTGGTTCAGGCAAACCGGTAGTTCCGACCACCGGCTGGGCCCGCCCAGCTGCCCACCCGGGTGCTATCCCATCCTATATATCTCACTCTCTGGCTCACTCGCCCTGCCCATGCAGCCCAGCTGATTGCCACGCCTCGCCCACTCTACTCACCGAGAAGGTGTGCTGGAAGCCACGCGCACGAAATTGCTGTGTGTTTGAAGTCACACGCTCACATTTTCGGTTCTGCCCTAGGCGAACCAGTTGTTAAATTATGTGAAGCCCACCTCTGGATACAGCTCCAACTCTCAGTTTTTGTGCTGCTTGGTTTCTTACCGATGCCAATGAACTCACCTCTGAGTTTCCCATCAAAATTGGGATTTGTAGCTACTTTCAAACCCGGATGAGGTAAAAGGAAACAGGAGATGTTGGTGAAACAGGAGTGTATATGCTTCCGCACATTCTGCAGCTCTTCATGCTGGTTTCCAGAAACCTGGGAACAAGCAGACAATTACTCGTTTAAGGAGGACAAGTATAAATCCGTTATTCATACCTGGGGATTCCATTGTTGCATCTTGGTACAGGAAGTCCTCGACTTACGGTCACAATTGAGCCCAAAAATTCCGTTGCTAAGTTGTTAAGGGAATTTTGTCCCATTTATTAATTCATTTATTAATTCAATTTGTATGCCGCCCCTCTCCAAAGACTCAGGACCCATGTCTGATTTTTCTTGCCACAGTTGTTAAGTGAATCACTGCGGTTGTTAAAAAGTTAGTAACATGGTTGTTAAATGAATCTGGCTTCCCCGTTGATTTTGCTTGTCAGAAGGTGACAAGAGATGATTACAGGATCCTGGAACATTGCAATCGTCATAAATATGAGTCAGTTGCCAAGCATCCGAATTTTGATCATGTGACCATGGAATGCTTCAATGGTCGTAAGTGTGAAAAACGGTCATCAATCACTTATTTCAGTGGCGTTGTAACTTTGAACGAACTGTTGTAAGTCAAGGACTACCTGTATACAAAAAAAGCATAGAGAGATCCTTTCAAAGCATAGCCTCTACACCAATCTTTTTCAAACTTAGCAACTTTAAGATGTGTGGACTTCAATTCCCAGAATTCCTCAGCCAGAATCCACACACACTTATAGTTTGAAAAATACTGCTGTAAACTGTGCCCTGGAAAACCTTCTTGAATCAATGCCAGCCTCTATTTATCTTCAAGTAGAAGACAAATTCCCTCTGGGTTCATCCCTCCTGCCACTGCTGAAATCCTATGTGCAGCACTTAAAGGTCCAAATTCCTCCAAGTTTGATTGAAGAAGGCAGCTGCCACAAAGAAATCCTCACCTTCTCACCATGGGGCAGCAGAAAGTACTTAGTGTGCTTTTGCACAGTTGCATATATGTTTAAAAAAACAGGTTCATTAATGTGTCAAACTTCTACTGGCACAAAAGTCCTAAAGTTATCCATCTCTTATTTCATGCATCATCTTTTGGACAAAAGATTTTGCAGGAACCATCCCACAGCTTGGAGGCAATCCTCAAAGCTCATTGTGCCCTCTCCAGACTGGGCTATAATATAATACTTCGATAGCAAAATTTCAAAATTTTTAAGAGTATGATTTTCTGTTTTTTTAAGATTTCTTTGGCTTTAAAAATGGCAAAATAAATGCATTCAGTTTTCACAAGACTTAATGCAACTTGCTCGTATTTTAACCATCCCAAACCTTAAAACAATTCGACCTTACCCATTTGACAAGATCATCACACACCAATCGATGCACCTTCTAGACTTCTTAGAGGTCTAAAAAACATCATCATCCTTGTGTGGTCTAGCTAAAGAAAACGGTCTACTCCTACCCTCCTCACTGTGAACCACAGACATAAGAACTAGTCTGGAGAAAATCAGTCTGGAATAGGCAAAGAGATGATACAAAGGCTATAAGGTAAAGGTTCCCCTCGCACATATGTGTTAGTGGTTCCCGACTCTAGGGGGCGGTGCTCTCTCCGTTTCAAAGCCAAAGAGCCAGCGCTGTCCAAAGACGTCTCCGTGGTCATGTGGTCGGCATGATTAAACACCAAAGGCGCCCGGAACGCTGTTACCTTCCCACCAAAAGTGATCCCTATTTTTCTACTTGCATTTTTTATGTGCTTTCGAACTGCTAGGTTGGCAGAAGCTGGGACAAGTAACAGGAGCTCACCCCGTTACGTGGCACTAGGGATTCGAACCACTGAACTGCCGATCTTTTGATCAACAAGCTCAGCATCTAAGCCACTGAGCCACTGCATCCCTCAGCATCTTAGCCACTGAGCAAAGGCTGTATCAGGGGGTTAACCTGTGTCAGAGGGGCTAGGATTTTCCAGTTTTATTCCTGTTGAGAGAAGGTGCATGTTTTCTTTTAAATGCATAAAGCCTATTTTAGGATTGCAAAAAAAAGGTTTTCATACCTTTCCATCACAGAAGTGCAGGAATTCACTTTTTTTTTCCCAGTCATGCCACCAAAATTGAGTGCATGTTAAGGGGCTGTAAACACCACACACAGAGTGTGATGCTCAAGTTCTCATTGGTCAACCAGGCTTTTCCTCTCTGCTGCCCTCTGCAGTAAATTTAACAACAGTATCTTAAAATTGTGATTGATTTTTTTCCCCTGCAAGAATGACTCTAAATTGATTCACTGTTAACTAAATTTAATTTGATAACCTTAATCTGTGAGGATTATTTCATTATTGTCTGATCTGTTTTAACAAGCATCTATTAAGCTGGAAAATAAAATGAAAACACGTGCAACTGTTAATACTAACCTTGAGACGTTTTTCCAAAAATTTGGCTCCACCTTCAGCCCCGTAAGCAAATTCATAGGGAAAGCTCCAGTCACGAACAAGGAAAATAAGAGACTATAAATGTGATAAAAACCAAGAACAAAGTGAATACAACGTACAAGCGACGAAAACATTGCATTCATTTAAATGCATTGTTTGGTATGGAACAACAGGGTGTTTTTACCTGTTTAATATGTGATTTAAATAAACTACTTCATTTTGAAGAAATCAGCTGATTTGTAGCAAGTTGTTTATTGAAAATTATAAACATTTGCAGTGCTTATTTATTAACCTTCTATCCAGGAAACTTCCAATGCTATACACTCAAATTTCATTACTGAAAGCAACCAATATGGGATTTTATAGAAACAAAAAATTGGCCTCTTTGATGCCTTATACTTCTCAAAGGAAAAGTATTATTGTTTATTTATTTATACCCCACCTTTATTATTTTTGTAAATAACTCAAGGCGGTGAACATATCCAACATATCTTACTCCTCCTATTTTCCCCACAATCCTATGAGATGAGAGTGACTGGCCCAAAGTCACCCAGCTGGCTTTCATGGCTAACCTCAGCCTTGAATTTACAACTCCTTTTAAACAAATTAGTTAAAACATCAAAATCAACAGAACTATGGTCTTGAAATCATGGAAATTTCAGCAAATTAATTCCAACCTATTCTGCATTAATCAGATCTCACCTTGAATACTAAATTATATTTGAACCATATTCTACTTGTATATTAATTAATATTGTTTGAAGGTTTTGATGACCAATTTGCTTGCTACCTAGGTTACATAGTGTCTTTATTTTGTATTTTATTGCATTCTGTTTGGGTACATTTTAACTCAAATTGTATTTTTATGTATTTGTGTTTGTTTTAAAGCTCCCAGAAAACTGCAGCTATTGGTCAGTTTAAACATTTTGAATGATTAGTTGGTTGGTTGATCGATCAACTGATTAGAGCCTCTCACTTTAAAGATTTAAGTCAGGTTTAGACAAGAGCAACAAAGATAATTGGGGGACTAGAAATGAAGTCCTTTGATAAGAGACTGAAAATTGTTTAGGTTGAGTCTTGAGAAAATATGAATGAGGGGGATAGGACTGTGCTTTTCTTGGACTGAAAGGATAGGATAGGATAGGATAGGATAGGATAGGGCAGGACAGGACAGGACAGGACAGGACAGGACAGGACGCTTTATTGCCCAAGTAAGGGTAGAGCCTTGGTAGTACAGTGGTCTAAAGCACCCTGTTATTAAGACCAGCTGCCTGCAATTACTGCAGGTTCAAATCTCACCAGGCTCAAGGTTGACTCAGCCTTCCATCCTTTCTAAGGTAGGTAAATTGAGGACCCAGTTTGTGGGGGCAATAAGCTGACTTTGTATAAATATACAAAAGGATGAAGGCTATTGCTTAGCGCATTGTAAGCCGCCCTGAGTCTCCGGAGAAGGGCGGCATATAAATCAAATTAAAAAAAAAAAGTGTGATAGACACACAAGGAATGTCTCTGGTGCAGAAGCTCTGAATGTCACAGGGAGCGTCTTAAGGAATGGCAAGAGGGACAGGCTGATATAAACTACCGTGTTTCTCTGAAAATAAGACCCTGTCTTATTTTTTATTTTTTTACCACAAAAAAAGGCACCAGGTCTTATTTTCGGGGGGGGGGATGTCATCAACTGACTAACCTCACTTGCACACATCATCCCCCGGCCTCCTTTTCACTGTCAGAGGCCTTTAGGAACTTCTTCTGCAGCCAGCAAGCCTTTCCTGGAGGCCTCTGCAGCCGATAACAGAGCTCCAGATCGATTCAGAGCTTTGTTATCAGCTAGAGAGGCCCTCAGGAAAGCTTGCCAGCCTTGCCGTCTACAGAGGAAATGGGCCATCGAGGCAGTTGTCGGGGTGTGTGAGGCCTGGCTACAACTGTCCAAAGGTAAGTAGTAGGGCAGCTTCACACACACACCCTAGCTTAATTTTTATCCGTGCACTCTGGAGTTGGGGGGAAATCTTAATTAGGGCTTATTTTGGGAGTAGGGCTTATATTGGGCGCACGTGTGAAAATCAAGCTAGGACTTACTTTCAGAGAAGGTCGTATTTTCAGGGAAACAGGGTATGTTGCAAGCCCTGCCCTTTTCTGTGTGTCCTGTTGTTGCTCACCCACCCAAAACAGACAGAGTTTAGGATGCCACTTCACAATGTGGTTCTCACCTTCAAAAGCATCAAGATCCTGCAGATGCCACTGCTTGTCACCAAGATCTGTTGTCTGTCATTGCAGAGGACAGGACATGGAAGGATGATCTTAAGTTATGGCATGGCAGGTTTAATGCAGTTCTACAGTGGAATCAATTATCCATAAAAGGGGGAGCTTACTGGATGTATTCAAGCAGAGGTCGGACAGTCATCTGCCAGAGATATTTTAATCTGGATTTCTGCACTAAGCAGTGAGTTTAATTTGTTGTGTAAAGTGGCTCCTTCTACATCCCAGATGCTGGGTTTTGTCTATACCTACAAAGCTCAGAATTGTGCAGGGAATGGGAGCATAGTCCATGGCTGTGCTGGATAGGAACTGAGAAATCCAAAATAGAATAATATTGGTGCGTAATGCTGCAGCGCTGAATAGCAACTTGATGATATAGCCATACCTTAAGGCAATGGCAGGTGGTCGTTTTGAAGAACTTGAGTTATCTCTTCGGAGTATAGAGGTTTCCATTTCTGTTTGAGTGCCACCTCAAGATTATCTGTGCAGTTTACAAAACATAATTTCTGCAGGTTGCACAGGAAACCTCTCAATTATTTTCTTACCTGAAACGGCTTCAGGAATGTTTCTTCCATGGCTAGCCTCCCATATTCTGTGAAGAGCTGAAACAAGAAGGAAGCCAGGGAGAAATTTTAAACAAGACCTATGTGTTAACAAATAGTTTTGCTTATATTGCATTGACCACAGTGCTTTATTTTTAAACTGTACTTCCATTGCTTTCAACTCTTCCCCCACCCCCACCCCAAAGAACAAGTTAAATCAGTAAAACCACAAAGAGAATCAAGGGGAGCAGGCAACTTAAAATTTAGTCAATTTATTATGGCATCAGCTTTTGCTGATGACACTTCTCTTGATCAGACACATCAAATGTGAGTGCGTCAATGGACTCCAGTCTGTAAACTTTTAAGTAAGTTGTCAGCGTTCCGATCTAATATGGCTTCCAAGGCTGACATACGTGATTTGTTACCTTTAAAGTGCCACAAAACCTATTGTCTTTATCTGGACAACTTTCATCCATAAGATTGAAAACAGGGCTTCAAGTATGAAACTGAAGGTGTATAGATTACAGTATGGTTGAATCCTTTTAATGTATTATTTTAAACTGAAGATACCACAAAGCTGAAGTTGTGACTTCTGTGTTATCCTTCCACAGCTCTAAAGGGATCTTTGAAGCTCACATACAAATTAAAGGCGTCAAACATTTGGCCGAAGTCTGCTTTAAAAGTACAAAGTAACTTGTCTGACGTGTAAATATTGTTAAAACCTTTATCCAAAGCACCTGAAGGCCAGGCAAGGAATAATGGATGGAAACTGAACAAGGAGAGATTCAACTTGGAAATAAGGAGAAATTTTCTGACAGAGACAGCAATCAACCAATGAAACAGCTTGTCTTCAGAAGTTGTGGGAGCTTCATCACTGGAAGCTTTCAAGAAGAGACTGGACTGCCGTCTGTCAAAAATGGTGCAGGGTCTGCTTGGACTAGATGACCTACAAAGTCCCTTCCAACTCTGTTAATCTGTATCTGTATCTATCCTTGGGATATTCCTATTCCCAGGCCTGATCACAAAGATATTGTTAGCAATAATAAAACTAATGGTAGTAAATAAACATATGAGATCATGAAAACTAATTAAATACTAGCTGAATAAATAGTAATAATGCTAAGTCACAATTGTATATCTTTGCACCATAAGAACAAACAGTACTTCTGTACAGAATTATAGCAAATAGAACTGTCCAACTCTTACGGACAGAACAGGAGATGGGTAAGCAGCATAGAGTTACCTGCAAGTGCTGAAGGTCATCTTCTTGTACGTTCTGTGACAAATTATACACCTGAGTACAAAACAAAGCCAGAATTGTGTAAAAATGGCTGTGAAAATTCTTATCTTCTTGCATGCTCTGTGTGTATGCAATTTATTTCCTGCTACCTGTGTTGTACTCCTAAAGAGGTCTCTATTTGGAGTAATGAGAGCATATGCACCAAAGACAAACTCCTTGTGTGTCCAATCCAGAGGTGGTATACAGCAGGTTCTGACCAGTTCTGGAGAACTGGTAGTGAAAATTTTGAGTAGTTCGAAGAACCGGTAAATACCACCTCTGACTGGCCCTGCCTGTCAGGGCATTTATTAATCCCATGTTTGGCTCTGGGACTAATTACCCTGGTTTAATTAGAGGAGATGAATCGTGGCTCCTCCTTGTTTGAAATATTCCGAAAAAGAAACGCGAAGGAAGGTTTCTAATAAAACTCATTTATTTGTTATAAAGAAAAATAAAACACCTCACTAACTAAGAAAAGTAAATTGTTACATTTTGGAAGTAATTTGGGCCAGCTGCCTTTCAGCAACCGGCACCCGTGGCAAGAGAACAAAGGAAAAAGTGTGAAGGAATGTGGGTGGATGGACATGCGTAGTAGTTTACTGATAAGGATTCTTGGCAAGGTACGGAAAGTCTGATAGTCCAGAAATGATGAGCTCAGCTGGTAAATAAAATAACGCAGTGAGACTGCCCCCATCTATTCTCTGCCTCCTGAGTCCCAGCTGATCGGGAGGAAATGGGGATTTTGCAGTAACATTCCACTGGAGTGGGGTGGGAATGGAGATTTTACAGTATCCTTCCCCTGCCACGCCCACCAACCTATGCCCACCAAGCCACACCACGCCCACCAAGCCACACCATACCCACAGAACCGGTAGTAAAAAAATTTGACTCCCACCACTGCCAATCACACTTGGCCAATAAAGAATTCTATTCTATTCTATTCTATTCTATTCTATTCTATTCTATTCTATTCTATTCTATTCTATTCTATTCTGTATCCCAACCTTAACAATTTTAAGACATGTAAGACATGCTGGCTGGGGAATTCTCGGAGTTGAAGTCCACATAGCGTAAGGAGCAGAGGTTAGGAAACACTGAATTAGTCCTTATCAGGCCAGACCACAAGCCAACAACAATTGTTTAGGGCAATATGTAACTATTTTGTTCTCACCCCATCTATCATATAGTTTGGCTCACTCATATGAACTATCACAATTTAGCAGTTCCACCATCACCATTTTGCAGTCACACATCCCTGTGTCTCCATTCAGGTACTAAAACGCTGAATGCTCTGGCTCCTGCACTGAAAAGGTCTATGATCACTGGATCTTGCAAAAAGCAGGTCTTTAATGTCTAGTTTAATGAAAAAAAGAACTAGGGGAGACATGATAGCAGTGTTCCAGTATCTCATGGGTTGCCACAAAGAAGAGGGAGTCAAACTATTCTCCAAAGCACCTGAGGGCAGGACAAGAAGCAATGGGTGGAAACTAATCAAGCAGAGAAGCAACTTAGAACTAAGGAGAAATTTCCTGAGAATTAGAGCAATTTATTAGTAGAACAACTTGCCTCCAGAAGTTTTGAATGCCCCAACACTGGAAGATTTTAAGAAGAGACTGGATAACCATTTGTCTGGAATGGTGTACTCCTGTCTGATCAGAAGACCTTCAAAGGTCCCTTTCAAATCTCTTATTCTATTTTATTCTATTTTTAAAAATAATCAATGATTTCAACCTTAGTAAGACAGTAAAGGGCATGTAAACTAGAAAGAGCACTGCGGCCTTAACTTTTCCCCCTTGAAACCTCACCTACCCTGGGATCATGTAGAAGAGCAGAGAAAGCCTTATGTTGATGTGCTTCTGCCTGGACAAGTGCCTGCAGTTTTTCTCTGCAAAATTTCAGAAATGGTTTTGGCATTGCCTCCTTCCTAGGGCTGAGAGAGAGTGGCTGGCACAAGGTCATCCAACTAGCTTTGTGACTTAAGGCAGGACTAGAACTCACACTCTCCTGGTTTCTAACCTGATGTCTTAACCTCTACACCAAACTGGCTCTCTTATATGGCCTATATAGAGTCAATATCCATCACTGATACTACAGGTACTCCTCGACTTACGACCACAATTGAGCCCAAAATTTCTGTTGCTAAGCGAGATATTTGTTAAGTGAATTTTGCCTCATTTTACGACCTTTCTTGCCACACATTGTTAAGTGAATCACTGTAAGTGTTAAGTTAGTAACCCAGTTGTTAAATGAATCTGGATTCCCCATTGACTTTGCTTGTCAGAAGGTCGCAAAAGGTGATTGATCACATAACCTCAGGACACTGCAACTGTCATAAATATGGGTCACTTGCCAAGCGTCTGAATTTTGATCACACGGCCATGGGGATGCTTCAATGGTTGTTAAGTGTGAAAAATGATCATAAGTCACTGCATTTGACACTGCAGAGGCATTGCCACTGACATTGTCTATTACCTGGATGGAGCTGATCATGGTGCTCAGTGCAAAGACTGTGGCTGAATCCCGCAGTGTTGACTGGCTGTCGAAAGTGCCCTGAGTATCCATTAGCAGTACAGCAACCTGTAAAACCATAAGAGGGAGAGGAGAATACAAGATGAGGTTCTTAGGCACTACATTTGCTTAAAAAAATCAAAATCTTTGACTTCAAAGTTATGGCACTGGAAAAACTTCAAATCTGACTCATTTAAGGAATGTTCTCAATAGATTTTGTCTGCAACAAATGAAGATCCTATTGTTTTTCTAAGCATCTCTTATTCGGAGGGCTAGAGGTAGCCTATATCGTCCAGGAATATAGGCTGAGGTGCTCAGAAGGCATTTTACTGTGAATTAATTACATTTCTTCCAAAGATCCAGGGAGCCTGGATAGCTCTGCAGACAAGGCACTGTAATTTAACACCAGCTGTCTGCAATTAAAGTAAGTTCAAATCTTGCCAGGCTCAAGGTTGACTCAGCCTTCCATCCTTTCTAAGGTAGGTAAATTGAGGACCCAGTTTGTGGGGGCAATAAGCTGACTTTGTATAAAATATACAAAAGTATGAAGGCTATTGCTTAATGCACTGTAAGCCGCCCTGAGTCTCCGGAGAAGGGCGGCATATAAATCAAATAATAAAAAAAAAAAGATGCTACACTGATTACTAATACATTATTGAGATAAATTGTCAATTACTTAGACAAAATATTGTTAATGTAAGGATAAGTAATATGGTACCCAAAATATGCCTTTTGGAAAGCCTTCTAGTTTCCTGGTCCATCTTTTTAACAAAAAATAGACAGACAGCTGATCTACTACAGAACAAAGCATTTGGCAGTTTTTAACTTTTATTATACAATATTATAAGCTTCCCAGAGTTACTGTATTAGTGAGATGGGCAACACAGAAATCCAATATATTAGCTTTCAGCATCTTACTTATTTGCAAGCATGGTCTGGGGTCCCAAAAAATCCCACCAGAATGATAGAAAGCATGTGTGAATTGGAGGGTTAATTTACCATCTGGTACATGGATGTTTTGTGATTGGCCACAAGGGTGAAATGCTCCCGGTTCGACCGGATCGCATGATCCAGTAGGGATGGAGGCGGGTGGTTCGGAGAACCGGTAGCAAAAATCCCTGCCCCCCCTCCCCCCATGCCCAGCTAAGCCGCACAATCATCAGTTTTTTGTTTTTTTTACTTTTAAAAGCATTTTTTCTAAAACCTCTTTGGCCAAAAAAATGCTTTTAAAAGTAAAAAAAAAAAAAAAAGTTGGCCACACCCACCCAGTCACATTACCCCCACACACACCAAGCCACACCCACAGAACCGGTAGTAACAAATTTTACATTTCACCACTGGGGCAATCATTTTGTGAACAAGCAGATCACCTTCAGTGGTCGTTTTGTAAACTCCTCACACATATCCAAAATTTTAAAGGAGCCTCTGGGCCAAAACTTTTGCTATCCCCTTTCTCAAAAATATACAAAGAGCTATGTAGTATAGGTTTGGATACCCGATAGATAATCTCCCTTCAGAGCCCGCCTAGAAATTGAAGTCAAAACAAAACACTTTCTAGAAGGTGCTGCCCTTGCCAGATTTGTCATGTGACAACTCAAGGGAGAATATTTTTTTGATGCAGGAGCCTGAATAATAGAATTCCCTCCTGGTTTATTACATCTGGCTGGCATCACCCCAAGACTCGTTAGCTTTCCCTGACAATTAATCACCTCCTTATTCACCCAGCCTTCGGCTTACTTCATACTATGATATCATTTAATGTGTTGTCATTGTTGTTATGGTTCTCTTTGGTTTGGTTTTAACTCTTTCAAATCTTCTACTTTTTTAGGGATTTGCTTTGCACTATTGTATTCTGGATATTTTTGATTTAAAAAAAGAGTAAACCACCGTGTGAATGAAATAAATGTACAAACAGCCTTGAGAGACCAGGGAAGTCTGCGGGAGTGGTCACAAATGGCAAATATCTCGGCAATCAAAGCTCATCCCCCTTTTAATGTGCTGTGCATACCTACCATGCACATAAAAGGGGCGGGGCTTCACCTATCCAGTCACACCCACAACTTTGACCTTGCTGACTACTTTTGCAGATGTCCCTGTTTGATGCCACATATAAAGCCAGACAAAAACATCTAGTGGCTATCCAGCTCAATTTATCCATTCAGGCTAAACAGAGGCAATACTCCTCCCGTTAGCAATGGAATCCTGTGTAGAAGGAAGGAAAGCCTTGCTATTTCAACACTGTCTCAGCAGTGTAAAAAAAAAAATTGCAATAGCACTTAGATTTATATACCGCTTCACAGTGCTTTACAGCCCTCTCTAAGCGGTTTACAAAGTCAGCATCTTGCCCCCACCCATCTGGGTCCTCATTTTACTGACCTCAGAAAGATGGAAGGCTGAGTCAGCCTTGAGCCAGGGAGAATTGAACTGCTGGCAGTCAGCAGAATTAGCCTGCAATACTGCATTCTAACCACTGCGCTACCACAGCTCAGTTAGCAATTTCCGCTACCAGTTCAGGCGAACCAGTCCGAACCGGCTGAATACCACCTCTGGATAGGATTCTGTTTTATATACCACAGTTGACATTTCCTTTTTCACATGTTGCCCATTTTGTTTGCATGCATTTCAGGATCTGGGACCTCAATTCTTCACTTCATTTCCACTCCAACTCTACATATCCTCGGGTTCGTTTAAGAATCTATTTGTTTAATAAAGCAGAGTGAAGAATAGAAGTGGTTGTAAACCAATACCAATAATGCCAATAAGGTTGATTTTCTGAAAACTTGTATTTGTAAAGTTAGATAGTAAACAAGTTTAGGCAAACGGAAACCAATGGTTCGGTCCACACATTATGTTAAGCCATAACAAAATTTAGTTCTAATTTAGTGTGTTCTATGAAATGACCCACTGTGCTTTGCCTGCCTATGACTTAGTCTTACCAGGTAGTCCTCAACTTACAACAGTTAGCTTAGTGACAGTTCTAAGTTACAATGGCACTGAAAAAAGTGACTTATGACCATTTTTCACACTTATGACCATTGCAGCATCCCCATGGTCACATGGTTTATATTCAGATGCTTGACAACTGGTTCATATTTATGACGATTACAGTGTCCCAGGGTGATGTGATAATCTTTTGCGACCTTCTGACAAGCAAAGTCAATGCGGAAGCCAGATTCACTTAACAACCATATCAGTAATTTAACAACTGCAATGATTCACTTAATAAATGTGACAAGAAAAGTCATAAAATGGGGCAAAACTCACTTAAGAAATTTCTCACTTAGCAATGTAAATTCTGTGCTCAATTGTGGTCGTAAGTCGAGGACTACCTGTAGCCAGCATTATAACTTATTCAATATATCACAGCTGGTTTGATACCAGCCAGTGCTTATGAGTATCCACAAGAAATCACCAACCTTGTTCCCATCTGGTTTGTCCACAAGGAAGACTTCACTCCAAATCTGGATGCCAGTTGTCTCCCGTTCAGATCCACCTCTCCAAGAAAATCCTGTGAGTGGTTCATTAAAATCCCCAATCCAATCAACCAACTCCTGCAAAGTAATGGGCAAGCAAGTTATTATCCTCAGAGCCATGGAAAATCATGTTTCTTTATCCCAATAGCTTATTTCTAGTATTAGTGGTCACCAAAGAAGCTAGCAACCAAACAATTACTTAGCAGCTGGACATTTTCAGTGATTGTCCATTTGAATGAGAAGGAAGATGATCCATTTCAATTTGGACAAAGCATTTTACTACAGAAGAACCTAAAGTTTATATTTCAAACATTATATTTTAAACATTATATTTAATGTTTTTAAAATGTTTTTATAATGTTTTTAATAATTTTTCTATGTTCATTGTTCGCATTATTTTTGCTGTAAGCTGCCCAGAGTCCCTTGGGAGTTGGGCGGCATAGAAATGCGATAAATTAAATTAAATTAAATTAAATTAAAATTAAATAGGCAATAAAAAGTTTAATTGGCATTTTCAGATTCCCCACCAGGCTGGTAATGTCAGGGAATGATTCACCAGATTACAGAGGATTATCTCTACTTGTATGTGAAATGGTTGAAGACATTCTCAGTTATGAAATCACAGATGCAAATCTACAAAACTAAGTCACAGGCTACACTTAGGCAGGTTATTGTTCTCCCAATCTTAAACCTACAAATAGCTATACACAGCTGTGCCGTATCCTGAACCCTATATTGCACAATACACAATATATTTGCACAATACGTGGAATCCCAGCATGAAGTTTTGCTACCAGTTTGGATGGATTCTGGCAGACGAATCCCACTTCCTACCCGCAACAACACATCTTATCCCTTGTGACATTCTCATTATTCATCTCTCAAGTATCAAATCTAATATTTGAGGGCACTTTACTTAATTACATCTTCTTAATTGCACCAAAAGCAAGCCAGACATATATTGCAATCTGCAGGCTTGCTCATGTACTAAGTTCCTGAGCATGAAGAATGAGGCCACAAACTCTACAGCAAACCAGTGCAAACCTACCATGTTGTGCATGTATCTCAGCATGAAGTCCATCAAGAATGATTTTCCCTTCCGAAAAGCCCCAGCCACGGACACAGCCACCACCTCCCGATCACAGACAGCTTTGGAGAGCAAGATGCGGTTGAGAGCACCTTCGTCCAGCTCAAAGGAGTGATCATCCTTCACAATGAGCACTTGTACTGGGTGGGCCTTCCCACCAGAGTCTTCCTCTTCTGAGCTCCATTCATAGCTTTTTTCCGAAAATCCACCTGTGTTTAAGACAACCATTGTCTGATCAATGTCCCAATGAGGTTACATAGAGGCTTAAGCTAACATTGTACATTGACTTACCAAACATGGGTTCTTACATATCAGGTCACAGGAACATTGGGGGGCCGGAAGGGAGAAAGGATACAGCAGAGGGAAGGAAAAGATGCCTAGCCACTATCCTCCAGACAGGTGTAAAGCCCTCCCAATAATTGGCTGCCTCAAGGGAAAGAGAAAATTCCCTCTGACAATTACAGAAATAGACTAGCAGCTGAATTTTACTTTATTTATGAAACATATTATATTACTTTCTAATAATACCTCTTGCTAGTTTTCCGTTACGTTAGTCATATTCTGTGCTTACGCCCAAAGACATTAGGGTAATTTAAAAGTTAGAAGGATGATCAGAAATTGGTGCTCCAAGATTTCACTTTCACTCTCTACCCGGCTTCTGACACTACAATAGACATCACACTCTGCATCACTGAAAGAGATCTTGGGAATCTCAAATTTTGCAATTTTCAGATGCACGAAAGAAGCCATTTAAATGGCCTGAGACCAATGGCTGCTAGGGAAATCTGGCAGCTAAATGAAGAGGCAGCCACCCCCTTCCACCTCTGGATTCTCTCCTACAAAATCTATTGCCCCACATTTGTTTCAGAAGGCAAACAAAATTCATAATATAACACCATATCCTCAGGTGTGCTCAGAAAGACTGCCTATACATTAGCAGGTCAGATACATAAAATAAAGAAGCATCTTTGTTCTGGCTGGGGAATCATGCCAACCAAACAAGAGACTATCAAATGTTACCAGACAAGGAAAATTGGCAAACGCAGTCTAGCTGTTTACATTGAAATAATATATCCCAGGCAAATACAGTAGATAAAAGGATTTAAAAAACTCTGTACTAGGATATTGTAGGGACAAGACACGTACATGCAGCTATATTAATACATGATTACTGTGTAATGAAAAACTGTCTAAACACTGAATAGTTATCTTCCCATGTTCCAAAGAGACATAGTGGCTCAGTGGCTTAGTGACGCTGGAGATGGTCTCTGCTCTGGCGGTTTGAGCCTGTCGGAGTGATCTCTTGTCACTCGCCTCAGCTTCTGTCCAAATAACAGTTCAAGAGCATGTTGTATGTGAGTAGATAAATAGGTACTGCTTTGGTGGGGAGATGAGTTGGCACTCCATGCAGGCAGTCAAATTTCTGTCAACTGAACCTTCCCGGCTGCGGCACCCATTTGCAAGGAGTCTCCAGGGAGGGAGGGGCATTGGATGACGCTACAGGAAGAGCTGCTCATTTTTCTTTCTGATGTGAAGTCAACTCACCCACCTGTGGCACATCTTGGAAAGCGTGACAGCGTTTCTTACAACAGAAACCTGGCAGGTTCTGGTACCTTGGCAGCCAAACTACTAGTCTGCAATAGCAATTGTGGTCTAATGGCCAATGTAACAATGCCATACGCTAATAATAATAATAATTCCCATGTTCCAGTTGGCCAATGCAGTTGCCTCTAACCACAGCAAGGCTTTTCTGAACTGGCATACACAGCTTCAAGTTTTCACCCATAAGGCTCTATAGGAAAATACATTTCCATACCATCCTAGTTCTGGAATACCATCCATATTATACTGTAGAGTTTTACTTGGGCTGCCCACTTACTATAAATAATTTTCAGCCCCATACAAAACGGATCTAATTATACTAGCAGATATTTTCTAGGTAGAGATCTTTCATATAACATGCTCGCTGAACCTCCAAATATTGGGGGGGGAGGACCTAGAGATTTTAGGGGATCTTAGACAAACACACACACACTACATAACAGTGGGCATATTAGCTAGTTTGCATTTCAGAATTGCTTACAAGAAAAACACCAATTGAAAATGGAACCTCCATCTGCAAGACCAATATAGCTAATAATACCATAACTTGGAAGTCATATACCAATAAACCGCCTTTCTCTGAAGAAAATGGATTCCTGTGGTTGGAAACAAGGCACTGGAGTGAAGAGCTTTTTAAAGGTAGTCCTTGACTTACAACAGCTGGTTTAGTGACCATTCAAAGTTATAATGGTACTGAAAAAAATGATTTATCACCATTTTTTCACACTTATAACTGCATCTCCATGGTCACATGATCAAAAATCAAATGCTTGGTAGCTGACTTATATTTATGACGGTTGCACTGTCTCCGGGTCACGTGACCAACTTTTGTGACCTTCTGACAAGCAAAGACAATGGGGAAGCCACATTCACTTAATAACCTTGTTACTACCTTAATAAGAAGCCTCGGTGGTGCAGTGGACTAAGTGCTGTTAAGTGCTAGCACTTAGCTGTCAGCTGCCTGCAATTAGTGCGAGTTCAAATCTCAACAGGCTCAAGGTTGACTCAGCCTTCCATCCTTTCGGGGTAGGTAAATTGAGGACCCGGATTGTGGGGGCAATAAGCTGACTTTGTATAGAACAACACCGCTTGGGGGGGCCGAAAGCCCTAATAAGCAGGTATATACATAAAAGTATGCAGGCTATTGCTATAATGCATTGTAAGCTGCCCTGAGTCTACGGAGAAGGGCGGCATATAAATTGGACTAATAAATAAATAAATAAATATCTGCAGTGATTCGCTTAACAATTGTGGCAAGTAAGTTTGTAAAATGGGGCAAAACTCATTTAACAAAGACCTCATTTAGCAACAGAAATTTTGGGCGCAACTGTGGTTGTAATTTGAGGGCAACCTATATTCATGCTGTCCACCAAGGCATCTCTTACAAATTTCAATATTATACTGCATTGTTGCCTACAGAGTATCATACCACGCTTGCAATTTTTTTCAGCTATGCAGAATTTGTGCTATTTAACTTCTATTTTTCCCCTCTCTCTCTTTGGTTTAAGTGCAAAGCAAGCAGATCTTTCTCCCTTCCCAGCTGCACGTTTAAGGGAGGAGAAGCAGAAGGAAGAATAAGAACTATGGGAAGAATTCTGTTAATCCTGACAACTGTTTCAAAGGAATTAACACTGGATGCCTGGCTAGAAAGAGAAGAATTTCTTCCTCAGCGTTACAGCTGCTAGTATGCGATGTAAAAAGCATGCAAGGGGGCAGGATGGGGAAAGAGGCATGACCCTTCCCCAAATACTTTACTTTCATTTTTTCTTCTTGTTTGTAAAAAAGAAACCATTTCCTAATATTAAATAACAGAGCACATGATTTTTGCAAATCTAATCTTCACCCTATACTCAGCATGCTAATGCTAAACACCAAAATTATGTCACAGCTGCTTTTAGTTGCCAGCTATTACTTATAGCAATAGCACTTAGACTTATATACCACTTAACAGTGCTTTACAGCGCTCTCTAAGTGGTTTACAGAGTCAGCATATTGCCCCCAACAATCTGGGTCCTCATTTTATCCATCTCAGAAGGATGGAAGGCTGAGACAACCTGGAGCCTAATGAGATTTGAACTGTCAAAATGCAGGCAGCTGGCAGGCAGCAAAAGTAGCTTGTAGTATTGCATTCTAACCACTGTGCCACCGAGAGTTATAAAATATAGCTTATGTAGTGGGGGTTAGTGCTGCACTTATAAAGCCCCCTCAAAGCAGTGGTGAAATCTGAAACGGTTTGCTACCGGTTTGCTGGCCGCGCATGTGCAGTTTGCACCAAGTGAGTGCTGTGCGTGCATGTACAATACATACCAAAAGGAGGCTTGGGAAGATAAGTAGAACAGCAAGGGGGGAAAATCAGCTGTGGCGCGCAATCTTGGGAACCTTTTTTTTTTTTTTTTACTTTTTTAAAGTATTTTTTTACTACCTATTCACCCAAACCGGTAGTAAAAAAATGCTTTAAAAGTTTTTTTAAAAAGTTCCAAAGATTGTGTGTCACTCAGCTGATCATCGGAACTTTTTTTTTTTACATTTTTTTACTACCGGTTCGGGCGAACTGGCCGGAACCGGTAGCATTTCACCCCTGCCCCAAAGGCTTTATGACCAGTTTATCTGAAGGACCCCCAACTCTGATTGTTTCTGCCCATTTAATATACATTAGTAGAGTGGGTACACTGCAGGTCCCTTCAATTAATCAGTGTGAACTATCAGGACTTAGGAAACATAGCCTCTATAAAGATAGTCCTTGTTTAGTGACTGCCTCATTTAGCAATTGTTCAGAGTTATGATGGTGATGAAAAAGTAACTTTACAACCAATCGCCTATGGAGATTCTCAGTCAACCAGGTCATGGTTGTCCCAAAAGGTCCTTTTTTTCAAGAGGCAACTGGACTTTCTGGTTTTTCTTTGAAGACGTTTCGCTTCAAAATGAAGAAGCTTCTTGGATGAGAAGCGAAACATCTTCAAAGAAAAACCAGAAAGTCCAGTTGCCTCTTGCAAAAAGCACCTTTGGGATTTACAACCAATCCTTACATGTATGTCCTCCATAGGTCTGTAAAGCAAAGGAAAACTGAAGTAAAATCAGAAATGTAGTTGTGCTTTCACTTAACAATTGCTGAGTTGACAGCCCCAATCGTGGTAGCTAAAGGAGCTGGTGCTGCCTTCTTCTGGGGTGGTATCCTCCCAGAGATAGATGTATCCTACCACCCTAATGACATCGCAAAAGTCTTTGAAGACCTGCTTGTTGTCCCAAGACTTGGAGTAGAACCATGGAAATGGTAGAGTCCTTGATGCTCTCTGAGCTTGACTGTTTTCTTCTAGACGTTTCATTACCAAACTAGGTAACATCATCAGTGCTACAACTGATCTCACAGTGATGATGTTACCCAGTTTGATAATGAAACATCTGCAAGAAAACAGTCAGGCTCAGAGAGTACCAAGGACTCCACAGTTCAACCTAGAGCTATAAATATATACTCCAACGCTGAGCATTTCTCAACCTCAGCAACTCTAAGATATGTGGATTTCAATTCCTGGCTGCCTGGGGAATTCTGGGAGTTGAAATGCACACATCTTAAAAGTTGCCAAGGTTGAGAAATACTGCCTTAGAACAAGGCTGTCAAGCGAGCAACTGCTCTTATTTATTATTCACATATTTCAGCTGGCAGAGTTCAGCGGACTACTAAGAGTTCTTAGTAACTATGCCATTAAGACTACATAAAGAGTTCACAGTGAGGGTAAAGTTTCAATCATAGTCTGTACATGTTTCTTTAAATTAACTAAACCTTTCCCGCATACCGATACAAAACACATATTTATCCCGGTAAGCATGCACACTGTTGCACTATGAGCTTCTCAGATAAAACCATGCAGGGAATCCTATCTCCATCTATGATGTAGCACTATGTAGCAGATCAAGAAATAGACTCCACAGGAAGACAAGAGCTGCATTTTAATGAGTTAAGCTATATTAAGAGAATCTTGCAATCCCAATTGTTTCTATATTCTCTTCCTCTTATATCCCTGTGAATCAGGATGATTGATTGATTGCCCATCTTACCATAGGGTAATTCTGGGTGGGTTACAGTACATAAAATCTAAAACATAAAAAGTTAAAAACAAACATTAAAGCCAAAAACACATGGGGTAGGTGGGATCTGTTATTACCCAATCGACCATCTGCATTGCCAACAGCAGAGAAGGCCCTCCTCCTGGACCCCGCCAACCAGAATACTCAGACTGACAGGACCTGCAGCATCGCCCTCCTGCCCGTACGAGTGGTATGGGCCAATCCCAGAGGGGCAAGAGGATCCCTCAAGTAACCTGGACCCATGCCAGGAAGAGCTTTAAAGATGATCACCAATACCTTGAATTGCACACGGAAGCAGATTGGCAACCAGTGCAGCTCGCGGAGCAGTGGGGCCATTCTTGGGGGGCCCAAAACTACCTATGCCGCCACACTCTGCACCAGCTGTAGCTTCCAAATGCTCTTCAGGGTAGCCTCCATGTAGAGCGCATTACAGTAGTCCACTTGTGAGATGACTAGGGACTGAATGACTTGAGTGCAGGAAATCCTGGTCCAGGAAAGGCCGCAACTGGTGCACACAACATGAAGTTGTGCAAAGGCTCTCCTAGCCAAGACTGCCACCTGTTCCTTGAACAGGAGTCGCAAGTCCAGACGAACCCCCAAGTTTGTAGACCAGGTCTTTCTGGGGCAGTGCCACTCCATCCAGAGTCAAAGATAACAAAGTCCCAGATCCCAGAGTTCTGTGAACCCAAAGCCTTCCGGTCTTACTAGGGTTCAGTCAAAGCTTGTTGTCCCCCATCAAGGCCCCCACAGCCTCCAGGCACCATGAAAGGGTGGCTACAGCATCACTTGGATCACCAAGAGTTGAAATATAGAGCTGGGTGGTATTACCTTGCTCCACAGGATTTAAGGAATGTTTTAGTCCTCTTCATTTATACTAGAATACTTCTTGCCCATTTCCCTGTGTTTCTGATTTTACTTCAGTTTTCTTTTTCTGTACAGATCTACAAAGGATAATCATTTCTTCAGGATAAGAACTCCTGCCTTGGGCAGGGGGTTGGACTAGAAGACCTCTAAGGTACCTTCCAGCCCTATGATTCTATGTTTCTCTATATACAATGCCAAGACTGGTTTATCCTTCAACTCCTTAAAGACACCATTATACTTTAAAGCTTCAAGACTGCATTTTGTCTACGTAACATGCTGCCTATCCACATTTGCTGCCTGTTTCTCTCTCTTACAAAAAGGTTTCATGAACGGCTGCTATCTGCACAGTAATGCACAGTAGTGCAAATTCTGCTCACGGACAATAATGAATTTCAGTTATAAATCTTTTGAATTTGATCACAGAATCGTAGAATTGTAAAGCTTGAAAGGACCACAAGGATCATCCAGACCAACTCTGCAATGTGCAAGAAAATCAATTTAAATCATCCTCAAGCGATGTCCATCTAGATTCTTCTTAATGAACCTGCATGGAGAACCCACAGCCTTAGACTATTCCACTGTTTTATAGATCTTACCATCAGGAGAGTGTTCTTTATGTACAAAGAATATTGTACAAGAATTTAAAACTTACAAAGAGAGAGGGAGGGAGGGAGGGAGGGAGGGAGAGGGAGGGAGGGAGGGATAGATGGATGGACACACATTTTGCAGCCCATTCTTCATATTAATCAATATCCAGTATCTAAGTATATAAGATCACATTGGCTAGGCATCTTGGGAGTTGTAGTCCCACAACATCTGGACAATATTGATGGAAGGCCCTTGTAACACATCTTGATTCTAAGGGCCTTTCCAAACACCATGTCATTATACTTGAGCTACTATAGCAGAAGTCTACATTGGCATGAAATTTGCCGTTCCTATCATCAATCTTAAACCTATTTCTATTGTTTCTGTCCTGACATGTTGGCCAACAGATATGTTCTGATGATGTGCCTCCAGTGCATCTTAAATGAAGCAATTGGTTAAGTCCTTTGGCTTTGCTATTCTCTTTCTTCTGAACAGAGTGCCTTTGGTAGATGGGCAGCTATGTTAGTTTAATAAATAAATGAATAGACAAACATCACCAGGCAGTGGAAAGAAAAAATCATTTCTGAAATACAGTGCTGCAGCAGCAGAAATGGGACAAGTCAGACTGTACACTGCCAATCACTAATTTAAAAAATTATTTATCTTTATTTTTTGACACCCAATTCCAGTGGATTCTTCCTAATTCTCCACTCCTATATTTCATTCTCTAATAATCCAGGTTGAATAATCCTTTGTTTTAAAAAATACGCTTTATTATGCCATCACTCTGCTGAACACCTTATTCTCACAATGCTTTCTAATGTCTATGTGCATTTTACCCATGTAGTATGGCTGTAGCTATATTATTTATCATTATTATATTCTTTACTCCCCCCTTTTTTATTGGTATTATGATGATGATGATTATCATTATTCTGTTGCTTTGCATGTATACTAAGAGGTTCTGCATCAGACACGAATTCCTTGTGTGTCTAATCATACTTGGGCAAATAAAGTACTCAATTCAATTCAAAATCACAAAGGCAGCTGAGTCATTTCGGGTCCCTTTCCTATTTCCTTTATACATACATACATGCATTTGTGTGTATGTGTGTATGGATGGATGGATTGGGAGGCACAGGGCAAGGAAATGCAGACTTATCTCCATCATTCTGCTTTTTTCTAAATTAGGAAGGCCAATAGAATTAAAGCATTTCCAGGACTGCTGTGTGATATGCATTTCTAATAGACTACCAGCATAACAGTATCTGGCTTTTTAGGAGGACAGCAGCAAAATTAGGTTAAACAGTGACTGGAAGAACAGCAGTATATTCTGGAATGAGTAATAAATACCACTCCGATGCCATCTGAGCTTAAAGGGGAAAAGACTAATATCACTAACGCTAAGGATGTCTGAAGACAATCTCACTCATGGGTTGGGAATGAGATGAACTCAAGGACGTATGGTCATAGGAGCAAAAATGTTGCCAGTTATGATTTACAGGTACCAGACGAACACCTGCTAGCCAAGACTTATTTATTCATTTATTAAGAAATGTTATAGGAGTGCCAAACACATGGTGATGTTTGTATCTCAATCAATGTCTCAGCAACCCCAGGCTGACCTAGAAAACAAACAAGGATTGGCCTAGTTTAGTACTTAGATATCACCAGTGGATATCAGAGCTTTAGTTTAGACTGGGAAATGAAAACAAGAAGCCTAGAAGAAGACCATTCATTTTGATGAGCAACATAGCATAGAGATATATAAGATATACATCTCCTTACATATACAGTGATAGATAACTCAATGCCTGCTCCATCAGGAAATCCACAAAAATAAGGTGTAGATGCATGCAGATTCTTTTGGAGTGGGTGGCCATTATGAAGTTAATTAATAATGATAATAATTCCTCCTGTTAAACTGTTGAGCCAGTGTTAAACACTCCATAGCTAAACCTTCCTTGGCAGGTTACAAGATGACCCTGGGAAGCACAGGAGACCTATTTTAAAATATTAAATGTGTTCAGATTGCTAATTGAAGTACTGCTGCAGATTTAAGATAATAATAAATTACATCTGTAATGGAGGTGGGGTCAGAAGTGAAGGCTCATACAGCTCAGATTAATGCTTTATACTCTTCCTTATGGGGCTAATGTAACTTCCTTTTCTTCTTTGTTGATGCTGCTATTTTATTTTTGATTCTACAGTTAGTTTTAATTTTCAAGGTTGTTTCTGCTGCGTTTGTATACATTATCTCTAACTAGTTTATGACTGTAAGTAAAAATATCACCACACGTAGGAAATCTAAAATCAAAATATTTCCAGCAAATGGCAAAAGATAGAAACTTGGCTTTTATCTTTAAATTATGCGATTATCAGACCTGCTTTTGTTAATATTAAAACTGCAAGATGCCTCCTTTCTTAAAGGAGATAATTATTGGATTCCCCTCTGAGAGGTGAAATTATAGGCTTGTCTCTAACTTTCCATGGCAGTTGGGAGAGAGGCTTCTCATTTAGAGGAAGCAGCTGAGAGGCAGATTATCTTGACTATTTTCAAACTGGCTTCAGATTGGGCTAAGCCTGTTTGGGTCAGTCTAAAAGAGGACCCGAGTCAGATTTGCTTTTCTTGACCTTTTAGTAGTGATGTTCACAACCATATCAGAGATTGGTTGTGATTGTAACCCTGTATTTCTGATCAATTTCATCAGTGGTGGATTGCTACCAGTTCTACCTAGATCGACGAACTGGTAGCAGCAGCGGTGGGAGGCTCCGCCCACCCATGCCGGACACTTCTGAGCATGTGCAGAAGCATTGCACTTGCACGCATGAGCGAACCAATAGCAACGGGTTTTGCAACCCACTACTGAATTTCATCTTAGACAGATGCTCCTTGAAATAGAGATGAATATATGGAATCTCTTATGACTTTATTTTTCTCCAGTGCTTTTCCATATGAAATTCCCTGGGAGATATCATCAAAAAAAAATTGGAACTGGGAGCTATCAATTATACCAAAATCTAATTCAGATTAAGGAGAAAGCCCACAATGCCTGAAGTAACACACTGGATTAACCCTGTATGTATGTATGTATGTATGTATGTATGTATGTATGTATGTATACATTTTATATCCTGCCTTTATTATTTTATAAAAACAACTCAAGATGATGAACATACCTAATATTACTTTCTCCTTCTGTTTTTCCCATTGGGCTGAGAGAGAGTGACTGGCCCAAAGTCACCCAGCCAGCTTTCATGCCTAAAGCGGGACTAGAATTTATTTATCAAATTTATTTGCCACCCTTCTCGAGGCGACTCTGAGCAATGATTGGCCCAAAGTCACCCAACCAGCTTTCATGCCTAAGGTGGGACTAGAACTCCTGGTTTTTAGCTTGGTGCCTTAACCCGAACAGAATTCGAATGACCGAGGGGTCACTATGCCAGAGATAGTGGATCACTCTGTTGTGAATGGGGCTTTGCTGTCCCAGAAATAGCAGGTACATCAATTACACCTGGAAGGGATCCAGAACTCTTTTTGGTTTCCCAGAGTGAGGCCAGTGGCTTTTTCTTCTGCTAAGCCAAATGAAACAAACATACTGTATGTTAAAACTGTTGCTCATTTTATATCTCTGGTATTAATTTTGGTTTTATCATTTTATTGTATACCACTGCAAGACTTTGATAGTCAATGTTATAACAAGTTAAAGAGAAACGTATTTCTTTTAGGCTGGATTCACATGAGGTTAGCCCATGATTTATTACATAACAGAATTTTTCAGATTTCTACAATACATGGAACCCTCAAATAAACATATGGGTTGGATTTGCACAAAACAATAGGTTAGAACAGTTAGTACTGTGTGATTTATTGTATCTTGCAAACACAGCCTTAATGTGCAACAGAAATATATATACCTGTAACTTAAATCTTAAAGTTTCTGCTTTCTGGGTAGTCTTCCACATATTTGAAGAGAATGATCATGTCTTCATTTATTTAACTTATTAATCACATTTATATAGCCTCCCATCTCACAAGAAGCAACTCTGGGCAGTGTACAAAAACCAATAAAACAATTATAAAAACAATCATTATAAAATGTATGGTAGTAAGTCATATTAAAAATGAAAAACACTCTAGCATCTTCTGGGTAGGGAGTGCCCGAGTCTTTCATATCTCTGGCCTCTTCTTCATGTTATACATTGTCGGCTCCTTTTACATTTCCCCATAAAAATTAACTAGGAATTTCTATTAACCTGTAAAATTGGGTGTCAGAACCAGCCACAGTTTACCAGATAAGATCTGGATCTATTAAAAAAAGAAACCTTGACTTGGTATGACTGGGAAATTCTAATAATGGAACTTAAAATTATTTTAGTCTTCTTTGCCACCATGTCACATTGCTGACTCACTTAGGAAGTGATTGCAATCTCAATTCACTGGTAATATTTCCACATATTCTACTGTTGCCCATTCTATTTATGTGCATTTTTCCTGACATTAAGAATCCTTTCCTTTTTCATCTAAAGTCTACGTTTCTATCCTCTTTCATCCCTACCTTCTGAATTATCCTTTATCCATTGGATATTACCGACATATTTTTTTAAAAAAAGAAACACGAGGAGCTTTTAAAAATTACCTGTATCTTGTTAGCCATTTTAGCATTTCCAAAGAGAGACAGGATAGAAATGAACTAAAATGCATAGGTTCTCACTCACATTCATTTAACATGTGTGCAGCCACACCTTGCCGACTTCCAATAAATTAAACTACTCCTTCCTTCTCTTCTTTCTCCCCACCGCATATAAAACTGCATTCTAAAGAAAAAAATCTTCCTGATGTGGAAAACTGGCTTCCGGATCCCAAATTAAATGTAGGGTTTTGCTCTCCGGTTTCCTGTTTTGAGGCAGGGTTCCGAATCCCGTTAAGGCAACTGAGCATAATATAAACAGCCATACGTGCATTATTTTGTGCCCATTTGTAAACAAGAACTCCAGATGCCCCTTTCCCAAACCGGTGCCTCCAGATGTGCTTGGGACTATCCCTCCATGATCCCCCAAAGAGGTTGCTTGTCTCCATACTGAGGAAGGCTCTTCTGAGGGGAAATTATTTTCCGCTAAGCAGCTTTGAACGTCCGCTCGGAGACCCTCCCATGATGGAACAGAGTCAGACCCGTCAAAACCAAAGCGAGCAAACCCCACCCTATCCGCCCCCTTCTAGCCGTTGGGAAGGAGGGCGGACGACGATCGTGGCAAGCGACGGAGCGGGAGCTGCACCTCACCATTCGCCCCATTGTCTCCCTTCCGCTTCTCTTCGCGCACCCCCTCCCTTCCCCCCCCCACTCCCGGAGAGGGGCAAACACAAGGGGCGAAAGAAAAGACGGAGGGTAATCACGGAGCAAAATAAAGCCAGGAGCGAAATCCGTTAGGTCCGGAGACACAGCCATCTCCTCTGCCCAGCCCAGCCCGCGGCTGGGGGACGATGGGCGGGGCCGTTTGAGACCCTTCGCCACCTCTAGCCTAGCCCGGGCAGGGTCCCGGCGCGGCGACAAGGCGTGTCTCAGCATGCAACGGGCCGAGGCGGGGAAGGCCGACTCTGTCCTGCGCTCCAGCAGCTCCCAGGCCCTCCACCAGCTACGGATGGAAGTAGCCCAGATGCCGAGCCAGCCCTCCCACTCCCGGGGCTGGTCCTGATCACCTACCCCAGCTGTTCCTCTCCTTGCGGTTCTTGGCCATGGTTAATCCGCCCGGCGGCTACCTGCTGCCTCTCGGATCCGCCGGGCTCAAGGCGGCGGCGGTGGCTGCCGCTGTTGCTAAGATGAAGAAGGAAAGCGCCGCCGCCGCCGCCGCTGCTGCCTAGCCAAGAAAGGCGTCTCTCTCAGCTCAGCATCTCCTGCGGGAGGGTGCAGGGAGTACCCGAGACGCGTCCGGCGCAAACGCGGATCCGCAGGGGGAGAGAGAGAGAGAGAGAGCGCCTACGACGGCGTGCCGGAGCTTGCTTCCCCACGCACACGTGTCCGGCCGGGGCTGAAAAAACACCTCACTCTCTTCTAAGCAGCCCGGCGCGCACCATCCGCACGACCTGATCGCGCTGCGGAGCACCTGCGGACGATGACGCGCGCATCGCGGGGCGCGGCACCACTATGCGCCTGCCCACCGGTGCGGCGGAGTTTGGGCACACCCTGAGATGGGAAATCGGCGCCCGCGACGCGTCGCCGCTTATTTTGGACCCCGTGGCTCTAGGAGTGGCAGAGGGAAGAGTCTGAAGCCACGTGCGAAACTCACGTGCTTGTTTATCCCGGCCGATAATTCGTATTTTGTATTTTGGACTTGGGGTACGGAGGTTGCATTGTTTTTACGCGCCTGGCACCATCCGTCTGTGCGAGGACAGCCCTCGAGAGATTACCAAGACGCAGGTCCCCGCCCTAATAGTTTACAACCTAGTCTGGATACAAAGCAGCGAAGAGGGCAGTCAGAGCTGGAGAAAACAGAAAAATAAGCATGGCTGTCAGCAGTTGAGAATGTTGCACGTTTATTTCAGTGGTTGGATTAGCAATAGCACTTAGACTTATATACCGCTTCATAGTGCTTTACAGCCCTCTCTAAGCCGTTTACAGAGCATATTTCCCCCAACAATCTGGGTCCTCATTTTACCGACCTCGGAAGGATAGAAGGCTGAGTCAACCTTGAGCCTGGTGAGATTCGACCTGCCAAACTGCTGGCAACTGGTGATCAGCAGAAGTAGCCTGCAGTACTGCATTCTAACCACTGTCCCACCATGGCTCATTTTCTCCCATAGGGATTCTCCCTAAGAAGCTTTGCTCCCAGGACAGTATTCCTGGCTTTGCATATATAAATTATAGGCAGAGGTAGGATCTGTACAGGCAGAGCTGAGAAAAGTATTATAACTAGGATGCACCCATGTTTAAAATTCTGGAGTGTCCTTCAGGCTAAGACCTCAAGGGTCCCCACTGAAAGAAAAGCTCCAAATAAAGGAATCACTGAATAGTCCTTAATGGTACTAGGTCTACATGGAGGGAAGTAAGCAGTGGGGTACCACAAGGTTCCATCTTAGGCCCAGTACTCTTCAATATCTTCATAAAGTCTTACTTCATAGACTTAGATGGGGGACTAGAAGGGGAACTTACCAAATTTGTGGATGATACTAAGCTGGCAGGAAGAGTCAACACCTTAGAAGATAGACTCAAGAAGATTCAGATGGATCTTGACAGACTTGAACACTGAGCCCTAACTAACAAAATGAAATTCAATGTAGAGAAAAGCAAAGTCTTACACTTAGGCAGGAAAAAACAAAAGTATGTATGTAGATTGGGAGAAACTAGACTTAATAGCAGTAACTGTAAGAGGGATCTTGGAGTCTTAGTGGTCAACCAATTAAATATGAATCAACAGTGCAGCGGCAGCCAAAAAAGCCAGAGGGATTCAATCAAGATCACTTGAGGTACTAATATCACTCTATAAAGCCTTAGTAAAACCACACCTAGAGTACTGCATCCAGTTTTGGTCACCACATTGTAAAAAAGATGTTGAGACACTAGAAACAATGCAGAGAAGAACAACCAGGATGATTAGAGGCTAAAACATATGAAAAACATTTACAGGAACTGGCTAGTCTAGTGAAGAGAAGGACCAGGGGAGACATGATAGCGGTGTTCCAATTTTTGAGGGGCTGCCACAGAGGGGAGGGGGTCAATCTGTTTTCCAAGGCACCCGAAGGCCAGACAAGGAATAATGGATGGAAACTGAACAAGGAGAGATTCAACCTAGAATTAAGAAGAAATTTTCTGACAGTGAGAACAATCAACCAATGGAACAGCTTGCCTCCAGAAGTTGTGGGAGCTTCATGACTGGAAAGCTTTCAAGAAGAGACTGGACTGCCATTTGTCAGAAATGGTGTAAGACACGGGTGTCAAACTTGCAGCGTCACATTGCCGTCACATGATGTTTTGCAATTTTTTTCTCTTCGTGGAACTGGGATGGGCATGGCCTGTACATGACACATCTGGCCCGTAGGCCGCCAGTTTGACACACTTGGTGTAGGGTCTCCTGCTTCGGCTGTGGGTTGGACTAGATGACCTACAAGGTCCCTTCCAACTCTGTTATTCTGTTCTGTTCTTATTCTATTCTAAATTCAGAGCCTCTTTATAACTGCTAGAGCCTTGGGGCTTTGTGGCCTCTAGCTTATTTTGTAAAGGTTGAAGATGGAACAGCCCTCTTAATCAGCTGATCCCCATTTGTCTCCTGCATGAAGGTAAAACTCTGACTAGGTTCAGCTTTTCAGAGTTTTCCTGATTTTCACAAGTATCCACTATGACCACTGTTCTGTTGTTTTGAAAATTGTAATCAAAAATATCCCGCCTTCTGTTCAATAATTGATATGTTAAATTATATACAGAGGCTCTGTTCAAAATGCTCTTGGAACCCAATCAGCCTCTAATTTAGCCCGATTTCTTTACTAAAAGTATCAGCAGTACATAAGTATATGTACTGAGCTTTTAAAAACACCTTTTGGGGAATACAAACATCACAATTCATTTTCTCCAAAAAGTCCTAGGAATCAGAGATATCTGCAGGATTTAAAATTTTCATCAAATTGACAAAAGCTACATGAGTCTCTTGTGACACGAGGAGGAGAAGCTGCAGACAAGACAATGTCAGATATGAGGCAGCTTAACCTACAGAAGTAATAGGAGCAAGGCAAACATCCCAGAAGGAATCCCTTCTAGGTTTTTTTTTTCTTTTGAACGGTAAAGACAATGGGGAAGCAATGTACTTTCAGACTTGCAAGAGTCTGTTACTTTAAAATAAAGGTAGTGTTAGTATCCATGGTTTGTACTCTTTATCTGGACCGCCTCAAAGGGCTGATGGATGTGAAAAAATATCAATGGTAAAATGGCAGTTCCCCATTCAACAGCTGTGCACAATCTTCCTGGATTCATATCTCCTGCTTGATGAGCAGGTGATAGCTGTGACCTGGAAGACCTTTGTACCTGGAACACCTGGTGTGCTAGTTGCCCAGTTGTCCCTCTTCCTAGATCAGGAGGCCCTTCAGGATAGTCATTCATGCCCTGGTCATCTCAAACTTGACTTGCAATGCATTCTACATGGAGCTTCCCTTGAAGATCACCCAGAAGCTTTAACTGGTCCAGATTGCAAGGACTGGGCAGTTTCCTTCCAGATGCAATTCAAGGTGCTTGGTTGCTATCTATAAAGTCTTACATGGCCTAAGGCCTGCCTATATCTGCTTGGCTGCTTTGATCTGGCAGGGTCAGTGTGCTCCGGATTCTTTCCCTTGACCATACCACCTATTGGGCCCCTGAAATGTACCGTCTCTGTCATAGCAGCTACCTTCTGGAATGAGGTTCCTCCCACCTGAGATCTTAGTGGATCCCACCCTACTACCATTTCTGAAAGGCCTCAAAGTCCTTACTCTTTGGCTAGGAGGGGTGTAGCCCCTTTCAAGAAAGAGGTGTGTGCTTGCTGCGGCTTGATTTTGCCATTATTGGTCTTCCTTTATTGCTCTATTGTTTTATTGTTTTATAGTTCTCGTGCCTTCTTGTGACTCCCTCAGAATCACTGAGGCAATGCAAACTTTGAATAATATACAAATAAACAAATAAACAAAAGCACTGGATTTTTTCCCCAAATGCTTCCCGTTGTCACCATTCCTTTGTTCTATTGAAAAATGCCTTTGAATTTACAAAGGTGAAATGCTGGCCTGTCAGCAATTTTGCAACTAGCAGCTTTTGGATTGGGGGATTGGGAAATTGAGGTCTAAACAAAGCACTTTGAAGCAGTTGAACTCCAGGAACAGGAAACGAAATATCCACAGGAGGTGGGGTAAGAAAGAAGTAGCTTTTTTAGCTCAGGAACTGGGCAAGAGTTTCTGCCTAGAAGATCTGCAGAGTCACAAGGGAAAATACCAGCTTTACTTTGTATTCCAATAAGATGGAGAAAAATCAGTAGCCAGTCAATAGAGCTTCCATTGACAAATTATATTTCTAAAATCAGTCTGGTCCACAGCCAATCCCAAAGTGCATAGCATTGGTTTAGAGGTGCCTGTAGTTCCTTCTCATTGATTTTTTCATGTTTTCTAACTAGGGCTACACTTCAAATTCAGAAACTTGGTTGCAAATGCTATAATTAGACAATAATTAGACAATTAGATAATTAATATCTTGTAAAGGTGATAGACAGAATTTATGTTAGTTTCTCTTTTATACAAATGGCTCTGGTCCCCATTATTTTTTGGAGGGAGGGGGACACAATTTGAATGATAGTTCTATCCAGCAAGATCTTAAACAGAGTGATCCTAACCTATTTAAGGTGTGATTGGGCAGAACTAATATATCCTAAAACAGTGGTAGCGAACCTATGGCACGCATGCCAGAGGTAGCACTCAGAGGCACTCTCTATGGGCACGCCCCAGCCCAGCTCCATCGCGTTTCTCCCAGAGGGGGGAGAGAGGGAGGGAGGGAGGAAGAGGGAAAGAGGGAGGGAGGGAAAGAGAGAGGGACAGGAAGAAAAAAAGAGGGAGGGAAAGAGAGAGAGAGGGAAAGAGAGAGAGAAAGAGGCGGGAAAGAGAGGGAGGGAAAGAGAAATGATATTACGAAGTTTTTCTTTTTTATTGTTAAATATAATATTTCAAAAGCAGAAAAAAATGAAGGGGCATAAAAGTGCATTTATCATGTTTTTCTTAGAACATTTAGCTGAACTCTGCCTTGTTTATCATTATTTTAAGTAGTAAAACCTCATTATTCAGGTTATATTGCCATGTTGGCACTTTGTGATAAATAAGTGGGTTTTGGGTTGCAGTTTGGGCGCTCAGTCTCTAAAAGGTTTGCCATCACTATCCCAAAACGTTGTCTTTATCACTATGAGAATTAAGATTTTCTATCAATACCATTCTTGTTGTCCCTTCAGATTACTGTCAACTTGCAAAGCATCCCTGGCCTGCTTTTGAGTTGCCATAGGCAAGAGGTATGGGAAAACGAACTCTGCAGCTGTGGCGAGGCAGCATGTCAGTCAAAACAAAAGCACATTCCAGCCATATCTCTGTCAAGGCCGTCTCCACGGTTACCCACAGTGGCCTGAGGGGAGTGATCTCTACAACCCATGAAATTATTTCATTGGAGAGTGTGACTGATGACACACCTTGGGGGGAGGGGGAAACAGGGTCAGAGCTGGAATGTAAATTACGTGGGATCAGAGTTGGCTTCACTTGGGACCTGCCGACATGAAGCTCCTAATAAATACCGTATTTTTCAGAGTATAAGACACACTTTTCCCCCTTAAAAGGGAGTGAAAATTTGGGTGTGTCTTATACACCGAATGTAGCCCTGCCCACCAGTGGTGGGTTTCAAAACTTTTTACTACCGGTTCTGTGGGTGTGGCTTGGTGGGCATGGCATGGCTTGGTGGGTGTGGCTTGGGCGTGGTTTGGTGGGCGTGGCAGGTGAAGGATACTGTAAAATCTCCATTCCGTCCCCAATCCAGGGGAAGATTACTGCAAAATCCCCATTTCCTCCTGATCAGCTGGGACTTGGGAGGCAGAGAATAGATGGGGTGGCGCCAGTCAGAATTTTTACTACCGGTTCTCCAAACTACTCAAAATTTCTGCTACCGGTTCTCCAGAACTAGTCAGAACCTGCTGAAACCCACCTCTGCCGCCCACCTGTTGGTCCCCACCCTTTGGCTTCTGCCTCCCAGCAATTTACCTCCTTGCAGCAAGCAGCAAACAGCCCGTTTCAGCTTCAACATAGCCTAATTAGCACAAGCAGTTGATTGTCTGTTGGATCGGCCTCCCGACCCTCAGCTGTTTCAGGCTGCAGGGATTGCCATTGCCTATTGCCGTGCGAGCCTCTGCTGTTTGCTGCAAGGAGGTAAATTGCTGGGAGGCAGTTTTTTTTTTTCTTGTGCTAATCAGGCTGTGATGAAAATGAAAATGAAACTAAAGCAGGCTGTTTGCTGTTTGCTGCAACGAGGCAAATTGCTGGGAGTCAAAGGTAGATTTTTTTTCTTGTTTTCCTCCCCAAAAAAGGTAAGTACGTTTTATAGTCCGGAGCGTCTTATACTCTGAAAAATACGGTAACTGGATTTCTTTTGAAGCTTGGTTCGAGACTCATGATTTAATTAGGGCAGGAACCCTGACAATTATCTTGCAGTTACAATGCACAGGAAGGCATTTTTCTTCTCCTGAAAGATGCAGAGTTCCTTCAATGCTTCTATTTAGGGAAGCGATTTAAACATTTCTTTTTAATCAAGCTTGTGAACCTGCCCAGATATTCTGTGTGCTGTGTACAGGTAGTCCTCGACTTACAACAGTTCATAGTGACTGTTCAAATTTACAATGGCACTGAAAAAGTGACTTATAATTTTTCACAGTTACAGTTTTTGTAGCATCCCCATGATCATGTCATTGAAATTCAGATGCTTAGCAATTGGCTCATACTTATGGCCATTGCTGTGTCCCAAGGTCATGTGATCACTTTTTGCAAAAGAAATTTTTGGCTCAATTCTGTTTGTAAGTTGAGGACTACCTGTATTTTATTATTTATTCTTGGTTGTGATTTTGAATATGTACTGGTATAATGGAAGAGCTAGTTTGGTGGAGTGGTTAAGGCATCGGGCTAGAAGTGATGTGAGTTCAGTTCTGTCCTAGGCACAAGTCAGCTGGGTGACTTTGGGCCAGCCACTTTCCCAGCCCTAGGAAGGAGGCAATGGGAAACCACTTCTGAATTGCAGAGACTTGTCCAGGCAGTTTCCAGGACCCAACAATGATTCAAAGGCACATACACGCATACACACAAAATCATAATATCCCGAGGGAGGAAGAGAGGAATAGAAATTATTTTAATTACATTAATTTAGATGATGAAATAAAAAGTAATCAGTAAATTGAGCAAAGAAAATTAGGAAAACAAGACAGGAGTCTTTATCACGGGATTAATAACTAAGTAATTTAAAATAAATAACTTGGAATGCTTTGATTCATTCCCTCCTGCCTGTAAGAAATAATTATTGAGATATATATATACAGTGTGTATACACAAACACATTTACACAATGTAATAGTAGTTCACTAGTGGCATGGATAAGTCTCTTGGTGGCAGACCATAAAAATATTTTTCTTCTTCTTGAGGATTACAGTTGATATCTGTCTGGAACCTGAAAAGCAGGTTCCAATTCATTGATAATGTTGCAGGGAGTTTCATGATCTTTTGCTTTGTATAATATAGCACTAGGACCACAAACAAAAGCAGAGTTTTTTAAGAGAAGTACTTTCCATCTCCCTGCCCCATCTTAGTGCAAGATGATCGATCTGTATTGTTGGAAGAACACCAAACATTAATGTGTGTCGTTCAGTGTTTTTAAACCTTGGCAACTTTTAAGATCCGTACACTTCAACTCCCAGAACTCCTCTCCCCAGCATGCTGGCTGGGGAATTCTGGGAATGAAATCTGCACATCTTAAAGTTGCTAAGACTGAAAAACACTGGTGTAGATGTAGGAAGTTAGCACCCACCCCTTTCCTAGAAGAATTAAATATTTTAGGAAATATTAAAGAGGCAGAATATTATATTTCCCTGTATGAGAAATGGAGAAGCATGTTTTAAAGATGAAGCAGCTCCCATCTTCCTGCCCCCCACCCTTTGTCAATGGGCCATTAAGGCCTGGGCCAGTCTATTCTCCATAACAAAGATCTACCTCCTTCAGGCAGAGCCATAGTAGGAATTGCCAAAGATCCAACAAAGATAGGATTAGCCCTCTACCCATCTAGCAACAGAAGCTCACCACATGGCACCTGGGAAGATTACATCAGCCAGCAAGGCTAGCTAAAACCCCCACCCCCTGGGAGTCTGACAACCAATCAGGATACTCTTTCAGGACCCCAGGAAGTTCAAAGCCAGAGAAAGCATAAAAACCCGGGGACTCGCTGTATCTGTCCCTTTTCTGTTCAGGAACTCAAACCATGTGATCCTGTCCACCATTAAACCCTCTTTACAAGCAGACTCCATGTTTCCAGTGTCTTTTTCCCCACTTGGAGCAGAACCCAAAAGGATATTTCTTCCTACATAGATGATAAAATGTTCAAAAACCTTATGGATCCCTGAGAAAACTCACAAGCCAATGACCAATCAATTTTCCTGTGCGCTGCTCCCACTATCCATGCATGGGTTAATCCTTCAGTGCTTGGCAACAACTGAGTGAAACAAAAGGCTTTGTTCCCCCCTTTCCGGCTCCCAAGCCACGCCTCTGGTCCCATGATCCCCCAGTCTTCACTCAGTTGCTGGCAAACACTGTAGTGATTTTTGGAGCTCCACAGATTGCTAAGGTATTGTGAGCCTGTGGGGGTTTTCTTCTCTGTTTTTTCTCTTTAATTCTCTAAGTATTGGCTTTCCCCTTTCCTTTGAGCGTTAGGCTTTTGTGTTATTTTTGAGTAGCTCCCCTTCGCGATTTTTTGCTTTCTGTTAACTGCTGGGCAGGGCGATTTGAGCAGAGGAGGGGGAGTGGAGCAGAGCACGCACACGCTCGCTCGCCAGCCTCTCGGCTCACACCAGCTGGCTCGCTGCAAGCGCTACCGGGCGACCCGATTCCCCCTTCTGCAGCAGGGAGCCCATAGCTCATCGCCCCACGCCGGAGCCAGCAACTAGCAGCGGCGCGCTCCTCAGCTGGCCGGCGGAGCCACAAGCGCCCGACGCCCACGCGGCGAAGTTCAAATACCGGCGGCGCGCCCATCAGCTGGCCGGCGGAGCCGGAAGCGGCGGCCGCCCACGCGGCGAAGAGCCGAAGCTCGTTTGAAGGCTGAGCTTCGCAGGGCTGCTCCGGAGCGAGGGCGCGAGGCAGGACTAGCGCCAGAAGAAGGAGACAGCCCTCCCTGCACTACGGAATAACCCCTCATTAAGGGGATTGCGCGGCGTCTGGTCGGACCCTCGGGCCGCCATTGTAAGTCCGCTGCCAGGTCTGCCCTCGTGGAGAAGAGCACCACGTGGCAGCGCCATATTGGCGGACCTTCGGGCCGCCATTTTGGGCGAGATCTTCAAGCTTGCGCCTCCCTTATCCACCAGGGAGCCAGCTGCAGACCTGCAACCCCCCCCTGCCGGAGGGGGCATCAAACCACCCCCACCACCACCGTCTGAAGAGGTTTGGGGGAGGCCCCGGGGCGCTCACGCAACAGATCACCCGTGAGTCGCAGGGCAAGGCCTAATCAAGTTCCCAGCCGCCTCAGCCATGTCTCATTCCCCCCCATCATCAGACATGGAGCTGGAACTAAGCCCCCCACGCATAAGCGAAAAAAGGGGGAAAAAGAAATCAAAAAAGAGGCACGTGAGCTCGGCCAGCAGAGCTGCCTCAGAAGGTTCCCTACCCTTCCAGGATAGGGACGCCCTGAGAAGGCACAACGCCCTAGAGCGACAGTGGGAGAGGGCGCACAAGGCGGTCTCAGGAATCCTGCCCAGGGATCCTGCACCTGGGGAGCCTACCCCCATCCCCCCAAGAGAGGCGGAAAGGGGTCTTACATCTGTGGCCGACATCACAGTCACCCCCAGTACCCCTGAGGGGATTGGGCCCACTCGCACAACACCTCGCAACGAGACAGCGTCGAGGCCCGGACTGGAAGCTCCAACTTCTCCGCCACCAAACCAGCATCGCCCGGCTAGAGAGGCAAGTGCCACACCCTCAAGGGTGGACCCACAGGGTCAGGGCGGACTGGGCTTGCCCCCCCCAGTGGACTTCCAGGCCATGTTCTCCGCGGCCCTGTCATCTTTCTTCACGGCAACAATGCAGCAGGCGTCCCAGGCTCCCGCACAAACCGCACCCAGCCAGGTGCGGCCGTTCCAACCCCAGCCCCACACCCTCCCAGAGCGAGGTCGGGACTCTTCATCAGACGAATCGGACCAAGCGGAGGACGCCCCAGAGGAGATGGAGCTATCGGAGGATGAAGGTCTAGCACCAGACACCCCGGCCTTTACAGGCCTCTTCCGCCCGGCCCTATTCAAGTCGCTCCTCCACAAGGCACGACTCACAACCAACCTTGGAGTGCCAGGAGATGTCGCAATGCCCTCCACGTCAACGGCGGGTCCTCATGACGCCCTGTTCAAGTCGTCAAAGCCGCAGAAGGACTACATCCCTTGCCCGCAGCTATTTACAGAAGTGATTCAGAACCCCTGGGTGCAGCCGGCCTCCATGGCAACACCCAGCAACCTCGATAAGAAACTCTACTGCTCAGCCCCAGAGCTAGAGGACCTCCTGGTGCTCCCCTCAGTAGACCAGCCAGTGGCAACCTTATCTTCCAACTCCCCGATCTCTACTGACCCCCTAGACACGCTCAAGGCGGAAGAAAAGAGGATGGAATGGGCCTTCCGCAAAGCGCACCAGGCCGTGGGCTGGGCTATCAGATCCGCCACAGCTTCGTCCTTTTTCAACAGAGCCTCGCTCATTTGGCTCCGTCACCTGCAGGACAGGCTCCCGTCTGAGGACACTAGACTGCATCAAGATCTAAATAAGATCATAGCTGCCACCGAATACACTGCCGACAGCTCCCTGAACTCAGCCAAGTTCGCCTCAAGGGCGCTGGCTTCTACTCTGACTGCTAGGAGGCTATTCTGGCTTCGGCCTTGGAAAGCCGACTTCAAGGCCAAATGGAAGTTGGCAGCTTCCCCATATAAAGCACCAGACCTGTTCGGCGCTTCGCTGGAACCCCTACTGATTGAAGGGAAGGACAAGAGGAAGATCCTCCCGTCAACCTACAGGCGCCAGGAACGCAGGTACACACCTTACCCGCTCCAGCAGCCCTTTCGTGCAGGCGCCGGACCCAGGGGGTCCTCCTCGCACCGCTCCCATTACCAGGGAGGAGACAGATTTAACGACAGACAACAGTTCCGAGACCGAGGAAGACACCAGCAGCCTAAACGCAATTTCCGAGGAGCCGGCCCTAAGCCCGCCAGAAGGGGGAAATGACTCCAGGCCCATAGGGCCCATAGGGGGACGCCTCATCCTCTTCCATCAACAATGGGCCAGATCGACTTCGGACTCCTGGGTAAGGCGTACGACCTCTTCCGGTCTGTTTATCGAATTCTCTGGCCAGCCGCCCCACCGGTTTATCCGTTGTCCAACCCCTCGATCCTCGGAACTTCAGGACCTGATGTCACAGGAGATTGCCCACCTCCTGGAGGTCGAGGCCATAGAGCCGGTCCCGCACAGCCAACGGGGCTCAGGATTCTACTCGACCCTCTTCTTGGTCCCCAAGAATTCCGGGGGCTGGAGGGGCATACTGAATCTAAAGCGCCTGAACCTGTCGGTACAATACCGCAGGTTCAAGATGCACTCCCTCAAGTCCATCTTAGCGGGAGTGAGACAGGGCGACTTCCTTCAATCAGTCGACCTCCGGGAGGCTTATCTGCACGTGCCGATTCACCCGCATCACCGTCAGTACCTGAGATTCGAGTACGCGGGCCGTCACTACCAATATCGCGCGATGCCATTCGGACTTTCCTCGGCTCCCCGCACCTTTACCAAACTGGTAGCGGTGGTGGCGGCCAGGCTCCGGGCCGTCCCGATCCGGGTGCTATGTTATCTGGACGACATCCTGGTCCTGTCGTCCACGCCCGACCAAGCTTACAGAGACATGAAGACGGTGATCAAGGCCTTCCAGGAGCACGGCTTCACCATAAACTTCGCAAAGAGTCAGCTCCTGCCCACCACCAGGCTTCTTCACCTGGGGGCACTGATAGATTCGGCCAGCGGCCAGGTATTTCTGTCTCCGGACAGAGTCCAAAGCATCCGAACTTCAACTCTGCAGGCCCTGACGAGGAGGAGAGTCGCCCTGATCCACCTCTCAACCCTCCTCGGGAAGATGGTATCCTGCTTCGCCATCGTACCGTGGGCACGCAGACATTCGAGACCTCTGCAGTGGTTCCTCCTCCCCTTCCAGCGAACGGGAAGGGCCAACTCCAAGAAGGAGGTACGCCTCACCTTGCAGGTCCGCAGGTCCCTCAGGTGGTGGACATCGCCGTCGCTCCTAAAGGGTTCCAGCTTCCTAGAGCCAGACCGCCTGATACTCACCACCGACGCCAGTCTTCGGGGGTGGGGAGCCCATCTCCACAACCTAGTCACGCAAGGACAGTGGTCGCAAGAAGAACAGCAATGCAGCATCAACCTCCTAGAGCTTCGGGCGATCAGACTGGCACTGCGCAACTTCCAGCCGACGGTACAGGGGCATCATATCTTAATCCTGACCGACAACATCTCGGCCAAGGCGCACGTCAACAGGGAGGGGGGCACGAGGTCCCGTACACTGATGAACGAGGCGGCGGAGCTATTCAGCTGGGCAGAGAGACACCTGATCTCGATCAGAGCAGATCACATCTCCGGGGCAACCAATGTGAGGGCGGACTGGCTCAGCCGCGAAACAATAGATCAAGCGGAATGGCAGCTCCACCCACAGCTCTTTCAAGATCTCGCTTCACGCTTCGGAAACCCGGTCGTAGATCTCTTCGCAACCCCGACCAACGCTCAGCTTCCCCGCTTCGTGTCCCGCTACCCGACACCACAAGCGGAGGACCACGATGCGCTGCGTTGCAGGTGGCCCGAGGGTCTCCTGTACGCATTCCCACCAGTCCCGCTGCTCCCGCGAGTCATTCGGAAGCTACTGGCAGAAAAAGCCGACCTACTCCTGGTAGCCCCGAACTGGCCCCGGAGACCATGGTTCGCCGACCTGGTAGCACTGTCTGTAGAACAGCCATGGGTGATCCCACCGCAGCAGCTCGTCCTGTGTCAGGGAGCAGTCACGCACCCAGAGCCCCAGTGGCTGCAATTAGCCGTCTGGCACTTGAACGGGTCATCCTGAAGAAGGATAGCCTACCAGACGAGGTGGTTGCCACTATCCAGGCGGCCAGACGTCCGGCTACGACCCGCATCTACGAGTCATCATGGCAGGCGTTCTGTCGCTGGAGCGCTCACCAGCACATCGACCCCACGTCAGCTACCATTCGGGACATTCTGCGGTTCCTACAAGCTGGCCTAGACAAGGGCCTGGCTCCCGCAACCCTAAGGAGACAGACAGCGGCGTTGTCAACAGTCATCGCGTGCTCGCCGTACCAATCCCTCGCGCATCACCCGCGCATCAAGGGGTTTCTGCATGGGGCCACCAACCTGCGACCCCCCACAGTTCACCGCTACCCCTCATGGGATCTACCACTGGTGTTGCGGGCACTGACTGGACCCCCTTTCGAGCCCCTAGACTCGACATCTCTCAAGTACCTATCGTTTAAGGTGACCTTTCTACTGGCAATCACCTCAGCAAGGAGGGTCTCAGAGCTAGCGGCTCTGTCAGTCCGCAAAGACTTGTGTATCTTCCACGACTCCACGGTGACCCTACGCCTGGATCCTGCCTTTATCCCGAAGGTCAACTCGTGGTTCCACCGAGCTCAGGAGCTCATCCTGCCAGACTTCTGTCCTTCACCTCGCGACCCCAGAGAAAAGAGGTGGCACACCCTAGACGTGCGGCGCGCCATCCGCACTTACATCCAACGGACCGCTCCGTTCCGCCGTACAGAGGGACTCCTGGTTTCCTTCAACCCGAAATCCATGGGTCAGAAGATATCAGCAGCCACAGTCAGCAGATGGATCAAGGCCTGCATCGCCATGGCCTATGACCTGAGTGCCACAGCGACTCCCGGCAAGATCCTACCGCACTCGACTCGCAGCGCGGCCACCACGGCGGCCTGGGCCACCCAAGCCTCGGTCGTGGACATCTGCAGAGCGGCGACGTGGTCATCCCTCACTCCGTTCATCCGCCACTACAAGATCGATGCATACAACTCGGCGGAGGCATCCTTTGGCCGCAGAATTCTGCAAAAAGTTCTGACGGAAGAGGACTCTGGAGGCAGTCAGCCCCCCACCCAGGGAGTTTAAGCTTGGGTATATCCCATGCATGGATAGTGGGAGCAGCGCACAGGAAAATGGACGTTGTCTTACCTGAACGTCCCTTTTCTGGGCGCTGCGTACACTATCCATATCCCGCCCGTTAGGGCTGCCTGCCACGGTTATGGCCGAATTTACGTTAGTTTCCTTAAGTTGATTTGAGTTAATAAAGTTGAGTTTATAAGTTACCTATAGTGTGGATTCCTGTCTGCTGCGCCTTCGTTCAGACTGGGGGATCATGGGACCAGAGGCGTGGCTTGGGAGCCGGAAAGGGGGGAACAAAGCCTTTTGTTTCACTCAGTTGTTGCCAAGCACTGAAGGATTAACCCATGCATGGATAGTGTACGCAGCGCCCAGAAAAGGGACGTTCAGGTAAGACAACGTCCATTCCCCTGAAGCACCCATTTAAGATTTTTGGGTTAGCAAAATTCAAAAGCACTGACAAATTCCCCAAATGCTAATCATATGTCCCAAAAGGATACTATGATCTATACTAGAAATTATCATTGGGGATAATGATCAATTGAAATAATTTCCCCAGGCAATTCTGTGGCATAAATAATCAACCAGGGCAGCCAATGCTATTTTCCACCCCAAAAGTCTTTGAATCCAGATGTGGAAAAAATTTCAATGTGTATAATTCAAAAAAAATCTACACATGTATAGTTTCATTTATTTTAAAGGAAAGGTTGCCAATGTTGGGTTCAACTTCACACTACATGTCAAGGTGGGCAGTGGTTTGTTTCAGGGGTGGGTTCTACTTACCTTTACTACAGTTCGCATGTGCAGATCACCGATGACTGACATCCAGGGCAGTGGGCGGAGCCTCCCGCCGGTTTTACTTGCGAACTGGTCGGAACCGAACCACTGGTTTATTTCAATTTGGCTTGTTGGATTGTATGTACCGAACCATTACATTTTGCAAATTATAATTAATGGCTTTGCATACTGTGGGAAATAAACCCACCCCTCTCCTAGAAAATGAAATATTTTGGAAAATATTAAAAAGGGCAGAATATTTCCCCCTAAAAGGGAGGCAAAAATTCATTCCCCCCACCTTTGTCAATGGGCCATTAAGGCCTGAGCCAGTTCATTCTACATAACAAAGATAGGATTAGCCTCTACCCATCTAGCAACAGAAACTCACCACATGGCACCTGGGAAGATTACATCAGCGAGCAAGGCCAGCTAAGACCCCTGCCCTCTGGAAGTCTGACAACCAATCAGGATATAGGAACAGGAAACACTAAGGTGGGACCCAAGAGAGGGTATAAAACCAAGGGACTCTCAGCATCTCAACCCTTTTTCCTTTTTCTTCACCCAACATCTTGAAGCATAGGATTGCCTTTTCTGCCCAGAACCTCAAAACCATGTGGTCCTGTCCATCATTAAACCATCTTTCCAAGCAGTCTCCATGTTTCCAGTGTCTTCTTCCCCACTTGGAACTGAACCCAGAAGGACATTTCTTCCAACAATACTGTGTAAACACAGTCACTTGTGATATATTCAGTTAACTGTGGTTGAGTGAGCAATGGTTTAGCACAATATATAAACCTGGTCATAATACAGTGGAAGTTCATGGAAAATGTAAGAAGTCTCACAAAATAGTTTTTAAGAGGAGTTGGGTCATACGTCTCTTTCAAAGGGATTACAATCTTTATTTCCCTGGTCAAGTCGATTTCAGGCAACTACCAGTACTATTAGTTTGTTTGTTTGTTTATCAGCAAGTCAGAATGAGCTTTATTTATTTTCCCATTTTATCCTACCTTTCTGCCTAACCATTAATCAAACAAACCTTATAGGTCATTCACTACTAAACAATCTATAATGGATTAAGTTCAGTAGATCACATGACCATATCCAACGTATGGGAAGAAGAGTGTTAAGATCCATTCATCCTATTCTCTGGTGGCTTCAACAGGAAAACTTTTATTTTTCTGGATTGTTTAGGAGTGAAATGTTTAATTCTTGACTCTTTGATCTTTTGAAAGAAGATACTTTCTCATAAGATCAAAGAGCAACATTATGTTGCCAAGGAGTTATAGTGCTAATGTAAATGGCAACCTAAAAAGACCTTAGATGAAAATGACCTCTGTTTATGTTCACATACAAACACTGACTAAGATCAAGAATAATTTACAATAAAACAAATATTAGTTTTAAAGGCATCACAGGGGATCAAATTCTTTTATGGAAAATTTCTAAAAGGGCAGAGATGGAAGTCTTGCAGTAATTAGTTTTCTTGAAGCTCCAATTAATTACTGCCACATTTAATTTGTAAAAATTGCACTGGTTTCTAATTAACTTTTAAGAAGGTTTAAAGCTTAATTGTTGAAATATATATCCCTAAACCACATGGGAGGAGGATATGTAATAGAACAGTGTTTCTCAACCTTGGCAGATTGAAGATGAATAGATTTCAACTCCCAGAATTCCCCAGCCAGCACAGCTTTGTTAATCTATGATGGCAAAAAATCAGGAGGTGGATATTATAATGTCTAATGATATGTGAGAATAACTTGGAAGACAAGAGGAAGAACCAAAGATTAGACCATAGCAGCTGAATGGGAATGTAGCAGAAGGGACCATCCTTAATTTCTTGGACTGCAAAGGCAAGGGGAGGGGGAAAGAGATATACTTACAGACTTGCAAAATTATTGTCAACCTTATGAGATAGTCCAGAGAAGAAGCACACCCTGAAATGCTAGCTCTAACTTTATTATAAGGTTACATTGATAGAATCTTACAAAACTGAAAATACATCGCCCCCTCCCCTCACCTGTGCACTCCAAGAAACTCAGTGGGGGTCCATTCTGAGACTTTTGACATGCCCCCATTACTTCTACAGACTCGGAGCCTCTTATTTGACTAGTCTAATCTGCAGCTCTTCATCTCCCAAGGCTATTCCCCCATACCATTACAGGTATCTGTCTAATAGATGCTGCCCAGTTCATCAGCTGCATGCAGTGGCTAGATTGATGCAGACCAGAGGTGGTATTCAGCAGGTTCTGACCAGTTCTGGAGAACTGGTAGCAGAAATTTTGAGTAGTTCAGAGAACCGATAAATACCACCTCTGACTGGTCCCACCACCATCTATTCTCTGCCTCCAGAGTCCCATCTGATTGAGAGGAAATGGGGATTTTGCAGTAACCTTCCCCTGGAGTGGGGAGGGAATGGAGATTTTACAGTAACCTTCCCCTGGAGTGGGGAGGGAATGGAGATTTTACAGTATCCTTCCCCTGGAGTGGGGTGGGAATGGAGATTTTACAGTATCCTTCCCCTGCCATGGCCACCAAGCCATGTCATGCCACGCCCACCAAGCCACTCCCACAGAACCGGTAGGAAAAAAAATTGCATCCCACCTCAGATGCAGACCTCTAAGGGACTGTTTTGGAAAAGCAGAACTCTTAATAGATCATTAATAAAAAAAAATTGAATTCACACACATCACAAGGTTACATGCCATCTCAGAAGAGTTCAACAAAGGCTTTCTAGCAAAGAAAAAATGTTAAGTAATAAGGTATTGGTATTTTGTCTGATAGGTAACCTGTATCTGCATAATCAACCTATATTCCTCCTCACCTTATCCCAGTTTAAATCCTATGTTAGTCTGTGTAGCTGATGAAGAGAGCTGAGTTTCAAAAGCGTAAGCCTTTTCCTACAATTTGTTAATTAGGTGATCTAAGAAAGTCATATTGAAATATTCAGATGGCAAAAATCTTGCATCTTTCTGGCTAGGCCTGCTTTGGTTGTAGTTCATAACAGGATGGCTTTTCTCCCTGTATTTGAGGATACCCCTACACTACTTTGTTTAATTGAAGAGGCATCTTTTCACCCAACCTTCCCTATACGAATAACTGAGGCAGTCTGGTTTGTGGCCTTCCATTCTCCTTTCCATTTTAAATCTAGGTGACAGCTTCAGAATTCAGAGATACTTTTTGGACATCTCACTGCCATACTGAAAAAATGGGATTAAAAAACAAGAAGGTAAATACAAACCACGTCCATATTGTTGCCAAGAAAATCTAAACGGATGTACCCATGAAAGACTCTAGGCCAGTGGTTCTCAACCTGTGGGTCGGGACCCCTTTGGGGGTCGAATGACCCTTTCACAGGGGTCGCCTAAGACCATCGGAAAACACATATTTTCAATGGTCTTAGGAATAATTTTATAGTTGGGGGTCACCACAACAGGAGGAACTGTATTAAAGGGTTGCAGCATTAGGAAGGTTGAGAACCACTGCTCTAGGCCAATCTGAATGGATTTTTACAAGCTTTAACTCTTTTAAGGTTGTATTTAATTATACTTTTGAAATAAGATTTCATACCTTTTTGAGATCATTTATGAGCCTTGGTGCTGCAGCAGACTAAAGCACTGTTAAGTAACACCAGCTGCCTGCAATTACTGCAAGTTCAAATCTCACCAGGCTCAAGGTTGACTCAGCCTTCCATCCTTTCGAGGTAGGTAAAATGAGGACCCGGTTCGTGGGGGCAATAAGCTGACTTTGTATAAAAATGAACACTGCTTGAGGGGGGGGTGCGAAAGCCCTACTAAGCAGGTATATACAAAAGTATGAAGGCTATTGCTTAATGCATTGTAAGCCGCCCTGAGTCTCTGGAAAAGGGCGGCATATAAATAGAACCAATAAATAAATAAATAAATAAATAAATAAGTGTGCCATTTAAAAATGATTTGGAATTATTCGATCCAACCTCTCCTTCCTTCCCACTCTGTATATGTGTACTGTAAAGTCCCAAAATATACTTGAGTCACCAGAATGCCAAGAAGAGCCACTGCACTGCACTGTTCTATTATTATTATGTCTCTTCAGTACACACAGACATTTCCTTATATTTGTTACATAGAGTAGCACCTATTGGTGACTGGCTGAGGAGGGTAACTGAGCATGTATTGCTGCTTAAGTTTAAGTTTGTTTATTTTGTCAAGCATATAAAAGATAACAGGTAAAAGTATAAACACAATTTGAATACATGAAAAGAGTACGTAAAAAGGAATATTAGGACAGGGACGGTAGGCACGCTGGTGCACTTATGCATGCCCCTTACAGACCTCTTAGGAATGGGGTGAGGTCAACAGTAGACAGTTTAAGGTTAAAGTTTTGGGGGTTTGGGGAAGAAACCAGAGTCAGGTAGTGCATTCTGCTTGATGAATCCCACCTTTTAAAATTAGGAATACATGCCTACATTTATAAAAAAAACCTCCATGACAGTAAAACCCTTTTGTGTATGTCTTCGTCCTCAAAAACGGGCGTGCGCTGAGAAAGAGTTAGAGAGAGAGAGAGAGAGAGAGACAGGTAAGAGAGATCAACTGTTCCTCAGCATGATTTGATCTAGAAATATGTAAACGGCGCGGTTTCTTTGTGGGGTTGGTCGAGGCTGAGAATAAACATGGATTAAGCCTGCGCGAGGATCCTCTGCCAGGACATCCCTCCATTCATCCAGACCTCAAGCAGCCCGGGCGAAATTTCGTCAGGGAAGCCGGTGAGTCAGTGTTTCTTCCGAAGGGAAAGGAAAGGCAGGCGGGCGGGCGTGCTGGAACCGAGGCCTCTGAGGCTGGGACGGTCGTTTGCCTCGAAAACAGACCCATTCGGAAGACCCACGCCGGGGCGCTGTCGCTCTGCTTAACCCAGGCCCGGCCCTTCTGTATGCCGCCGCCGCCGCCGCCGCCGCGAAGGCGGGACCGAGAGGGCGGGATTCCGGGGAGGAGGTGGCCACGGCGGCGGCTCATCTGTCTGGTGTGGCCCGGCCCGGCGCGGGTTCGAGCGGGCGCGCTAGGAAGCGGGTGAGGCCGAGCAGCTCTGCCCAAGCCGACCAGGCCGTACTTGCGCGGCGGGGCTGGCCGTAGAGCAATTCGCCGGGCCCCCCGCTGACCTCCGCCCGGCCGAGCGAGGCGGGACAAAGCGGGGCCTCTTCCTTCACCTCTGCGACTCCGACCGAAGGAGCTGCCCGACTCCGCTTGGAAAGAGGTGAGACGCCCCGCGGGATCGGGGCCTGCACACGAGGTTGCGGGCTGGGTAAGCGGAGCCTCCTCGATCGCTTCGGCCGCGGCCGGAGGAGAAGGGAGGCGTCCCGCATCGAGCGGGAGAGGCCTCCCCGTGGTGGACCTTTGGGCGAAGAAGCCGAGGAAATTGAATGCGTGGTTCTTGGGGAAGCCGAAGGCTGCAGGATCGGGGGATAATAAAGGGAGGGAAGCAGACGGCAATCCAGGGAAGTATCTCCAAGTCCCCCGTGCAGAGACTGAACAAATCTCTCTCCGGCGTTAAGATGCAGGCTGTACTTGCACAAGGCAAACCATGGTTAAGTGAGCCACGGTGTTTACCCAACTTTGCAGAGCAGAACTGTTCAGTAAAGTAACTCTATTGGCTGACTAGGTTGGCGCAATAGACAGGGACAGAAACTAGTCAATTGCATTTTAGTTTAGCATGTTGCATGACTCTTAACTACATGCTTGGGTGGCAGAGCTGTAGACCTGGGACAAATACACACCTCTTTCTCAGACTTGTTGTGACTGAAAGATATACTTCTGCTTTGTGGCTAAGGCTAACATCAGGCTTGAGCCATTTCATTTGTCAACTTGGCTTGGTGACCAGAAAAGCTCCCTTGCTCTTAAGTCTAAACAGTGGAGGAGGCCAGTGGCTTCCTTTGGCACCCATTGCTAATTTTAAAGAGTGAAAAATAACCAGACGTTCATCAGCTTCTGACATGAGGCCTTTCCCCAGCAGAAGTGCTATTTCCACATCTTGGATGCTGTAGGACCCTATATGAAATTTGCTGTCCTCAATTCCAATCCTTCTGTTTGCTTCTGTTTGCCGTTATCTGACTTCTCTCCAAGATAATGTCTGACAAAGCGTGACAGATTTTATATATTTACTTAGGCAGTGCTGGGATTGGGGTGGGTAGGGATACTGTTTTAAACTAGTGCAGATAAGGATCACTTAAGACGGTTGTATTTATGAGATGGGAAGGATATGAAGGTAATATCACAGTAATGGTATAGAAAAAAATGTTGCCAGGATAGGTTTGTACATAGGAAAGATGCTCAAACTGGTTCTGATGCTGCTATATTATCTAGTCATTCACATCTCTAGCTTTAAGCTTGCTTTGAAAAGATCTAACTCTTTTTATGCAAATTTTCTGAGTCAAAAGCCTGCTGTTTGCAATTTTATCTTTGGCCTCCCTTTAATATAATTAACAAAATACAGTAACATTTTAAAGGGATTGTGCTAAATCAATTAACTCTGGAATGACAGGGAAGTGTTTGTTGCAGACTTGTTAACAGAGGCTGGATAACAGATCCTGTTATAAACAAACAGATACTGGACATCCGTGCTGTTCCATGAAAAGCTGGATGCTGCAGTATACATAAATGCGCTAAACAAACAAGGTTGCTTACATTAGCTTATTGTGCCCAATTCAGCTCCGGATACTGTGTAAGTTTTATTTGATAGAGTCCTGAACTGCAATTTCACTTGCCTCAGCAGTGTGGCAAATGCTTACCAAGAGGAAAAAACTAAAATTTAATGGTGCATATTATGGGGATGGCTTTTAGGAGATTGTTTGGTGCATTGTCATCTTGCCAATTCTTTTTTTTTCTGAAAACTCTTGGCTGTTGGACTCTGTGGGTATCAGTCTTAGACATCTGTCTTTGTAAGCTTTGCTTCTTGTCCTCCTGTTTGTATGTTGAAGTTATAGATAGCTTGATACTGTTACCTCTTTTCCCTTTGCATACTTCCTCCTTATGTTCAGGTTCCCTGGCAGGATCAAAGATATTTATGCCCCAGATATCCAAGTAGGATTTCAATTTATATTTGCATGCTACATTTGAAATCCTTCCCTACTGAGCAATAGGTTTTGAAACCTCATGTTTAGTATTGTTTAAATAGATAGTCATTTAAGTATGTGATTTAAATATGGAAATGGTAATGATGATATCCAGTTGTACAAAAAAAAATTAAGTGGAAGATATCTGCAGAGAATTGGTGAGAAAAAAACAGCCGTGGAGCATTTGCAAAGGAGAAATGCACTATTAATGTGGCTTTTGAGGAGTGGAACATGGATGGTGTGCAGGTGGGCTTTCCTTAGAGTTTTTCATGCAACTGTTACTATTTTGATCTAGAAGGCATATTGAGAATAAATTTTTAGATTGGAATGTCTACTTTTACCCTTTCCATTTGAGTTGTGGGCAGATCTTGGTAATGAAGATATTATCCATCAGACTGAAGGTCTTACATCTTTTGAAAATATTCTAATGCAAAATGCTATGATGCTGTAGCTTGCAAATGTTAAAATCGGTGTTAATGGATACAAGAAATAGATATTCCTAAAACGCTATGGAAGCCCCCCCCCCGCCTTGTAGTTAAGGTTTATTTTTATATTGGGGATAAGTGTTAGTTGGGGATATCATTTGATATACAGTGATTGAGAGTTAAAATGCTTTTTTCCCCCCAAGAAAATCTTTTTTCTTTTCTTGGAAGTGTTAAAAATAGTATAATATTGTGCCTAAGTCACAAATTACAAAGGATCCTGTTTCAACTTTGATAAAGTGCCGAATTTGGATTATGTGGTGCAGACACTGATTATCTTTATGGCACATGTTTTTTTCTTTGGAGCCACAAAAAATAGACCGGAATTAATGGAGTTCCATTATTAGCTTTTTTCCTATGCTATTAATATAGAGATTGAGCGATATATTTGTAAGGGAGGATCAGCAGGAATTATTATCATTTGTTCTCCTTGGGCAGTTTTAAACTATATTTCTCCCTTACAAATGCCTGAAGGCTGTTTTTTCTTGTTGACACTCTGAAGTCTGTACTTTCTTCTGAATCTTTAAAGAATTACATATTTCCTAATCCATATTTAAGTGGCATGTACAGTTGATTGCCTATTCAAATGATACTAAAAATGAGATTTCAAAAATGCATCCATTGCTGCCTTCTGATGAAAATAGCATGTTAGGGCTCCGGAATGGCACTGGCCACAGCTGGGATCAATATTACTGATGGGTTTTGGAAAGAGAAATCAGCAAGCCAGGATTATATTCCTCTTCCTTTTACCACCAGTTGTCCCTTCATAGATCCCTTCTGTCTGTGCCATGTCTCTTATCTTGGCAAATGTTGCGATGGAAACATATCTTTGGAATTGTAATACCCAGTTTATTTTATTTTTATTTATTTATTTTTTAAAATTGCTATAGGTTCCCATCTTATGCCAAATTCTGGGCAGCTCCCAATCAAGAATTAAAACATTAATAAAATGACATTAAAAACATTAAAATAGAAAAACCATAAACATTCAAAGCAAAAAACAAAACAAACACCCTGCTACCAAGTTAAGCTTCCAACATGCAGTCACCTCATCCTGTACCAGGGCTTGGGAGAAAAGCCAAGTTTTCAGTGCATTTCAGAAGCCTAGGAAGAAAGAGACCTGCCAAACTTGCTTATTCCTATGAGTTGACCAAGAATAAAATGGGAGTTCAACAAACTCAGAACTTAATTTTAGCTTTTCTCTTAGTATCAGTCCTGATACCTACACTTTGGGGCAATAATGCCAGAATTATAGAATTGAAAAGGTAGATATTAATATTTGGCTGATAAAGCTGGATTGCTAAAGTTGTTTTGTTTTTTTGTGGCCTGATGGAAATGCAACTATCATGTGATGAACATAGAATCATAGGGCGGGAAGGGACCTTCGGAGGTCTTCTAGTCCAACTCCCTGCTCAAGGCAGGAAACCTTATACCATCTTGGTCAAATGGTTGTCTAGTCTATTTCTGAAAACTCCCAATGATGGAGCCCCCACAACTCCGGGAGGCAAACTATTCCATTGATTAATTGTTCTCACTGTCAGATAATTTCTTCTTATTTCTAGATTGGATTCTCCATAGGTACCATTAGGTACCATTAGGCATTGGACAACAGTATCACATTTGTATCTCCTCTTTTTTAAAGTAAAAAAGTTAAGGAATCCTTGAGGATTTTACTCCGCTAGCTAGTCATTGCCAACTACCGTATAGGGGCCGGTGCTCATCTCCATTTCAAAGCCATAGAGCCAGCACTGTGTGAAGACATTTCCAAAGTCATGTGGCCATCACAGAAAGCTGTTACCACCCCAGCAAAGTAGTACCTATTTATCTACTTGCATTTGCATGCTTTCGAATTGCTAGGTTGGCAGGAGCTGGGGCGAGGATGGAGCTCACCCTGTCAGATGGTGCTTGGATCTCAAACCTGGGCTGCCAGCTTTCCAGCTGACAAGCCCAGCATCTTAACCGCTGAGCAACCATGCCAGTTTCTATTCATTAACCAGAATAATTCCATTTGGTTTTCCTTCTTTTAGTCACAAAATGTCTCTGCTTCTGTTTGAAATAAAAATCTCATCCAATTTCTTCTTCTTCTTCTTTTTTTAAATATTAGACCCAACAAAGAGTGGACCAAAGCCATGTATTCCTGCCAGCAGACAATTCCACTAGGATTTTAAGGACACCATTTACCTGGCTTCAGTGCTTGAGGCAGAGGCAACTGTGCATCATTCCTGTTCCCCCCTGTGGGGAAGGGGAAAGTGTATTAGCAGATTATGGATCCTCTGACCCGCCCAAGTGGAGATATTATGCGGCGGAATCCACAGCAAGACTACGAGCTCATCCAGAGAGTGGGGAGTGGCACCTATGGAGATGTCTATAAGGTAAGGCCAGCAAATATTTATTTGCTAGCTAAGAAAGCAAATTTGAATTCCTGCCCCTTTCTTTTCTGAAAATGGCTTAAACTGGCTCATGGAACTTGCAAGATGATACACCATTGGTTATTAGATGGATTTGCATCAGTGATGGTATTCAGCCGGTTCTATCCGGTTTGAATGAACTGGTAGCGGTGGCTGCAGGTGGCTCCGCCCACCCACCCCAGACGTAATCACATCCCATTTATCCATGTTTTTGATGCTCTGCACATGCGCGCACACTCACATTTGTGAACCGGTAGCGAAGGTAAGTGAATACCATCCCTGATTTGCATGGATTGCATCCAGCCTTAATTAGATCATTTTCAAATCAAATCAAATCAGAATAGAGCTGGAAGGGACCTTGGATGTCTTCTAGTCCTTTTGATTTATATAGTGTAGTGTGTGAACTAGCCATTGTTGTATGGAAGCCAAACACATCTATGTTCATCTACAAACTTGCAGCATCCCTGAACCTGGAAGAATGCACACCGTATTCTTTTCTCATTAAAAAGCAAATTATCTTTCATCATAGAAACATGATTGACTGACTTTATATTTGCCTTCTGTTTCTAGCCTCCATCCTTTTGTGAACTCATTTGGACTTTTGATTTGATTATATATGATACTGCATTGCTCTATATTAAATGCATTTAAAGTATGCTTCTCCCCACCCCACCCCACCCCCAGCATGGCTAGAGTAACTGATCTCTAACTAGATAGAATTGTTATAATGTATTAACTTAGTGTCTAGTTCGAGATTTTAGGATTTCACAGAGAAACCTTAATTCCTTATAACATTTTTCATGCTGCAGAATAGTGGCTTAAGTAAAGAGATACATTGGCCAAGCAACTGGGTTTGAATGCATTGTAGTACTGCCCAAGTGTGTATTGAACATTAGTAGTAGTATATTCATGAGCAAATAGGAAAGTTGCTTGTTGTAGTAGCCATGATACTGCTATGGAAACAACCACATTTATCACATATAACACAAACCACTTCAGGTTTCTGCCATGAAGAACTGCTTCGCTTTATTTGCACTGACTAAACTGTGGTTTGCTTTTCCACATTTTGTTAAATGAATCACAATTGGCTAGGTTCATCCATTGCTAAGAAATATATTAAGTTTCATAAACTACAATCGGTTCACACAGCACACTATGATTTCATCTGTTTTGTTGGACTTTGGGGTAGCATATTAGATGAATTGAGTCATTAGGTTTAACACTAGATTGGAGTAACCTTTTTAAGGTAGCATGTGTGTTAATGAACATACTTGTAAGAGGAATATATCATACATCATTTTCTACTTTAAAAAGTCATTCCATAGCAATCATAGCATATGTTCAAAAGGATTTGGGAAAGTATTTAAAAACAATTATTTCATGACCTGAGGAAAAATGGATTTTTGAAGTGGCCAATTTTGAATATCATAAAGAAGCAGCCGTGGGGGAGAAAAGAGAATAGGCATTATGCATGAGACAAGTAGTTTCTTTCATTATATCGGGGTACTTCATGCCTGATTTTGCTCCATGCAAATTAGTGAAAAAACCAATTTTGATTTTTCACTTGGTCTATTTATTAGCCTCTTTAAGTTGTATTGCAGATATATTTAGCTGGGCTGGCATCAATAAATATACACTGTGTGTATATCATCCAGGAAATAAAAAAATCCTAGATTTTCTGAACTCATAGATCAGGGCTGTCAAACTCCCGGCCTGCGGTCCGGATGCGTCATACACTGGCCACACCCACGCCCGGTTTAGCGAAGGGGGGGAAGTCCTGATATGTCACGTAATGCTGCTGTGACAACCCTGTCCTAGATTGTCCATGATATAATGCAATCTTGCTAGCATTAGATATGACTTTAGAGAACTTTAGACAATTTATGGTTGGTAAAGAATATTTCAGAAGCAGCAGAAGAAACACTTCTTGAAGAATATATATACTTTGATTGTGTCCATGTTTATATTTATTTATTTTATTTTATTTCCAATTTATATACCGCCCTTCTCCCTGAGGACTCAGGGCGGTGTACAGCCAGAATTAAGAACATGAAATACAAATATTAAAAAACAATTAAAATATATATAAATTTGGCCCAAAAATTAAAAATCACAAACCAATTAAAACATTTAAAAATTTCTTCTTAAGCCAGCCCGGCTTGCTGGAAAAAGTAGGTTTTAAGGGCACTGAGGTCTTGGATTCTCCTTATCTCTGGGGGCAACTGATTCCAGAGGGTAGGTGCCCCCACAGAGAAGGCCCTCCCCCTGGGGGTCACCAGCCTACATTGTTTGGCTGATGGCACCCTGAGGAGGCCCTCTCTGTGGGAGCGCACGGGTCGATGGGAGGTCGTTGATAGCAGCAGGTGGTCTTGAAGATAACTAGGCCCTGTGCCATGGAGTGCTTTAAAGGTGATGACCAACACCTTGAAGCTCACCCGGAAGACCACCGGAAGCCAGTGCAGCTCGCGCAGGAGCGGTGTTACATGGGAGCGCCATGCTGCTCCCGTCACTACCTGCGCTGCTGCGTTCTGGACCAGTTGGAGCTTCCGGGTGCTCTTCAAGGGGAGCCCCATGTAGAGAGTGTTGCAGTAGTCAAGGCGAGAGATGACGAGGGCGTGAGTGACTGTGCACAGGGAATCCCGATCAAGAAAGGGCCGCAACTGGCGAATCAGGCGAACCTGACAAAAGGTCCCCCTGGTTACAGCCGTCAGATATTCCTCCAAGGACAGCTGCATATCCAGGAGGATTCCCAGATTGTGAGCCCTTTCTGTGGGGGCCAAAGACTCGCCCCCAATAGTCAATGATGGAGTCATCTGACTATATCAGGATGCCGGGAGCCACTGCCACTCAGTCTTGGAAGGGTTGAGCTTGAGCCTGTTCCTCCCCATCCAGATCCGCACAGCCTCCAGGCACTGGGACATCACTTCAAGGGCATTATTGGGATGGCCTGGGGTGGAGATGTACAGCTGGGTGTCATCAGCGTACTGATGGTATCTCACCCCGAAGCCACGGATGATCTCGTCCAGCGGCTTCACATAAATGTTGAACAGAAGGGGCGAGAGGACCGATCCCTGTGGCACTCCACAGATGAGAGGCCTCGAGGTCGACCTCTGCCCCCCTGCCAACACAAACTGTGACCGGTCGGAGAAAAAGGAGGAGAACCACCGCAACACGGTGCCTCCCACCCCCAACCCTTCCAGCCGGTGCAGCATGATACCATGGTCGATGGTATCAAAAGCCGCTGAGAGATCTAACAGGACCAGAACAGAGGAGCAACCCCTGTCCCGAGCCCTCCAGAGATCATCAACCTATGCGACCAATGCCGTTTCCGTGCTGTGCCCAGACCTGAAACCCGACTGGAACGTTATATTAGTACATAACCTCAGAATATTGATTAATACTCAATATACTTTTAATTAGTAATCTTATTAGTTTGCTTGTACATTACTTTCGTTGATATCCAGCTGAGCTGTGAAATTGAGTGCAATTCTTGTGCAAAGCTCACAGTAGCTTTCAGTTACAAACTTTGAATATCCCACAATACCATATTCTAGTTCCTCTGACATTCCATAGGGTTTTTTTTTTAGAAAATTGTCCTGCCAGTCAGTTTTGTAGAAACAGTGAAGTGATTCAACATTTATAGTTCTGTTTAAATGCCCTTAACTTTAGTTATTCAGTAAATATTCTATTCAGTTCTGTTTGAATTGAACACTTCTTTAACTACTGTGGAATTCCATATTCTCAAAAGTAAAACACTTGAATTTTCTTGTCATTAATGCCTGTTTATAATTAATTCACCTTTCAGTTCTGAAAGCATGAAGCAGATTGCTGTACTACCAGTATATAACAATATCTATCTGAAATCTTTCTTATCTGCTTTTAAAGGCATTTTTCTCAATATGAGGTTTAAAATAAAATTTAATTAAAAATAAAACTTGAGTATTAAAAATATTAAACCATGGAAAAGCTAAAACTGCCTTCAATACTAAAAATCATAATTCCACTTGGAACTCTTGACAGACATTGAAGTTGGTGTTGATTCTTAATGATCACATTGATAGAACTTGTTTAGGATATTCTGAGGGAAATTTTAAAGAATAAATGGATATGCCCTTTAGGGTTTTATTCAAAGCTGATAGTGATGGGGTATCCACTGTGTAAAGCATTCATCCCCTGGTGAATCCAGATGAGGAAAAGAAAGAAGGACCTGACCATAAAGAACAGGTAGATTGATACAGGTGAAACAACCTGACCCCAACAGTTTAAAACTTTAAAATTAGGAAACAGCACTTTGAACTGGACTTAATAATGGTGTAACATATTAGTTGCATTTCTGAACAGCTTGCCCTTGCCAGTGCTCAGTTTTCAAAGGATGCCCTAGGTACCACATTACAGAGCTTAATTTGGATGTCAGTACTTCATAAAATAGGAGAGCACGTTTTAAATGTTTTAGAAACACGAAATGGGGAAATGAGGATGTGGCTAGTGAAATGACAATTCAGAACTTCCTCAGTGGAAGAGTGAGCAGCAAGAGTGAGCCTGAATCTTAAAAGATACTTGGTGTGGAAGTCATTTCTGAATACATGTTGCATCATGTATTGCATTAGCATTGGAAGTGAAAGAACTCACAGATATACAATATGTTGTATTACCTATGAATGGTAATGTAGGAATGAGACTTTGGTATTTGATGTAACCTGCTTCATAATGGTTAAAAAATACACTATCCCTAAATTAATTGCTTTCAGGAAGCAAAATCAGATAAAGACAGATGTAGAATTTGTGACATATTTTAATGTTCATAATTCAGTAGAGTGTTGCTTCTTCTGATTTTCTGTCTTAGACCACTTGTGTGGATACCCTAGGTTCTAATTAATCCTGTGCAATTGTAATAATATTGTAAGGACTCCATGCAGCTCATAATACAAATAAAGAACGCTCTCTTAGAGTGAGTCAAGATACTGAGGCCCTCGGTTGGGTTCTCATGTACATTGCAAAACAATCCAGGAAGTCTTTTGAAGAATGGAATTTAAAAAAGCTAAAATAAACAAATGCAGATAAGGCTGTCTGGTTTTTTTTGTTATTGTTGTTGCTGCCTTCAACTAATGAGAATAGAGGAATAGCTAAAGGTTACAAAGGCCTCTGCTTGAATCTCCTCTTCACTCCGAATTCATCTGGTGGCCTTGAAACCAGTTGCTGCTGATGTGTTGTAGTGTTTCTCTTGCTATATCTGCAATATGGATATACAGGTAATCCTTGCTTAGTGATGATAATTGGAACCAACAATTCCATGCTAAGTGATATCGTGACCATATTGATTTATCAAGGCAGTCGTGACAGTTGCTGCTGCTGCTGCTATTGTTAACTTAGAATCCTGTGTGATGTCACATGATTGCTGACCTTCTGCTGGCTTCCCAATTGACTGCAGAAGCTGGCAATGAAGATTGCAAATAGTGATCACATGACCGCAGGATACTGCAATCATCATAATTGTCAGCTGGTTGCCAAGCACCCAAATTGTGATCATATGAGCATGGGGACGCTATGACAGCTGCACTACACAGACTGGTCACATCTCATTATTTGGTACCATCATAACAGTTGTTAAACCAGTGGTCATTGAATGAGGACTACCTGTAATAGCTGTGATCTGCTTTATAATGCCAATATAAGCTTGACTGAAAATATTCAAAAATCACCATTACATGCAGAGTATATATTTATATGAGAGACCTGTTTATCAAAGTCCTTGCATCATATGTAGATACTATTTGAGGAGTTGTGTAGTTACGCGCTAAAGAGATCCGAATTCCTTCCTCCATGCAGAAGTTATAATAGCCCATTCATGCACTGTGTTTCTAAAGAATCAGGCTAAGGTTTTGAAAATTAATGTAAATTGGTTTGTCATGCTGTCTCTTTGTGTGAAGGTTTGAAAGGAACTACAGTCTCTGTTAATGAGAAAGCCTTCCAGATGCTTTTTTTAAAATAGATTTAACCACAGGCATATTTTGGAGGAGTTGTCCCAGCATTCTTTTTAATCCATTGAGTATTGAATTGGAAGGAATGAAAGGTGACCTGGGTCTAATTTAGGGATTGGCTCCTATTTAAGCATTGCAAGGGGGGGGGGGAGAAGAAACATTCATTTTTAGTTGTCTAAATCTTGCACATTTATCAAACCTATCAAGATGTCAATGGTGTTGCCTATGAGGTTTTGTGAGAGCTCATGCAGGAATGTAGAGGTTTTGCAACATTTTTGCTAGATTAATTTAATGTATTCATGTTTTTTAAAATGGAGGTTGAGCAATTCAGAGCACCCAGCCTGTCGAGGCAAAGGGTAAAAATGTGAAGGGCGCAAAGTTGTCCATGGAAAAGATTCTCTAGTTTCACTTAGAAGTAGACTCTCTCTTCTGAATCTCTCTCTCAACATAGAAATGTGGATTAGAGCCTCAGAAAGGGCAAGGTTGTCCTGTTCCCAGCTTCATACTTTTTTTTACAGTACTTCTTGTTCTGACCTAGGCTCCCTTAAAAAGCAGGAAGCAGAGTCTTGCTCCCGGCAAAACCTTTTATTTACACAACTGTGAATTACTTTCATTCACAGTCAGCAAGGCCTGTCCAAACAGTCTTTCAGAGGAATATTTATCAATACGCCTTATCCCACTTGGCAAGCTGCCATGTAACTTGTTTCCAAATGCAGTACAAGGCACAACTTGGCACAGAGTCTCTCAGAGTCATGGAACGAATGAATTGTTTCCTGCAAAAGCCCACTCCCCGTTCACTCCTCTTTTGTTTCCTATGGGAGGGGCCAATCATCTCCAAGGTGTGGCTTTACTCCCAAGTCGACCCTGCTTTCTTAGTTGTTCTTGTTTTCTGGCAGCTCTGCACATGCGCACACTGGGAATGGGCTCCAGTTGTTCCTCTGCCTCATTGCTATCGAGCTCCCTCTCTGCCTCCGAAGCAGAGCCCTCGTCTGAGCTTTCCCCAGCCCCCAGGACTGGCCCATGTTCCTCCCCAACCTCCTCACTGTCCGACTCCACCGGCGTGCAACAACACTTCTCACATGAATGGGACGAATGTCTGCCTAAAGTCTATGTTAATATCCTATATCTGCTTTCATTTCTGGCCATGTTCCTGGGATATCCCCAGAGCATGAAGAAAAGGCAGAGGGTCACTGAAGCCGTTGCAGAGTTGAGGAGAAGAAGGAATGTGGTGGGTGAGGAAAGTATGTGGGCAGTTGCTATTATATGCAACATTCCACTTCTAGCATTGTCAATTTTCTGGTGTCACTTTTCTTAATTCTGCAAATGTGATCCTTGCTATGTTAGAAGGATAGAATTATCTAGTACAAAGTAATAAAAAAAATTTTTTTTTCCCTTCCATTCAGTTGTCTCTGATTCTTGGAGACTGCCTGTACAAATCCTTGCATTTTCTTGGCAAGTTTTTTTCAGAAGTGGTTTGTCATTGCCTCTTTCTGAGGGCTGAGAAAGAGTGACTGGCCCAAGCTTACCCAGTTGGCTTTGTACCCAAGGCAGGATTAGAATTCATAGTCTCCCAGTTCTAATCTGAGGCCTTAACTAAAGAAAAACTGCATCTCTTTTTTCACTATTTGGTATTCAAAGAGGAAAGAATAATTTCCCACAAAAGTGGTGAAGCAGACAGTATAAATTAGACTTCCTTCTATGCGCCTGCCACCCTTTCTCTGCTATTAGTGAGATGGCCTAGAAAAATGTCACATGTTCCATCTTGATTACTTCCTGTACATAAGAGGATGAAGTGGGAAGTAAAGTAATTACCGCAAGGGAATCTCTTTCCAAATAAATTTCTCCCTTTCAGAAAAAAAACTAGAGTCAACCAGATTCTATTTTTACTTCCACTTTAAAGATGCTGGCCTGATCTCCATAGTAAGTGGCATTGTGCTTCTGAGCTGAGAAAAACATTGAATAGTTGATGTCCCATCCAAACTGATTCTGAGTAGTACAGGTAATCCTTGATTTATGACAGATGGAACCAGAGTAACGATTGCTAAGCAAGGCAGTTGAGTTGTGCCTGATTTTATAACCATTTTGCCTCTGTTAAGCAAATTACTGCAGTGGTTATGTGACTCATGTGGTCATTAAGCAAATCAGGCTTCCCCATTGACTTGCTTGTCAGAAGCCAGTTGGAAAGGTCAGAAAGGGGCAATCACATGACCCCAGGATGTTGGCAATTCATAAAAACATGCCAGTTGCCAAGCTCCTGGATTTTGATCACATGACCCTGGGAATGCTCTGACAATCATAAGTGCAAGGACCATTTGCCCTATTTTCAGTGCCATTGTAACTTCGAACAATTGCTAAATGAATGGTTGTAAGTTGAGGAATTCAACCAACATCAAGTAATTTTCAGAAGAGTATTACATAAAAGGAAAAGAGTTCTGCTTTATCAGAGCAAAGATCTTCATACAATAATTTACCATTCTCATTTTCTAGATCAGGTGTGTCAAACTGGCGGCCTGCGGGCCGGATTTGTCACGCTCAGGCCACGCCCACCCCAGCAAAGGCAAAATACATTGTGATATGTCACAATATGTCACATATGCTGAGTAGTTTGAAATGCATACCTGATGCGTTTGCTACTGGGAGCAAGAATCAATGTTCCCTTATCACAATTCTACACAAAAGAGAACCATTGCCTGCATTCAGCTCTCTACTCTAGAGGAAAGTGACAAAATAATTGTCACTTTCATCTCTGCCCTTTTGGTTTGGTTAAGGAGGAAGAACTGCAAAGCCATTCAGCTGCTTTTTCCTGAGACAACCTGAAGCTTAGGAGCTGGTAGGAATAATGGAACAAAAGTTCCCTTCAGTGGGGAACCACAGCCGCAGAGTTTTAACATCACTCTTCTCCCCCTCACTTAAAAAAACAACAACTCCCTAGCTCTGTAGCAGTTTGAGTTGTACTATATACTGAGCTAGAAATAATTCAGTCTTTATTACCACTAGGAACACAAAGCTCCAGAGCTGTTTTCAGGCTTCTGCAGAATCCTCACGTGGAAGGGCCATCCGTATGATTCCTGGCGAAGGGTCTTGTGTGCATGCATGAGAAAGATACCTGAACTGTGCATTACTTACCCGTTTGTATTTTATTACATCCTCCCTCCCCCCACTCTCAACTGAACAGGTTATAGAAAAAATGCTTTTAAAAGTAAAAAAAAAAGCCTCTAATGATTGCGCGGCTCAGCTGGGCATGGGGGGTGGGGGGCAGGGATTTCTGCTACCGGTTCTCCGAACCACCCACTGCCATCACTACCAGATAGGGCGATCTGGTCCGAACCGGGGGCATTTCACCCCTGGTGTAAGTGTGTGTTTGTGTGTGTGTCTCTCTCTCTCTCTCTCTCTCTCTCTCTGTGTGTGTGTGTGTGTGTGTGTGTGTACACACAAACACTTGTGGAGGGATATAAATAAGTAAAATATTTTGATAACTGACTTTTCCCCTGTTTCCTAATCATCTCCGTGGCTGAATTTCTGTTTTTCACAGTTGATGCAGGAAGGGTTGACACATCAATTAAATTATAGCCCCAGGATGTCTTGCCTAATCATTGTCAGTTCAAAGCTCATCAATTTTCTATGTGAAATTAAGACATTTTGCTGCAGTGTATGTCACTTTAATGAATTTGAACAGCATTGCTGTTTTAATATCCAGCTCCTCTTTTAAAGTTCAAAATGGCATCCACAGTCTAACTATAAAATAAAAAGGATTGTTTTTTACTTGGTTTAGATATTGAAATACATTAGGCACCTTTTCTGCATCCAGGATAATGGAGTATGGGATGTGCTGCCAGGTATATACTTCTGGAGAACTTTAGTAATAGTTTTTAGCTCCTCTTGGAGCATAGTGACCAAATTTTGTTCAATGTAAAGCGATAGATCTTCATTCAATATAGAGATTTAGAATGTCATCATTTGTCTATACATTCTGCCCGGGGAGAGAATCAAATTGAACCCTGCGAGTTCAAATCTCACCAGGCTCAAGATTGACTCATCCTTCCGTCCTTCCGAGGTAGGTAAAATGAGGACCCGGATTGTGGGGGCAATAAGATGACTTTGTATAAAAAAGAACACCGCTTAGGAGGGCCCGAAAGCCTTACTAAGCAGCTAAATACAAAAGTATGAAGGCTATTGCTTAACGCATTGTAAGCCGCCCTGAGTCTCCGGAGAAGGGTGGCATATAAATCGAATCAATAAATAAATAAACAATAAATAAGTTGATCCAGGAAGCTGGAACTTCACATGGAGTTGAGCAGTTACCCTTGGCTTGCTAGATAGTATGAATTTCTCAGAAACTCAATTAGTCATCTATATAATAAACAAATGCCGAAAGATTGAATGTGTTGTCCATTGCACAATATTCCTTCTGTTGTGTAAGCTAATAATAATAAGGCTGTCATCTTTTCTCCTCGTAGCTTTTTGTGTTTTGTGGATTGGAAACAGCATTGCTTTCGTCTTAGTCTTGTGATCATGGAACTGGCCAACAATTTTTAAACGTGCTTCTCCCCACCCCTCCCCTTTCACTTTTCATCTCTGCCCCTGGGCATGGCTAGAGGAAACTGACCTCTAACTAGATGGAATTGTTATGATGTACTAAGTTAGTGTCTAGTTCTAGATTTTAGGATTTTACAGAGAAACCTTAATTCCTTATAACATTTTTCATGCTGCAGAATAGTGGCTCAAGTAAAGAGATACATTGGCCAAGCAACTGGGTTTGAATGCTTTGTAGTGCTGCCCAAGTGTATATTGAACATTAGCAGTAGTATATTCATGAGCAAATAGGAAAGTTGCTTGTTGTAGTAGCCATGATACTGCTATGGAAACAACCACATTTATCACATATAACACAAATCACTTCAGGTTTCTGCCATGAAGAACTGCTTCGCTTTGTTTGCACTGACTAAGCTGTGGTTTGCTTATCCACATTTTGTTAAATGAATCACAATTGGCTAGGTTCATCCATTGCTAAGAAATATACTAAGTTTCATAAACTACAATGGGTTCACACAGCACACTATGATTTCATGTGTTTTGTTGGACTTTGGGGTAGCATATTAGATGAATTGAGTCATTAGGTTTAACACTAGATTGGAGTAACCTTTTTAAGCTAGCATGTGTGTTAATGAACGTATTTGTAAGAGGAATATATCATATATCCTTTTCTACTTTAAAAAATTATTCCATAGCAATCATACATATGTTCAAAAGGATTTGGGAAAGAGAAATTTCTTATTCAAGATAAAAATAGCATTAGTCTGTGATGTTTGGGACAGAAAATGAAAAGTCTAAATTAAATTACATTTTCCTGAAGATACGTATCTGTGTAAGTTGCATAATCTTAAATACATAAATGGGGATGCAAAAGCATCATTTAAACAGTCTTAAACCTATTTTTTATCTTCCTGTGTGAGTGAAAAAAGCTAATTCAGTCAAGTAGCATTAATTTTGAAACACTTGGATATAGCACATTGAAATGGATTTTAGTATATTTGGTATACCGCCTATATGTAGTTGGCCATATCAGATAATTTTTTTATGCATTAATGAACTACAGATAAGGGATGTCCTGTTATATATGTAGTTTAGTCACTCTAGTCAGATGTGTATTTTAGTGAATTCCTGTGTACACAGGCTGATATAACTTTTGTGCGGTACAAACTTAAACACAACTTTCTGCAAATTTGAATACATATTCAGTGTTTCTTGATGTCATAGGAAGATTCAAAATAAGAAAAACAATATGTCTGATTCAAAAATTTAGACACTCTTTCAGTCAATGATTTGCAATATCTCTCTTGGCAGATGTGCCAGTGTCCAAATACTTCCTATGCCCAGCTAAGAGTCAAATGTTCTGGAGAATATTTTAATTGATGAGGGATTTTTTAAAAAGCTGCTTATAAGTGAGTATTTTCATTCCTATAACCCCAAAACTGGTGGCAGCAGCTAGATAACCTTAGATCTTTTTTAAAAAAAACTAAGCAGTAGTAATGGATTTAGTTGTATTTGGATTAAAACCACTAGTAAATCTCAAGACTCTAGGTTAGTTTGGAAAATCAGAAAAACAACCCAGAAAGAAATACCAAGCAAATGATTTGTTCATGTAGTCACCAGAAGTTAAACTGATGCACTTATTTTCTTTTTTCCTCTGGGTTTTAATGGGGTTTTCCCCCCCTCAAAGGAATTACAGGGAACTGTAACCATGTTAATCAGAGTAATTTGGATTGGAGTGTTGTTAGATTGCATTAGATGCTCTTCCAAAACTTGGTGGGAGGAAAACAAGCAAATGTTTGTAAATTATTCTCCACCCCCATTTTGGAAATACAAATTCCAGCTGTTAAAATCAAAACAGTTTTCATTCTGTGTGGGTTAAATTTTGATAACTGACTATTCATCTAAGGAAAAAAGATATGATTGTACTTAATATTATACACCCATTTTAGTTCAGTTCTTTTATAGTCACTGGCTTATTCAGACCATTTCTTTATATATTATATTTAGTAAGGAAAGTTTATTCTGAAATGTGCTGGTCTTAGAATAAATTTTACTTGTGGCATCTAGATTTTCTTTATAAATAGAATAACAGAGTTGGAAGGGACCCTGTAGGTCATCTAGTCCAAACTGCTTAAGCAGGAGACGCTGTAGCATTTGTGACAGATGGCTGTCCAGTCTCTTTTTGAAAACTTCCAGTGATGAAACTCCCACAACTTCTGAAGGCAAAGTTGTTCCATTGGTTGATTATTCTCACTGTCAGAAAATTTCTCCTTATTTCTAAGTTGAATCTCTCCTTGATCAATTTCCATACATTATTCCTTGCCTTTGGGTCCTTTGGCAAATAGGTTGATTCTCTCGTCTCTGTGGCAGCCCCTCAAATATTGGAACACTGCTATCAGGTCTCCCCTGGTCCTTCTCTTCCCTGGACTAGGCATGCCCCGTTTCTGCAACTGTTCTTCATACGTTTTAGCCTCCAGTCCCCTAATCATCCTTGTTGCTTTTTGCCTATTATTAGGGCCATCTTAATTTTTTCGCTTATTCTTAGAATCTGTGAGCATCAACTGTATTTTATTTTATTTTATTGATTATTTATTTATTTATTTATTTATTTGTTTGTTTGTTTGTTTATAATGCAATTTATATGCCGCCCTATCTCCAAGGACTCAGGGCGGCTCACAAAGGTAAGAATGCACAGTTCCTCATTTAAAAAACAATATAAAATTAAAATTCCAATTTAAAACAATTTTAAAATTCATTAAGAAACCTCCCATCAGTCCAGGCTGCGGAACAACCAGGTCTTCAAATTGCGGCGGAACGAGTGAAGGTCAGGGGCCATCCGGAGCTCCAAAGGAAGTTGGTTCCAGAGGGTGGGTGCGCCCACAGAGAAAGCTCTCCCCCTGGGGGTTGCCAGCCGACACTGTCTGGCCAACGGCACCCTGAGGAGGCCCTGTCTGTGGGAACGCACCGGTCGATTGGGAATTGTCGCTGGCTGCAAGGGGTCCGACAAATATCCCGGGCCTAGGCCATTATATGCTGCCTGTCAGTCTGGAGGCCCAAGGTGATACACATCAGGCTGGATAAAAATCAATGATTTTTTTTAAAAAAATAAAAAAAAATCAGATTTTTTTGATTTAAATCGGATTTTTTTGATTTAAATTGGATTTTTTTATTTTTATTGAATTTATTTTAATAAAAAACTTTTGGGGTAAAAATCTATCGTAAGATAGTTTTCTAGTTAAGATACATAAATAATTTAGTTTATTCAGCATGAAATGGAGCTTAGTTATGTAGCATGAGGCTGTATATTCTGCAACACTGGGACTATCGGTGAATCAACAGTGGGTCAAAGGAGTAGCAGAGATGACAGTTGCTCTTTAAAAATTATGATTTAAATCAAGTTGATTTAAATCAAGCCTTTTTACTAGTGATTTAAATCATGATTTAAATTGTGATTTAAATCAACTCGATATAAATCAAATCCACCCTGATACACATAGTGCTCCCTCTTCTTATTTTCCCACCATTTGATGAGGTAGACTTGGCGGCAATAGAACAATTTCATAGGATTGTGTTTAGTGACAAAGTACCGTATTTTTCAGAGTATAAAACACACTTTTTTACCCCCTAAAAGCGGGTGAAAATTTCAGTGTGTTTTATACAGCGAATGTTGCAGTGTGGGGAGGGGAGTTGGTGCGGCGCCAATCAGCTGTTTTAGAATGGGTGGTGGTGAATGGGCTGCGGCAGTGACGAACAGGCCGCCCCGAACGGGCCATGGCCGTGAATGGGTGGTGTCAAACAGGCCATGGTGGTGAATGGGCGGCGGCAAACAGGCCAGATGAATACCGGATGGATGCTGGGAGGCAGAAGCAGATTTTTTTTCTTGTTTTCCTCCCCAAAAACGGTAGGTACGTCTTATAGTCCAGAGAGTCTTATACTCCGAAAAATACGGTATATGCTCTGCCTGCTGAAGACCTGAAGTTGTATTCCAGGCAGTTCCATGCAAAATAGGTGAAAAAATGTGATCCACCCCTTAGTCTCTCTTAAAGTGTCAGAGTGCAGTCAAGTGAATAGAGCTGAATATCTTCCTTTTCCCCTTATTTGGCTTATTTTAGGAGAGTTAAGAATGTGGTTAGGTGATTTGGGGCCAGTTACTTTCTTTTAGCTCAGCCTTACCGCACAGGTGAAAATAGAAGCAAGAGCATCACGTACGCTGCTTTGAATAGCACAAAGGCCTAGACCTTTGGCAAGGATGATTGACGCCTTTTCTTCCTTTTCTTTGTTCCTATCCAGTTGTTTTTCTCTCTGACAGCATTGTTCCTTTGTTTTGTATTGTTTTTGTGCTTTTTGTATTGTTCCGTGTTTTAAATGTTTTTTAACAACTTGTAAACAACTTGCCTAGAGTCATTTTGAAGTTATGCAGCATATAAATTTAATTGATGATGATGGTCTGAATTAAACTGAATAAAATAATAATTTTTAAAAAGTCAAGTGCAGCTCTCAGACTAAGAGATGATAGCGTTTGCTCTCCCAAACCTACAGATAGTCGTCAATTTACAATCACAATTGGGAGCAGAATTTCCATCATAAGTCGTTGCGGTTGTAAACTGAATCATACCTGATTTTATGACAGTTTTTAAGGGGGTCATTAAGTGAATCCAGCTTCCCCCATGTATTATTATTATTTTTTTTAAATTTGATTTATATGCCGCCCTTCTCTGGAGACTCAGGGCGGCTTACAATGTGCTCAGCAATAGCCTTCATCCTTTTGTATATTTATACAAAGTCAGCTTATTGCCCCCACAACTGGGTCCTCAATTTACCTACCTTAGAAAGGATGGAAGGCTGAGTCAACCTTGAGCCTTGGCGAGATTCGAACCTGCAGGAATTGCAGGCAGCTGGTCTTAATAACCAGCTTAATAACAGGGTGCCTTAGACCACTGTACTACCAAGGCTCTTTGTACACCACCTAGAGCTGTTCTTCCATAGGGAAAGCTGGTTTCTAAATGTAATGAATAAAAATAAGTATTTTTTTTGTCAGAAATTGGCAAAAAGGTCCTAAAATGCAATCATGTGACTATGGGATGCTGCAACCTCTAAATGTGAACCAGGTGCCAAGCATGTGAATTGTAACCATGGAGGTGGTATGCTGGTTATAATTGCAAAGGTGTTGTAAATTTGAACTGTCGTTAAATGAATAGTCATAAGTCAAGGACTACCTACTTTCCTTTGCTAAAGTATTCCACCAGTTACTAAGAATTTTTCCCCTCTATCTCTCTTTCAGCCTTGCTCTTACAAGCAGCAGGGACAGGGGGCCTAGACTTCTTCCTGATAAATTAGGTTTCTTCATGTATGTTTGGGTAGAAGATAGTCCTCGACCTACAACAGTTTATTTAGTGACCGTGCAAAGGCTCTGAAAAAGGTGACTTATGGTTTTTCCACATTTATGACCAGTTCAGCATCGCCATGGTCACTTGATCAAAATTCAGATGCATGGCATATTTATGATGGTTGCAGTGTCCCAGGGTCATGTGATCATCTTTTGTGACCTTCTGACAAGCAAAATCAATGGGGAAGCCAGATTCACTTTACAGTTGTGTTACTAACTTAACAACTGCAATGATTCACTTAACTGTGGCAAGAAAGGTCATAAAATTGAGCAAAACCCACTTAACAAATGTCTCAGCAACATAAATTTTGGGCTTAATTATGGTTGTAAGTTGACAACTACCTGTACTGTGGTATGCTTAGTATATGAACCTCCACCTGCTCTTTGAAACACTTCAAATTTGCACATTAAGGTTTTCAGTTCTTGAACGTTCCAGATTTTAAATACTAGTAGCAATTTGAGATAATTCAGCTTATCCCAGACTGAAGGTGTTCATAAAATATGATTAAAAAAAAGTCAAGATGGCTACTGCTCCAACTGGTTTTTTTTTTTTTTTTATGTACATCAAGCTTCTCAATTTCAGTACTGCAGCTACCATCTTGACTTTTTAAAAAAATCATTTTCTTCTCCCGCGTCAACCAGCTCCATTTAGTAAGTCCGTTCTGGTTTAGTGTGAACAGAAGAATCGTATAGATTCTGCAATGACTCTGAACAGTATCCCAGGTCTGACCTATACAGAGGACTTAGAGTGTCTACAACTAGAAGAATAGATGATGCAGCCCCATCCAGTTCTTGAACGGAAAAGGTATTTTTGCTATAGCCTGATTGTTGATTGGCACATGGAACACTCCTAATCTTTCAGACCGTATTTATCTCAGAACTGTTTTCTTCCCTTCCTTCTTTCCTTTTCAATAATAGCCATATTAGTGAGGTGTGTGCGTGTGTGTGTACACACACACACATAAACAAAAATGTTTATGTATATATATACCGGTATATATAATGTATATGTCACTTTAATGCCCAGCAACTCTGGGCAGTTTACAAATTGTTAAAAGCATTTAAAAACAAGGAAACATACAAAAACAACACAAAAGAATGAAAAAAGATGGCAGAGAAAACAAACTTGGATGAGAACAAAATAAAGGAAGAGGTGCATCAGTTGTCCTTGTCAAAGGACTAGGCAAATTGTCACATCTTCATGGCCCTTTGAAATACCAGTGGGGTGGGGGCTCGGGGGTGGGAGACCTTCATTCCAGAGGGCAAGGCACTGCATGCTTCTGGCATCCCAATAGATGGCATCATTTAATTGATGAAACTCAGAGTGCACCAACCTTACCAAATCAAACTGGCTGGGCAGATACTGTGGGAGACAGGAGACCTCTTGTGTAACCAGGCCCTATGCCAGTGATGGCTAACCTTTTTGCTGTCACATGCCAAAAGTGGGGGGAGCGTGGGGAACACGTATGTGCGTACCCACACCCATAATTCAATGTACGCTGCCCCCCCCTCCCACATGCGTGTGTGACCCCCCTTGCTTTCCCCCTGCTTTTGGCATGCGATGGCCCGGTGGGCCAGGTAGGCCCATTTTTCACTCTCCTCAGGTTCCAGAGGCTTTCTTTGAACCTGGGGAGGGCGAAAACAGCCTCCCTCCCCACCAGAGGCCCTCTGGAGACCGTTTCCCGACTTCCGGTGGGACCGGAAGGCCTGTTTTTCACTCTCCCCAGCCTCCAGAGGCTTTCTAGGAGCCTGGGGAGGATGAAAAAGGCCTTCCCCATGCCCCCGGAGGCCCTCCGGAGGCAGGAAACAGCCTGTTTCCTGACTTCTAGTGGGTCCGGAAGGCCCAGAAATCAGCTGGCCGCTTGCGTGCCCATAGATATGGCTCCACATGCCACCTGTGGCATGCGTGCCATAGGTTTGCCATCATGGCCCTATGCCATGCAGGGCTTTATAGGGAGCAATCAGAACCTTGAATTACACCTGGAAGCAAAACTTGCAATCAGTGCAGCAGCAGAGGTGTTATGTGGGTATACCCAGGTATGCCCATTGCTGCCTCTGCTGCTGCATTCTGAACCAGCTAAAGCTTTTTGTATTCAGATCCAGAGAGCTACTTCCTCATTAAAGTGAAACGTTGTAAATCGTTTCATAACCAAACCCAATCATGGTTTGCAATTCCAGTCTGAATCAATTGCTGATTCAATAGGAAATAGGGAATGACTGGTGGAATCTGGTTTCAAGGACCGGATTGTATATATCCCAGCCCTTAGTTTCGGGTGGATTTTCTAGGATTCAGACATTAGAGTTCAAGTTTTCTCTTTTTGTTACAACTGCCCTATTTGGTTGGTTTCAACAGACTTCCTGTCACCGTGAAATGTGATGCCTGAAGTCAGTTGATATTTGTGCAGCTTTCCTTTTCCTTCCTGATCTTATTCCCTGTTCAGTCTAGGAGGTGTGGCACTTTCTCTCCCTCAGTTTTACAGCCCAGTCTGTGCTAGTCTTGCAAAAGTTGAAATTGCATAGGAGAGCAAAGATATGCAACTTGGAAGTCCGCATTCTGCAGAGCTGGGGAATCACATTTCTGTATACACTGTGTGTACCTTTATACTTTAGGTAGAACAGTGCTGGGTAACCTGCAGTCTGTCAGACACAAATGGAAATGTCCATACACAGTGGTGGGTTCCTCCCGGTTCGGTCCGGTTTGGCCGAGCCAGTAGCGGTGACGATATGACGTCACTGAACCGGTTCTCCTCCCCCTCCGCCCTCCCACCCCCCCATCCACGTTATTCTTACCTTTTATTTGGTCCCATCAGGGCTGTGGAGTCGGGAGATAAATGTTCCGACTCCGACTCCTCATTTTTTTGTACTTCCGACTCCCCGACTCCGACTCCGGTCTTTATTCTTACAGTAGAGAAGTCATTAATTATAACTTTTTGTGAATTGGGACATTTAAACTTGCTTTTTTTTTAATTCCAATCTAAATTTAGTAGGAGTTGGAGTCGGTGCATTGTTTGCCGACTCCGACTCCAGGTACCCAAAATTTCCTCCGACTCCTCGACTCCGACTCCGACTCCACAGCACTGGGTCCCACCCCCAATCTATTGCTGCCTCCTGAGTCCCAGCTGATGACTAGAGGGGAAAAAACTGTTTAAACTCTTGCCGCAGGGCTTCAAAGGGCCATCCTACAGCTGATCAGTGTTAAAAGCAAACAAATGAGTTGGGTCGTAAGTGCGAGGACTGGTCGTAAGTGTGAGGACCTTCCAGAAAAGCCACGCCCACCTAGTCACATGACCTCCAAGCCACACCCACAAAATAAGCCACGCCCACAGAACCTGTAGTAAAAAAATTTAGAACCCACCCCGTCCATACATAAATGGAAGCCAGTAGCACCATACCACCTGTTCTTATGTTAGACAATTTTGCACTAGATAGAGCAGTAGCTAGATTAGATATGGAAGGAGCTGTGGAAGGTTATAGAAGGCCTTCCTTCCTTAAAGACTTTCTGTGCCTTCTATAAAAATGCAAGACGTAATAGCTGGAGGTGGGGAAAATGTCATGGTATAGAAATAATTAGAAAGGAACAATTTATTTTGTCTGGACACGGTGAAGCTTCTGTTCCACAGATCTGTACTCCTAGAGCTGTCAGGTAGATTGTTGATCATTCTCAGAAGCAGATCATGTTCTGTTCTTAAACCTCTTCGCACAGGGCTGATTCAATTTACTTTTGCCAAGCTTCAAAGCTACATTTTCTATATTCTGGTTCTGCTTAATACATTTTGAATTAATTTTATTCAAGTATTATGATTTGATTACATTTTAATTTGATGATTGGCATTCACTGGTATTTTGTGACTCTTTTTTTACTGAAACCATCTTCAGAGAGATTCTTAGGCAAGTAGAAAAAGAGATACAGGTCTCTAAAAAAAATCTTCTGGTGGTATTTGCACCACCCTGAAACTTTTATACTTTTTATTGTTGTTGTTTCTTCTGCTTTGCTCAAGTAGACAAACCTGTTTGGGGAGTTTTGGAAACTTGCAGAAGTTTAAGAATTTGATTCCTGTTTCCTTCTACTGCTATAAACACTGGATAATAATCTCTATTGTGATAAGTGATATGCACCAAAGATAACATGTCACACGCACACAAAATCTTCTTTGGTCTGACTTTTTTTTTTTGGTTGAGATGGTGATTGTCAGTCCAGAGCCCTTCGTATAGCTTGCTACCCTTACACAATACATTTAACTCAGCTCCTGAGTTAACTATTTTTTGTGTTAAAATGATATACTGAACCTTAAAAATATTTCGGTTAGATTAGCGTTAACATGCTAAGACACAAAACAATTAGCCATGCTAAAACTAACCCAGCTTCCTGCGTTGTGCTAATGTGGCTACTAGATTTGTAACTGATCTGGTTGCATATGTTGTGTGTCCAGTTTATTACTGTGATGTGATTTAGCACGCACACACACTCACACACACACTATGTAACTGCATTCAAGGGGGGGACACATAAAGAGTATCTTCAAGCATATGTTGTTACGTCTCATGTGTATCATAAAATGTAAAATCCGAAATAATAGGAAAAATCCTATTTCTTGATAGGATGCTTCCAGAAGATAGCAAGCGATAGGCCTTTCTTTCCCTCATTAGTATTTTTTCAAGTGAATACATATGTCCCTTTTTTCTAATCTCATAAATCATTTAATGGAGGATGTGAGTCACTGTTACTTATGAATATTCTCACCAGCCCACAATTGGAGCCATTCCCTGATTTTCTCCATGCTGATGTTGACTTCTATTGAATCAACAGCTTCCATTCCCATTCATCCTTTATTGTGAAAGATGGCATTCTTATTAGTGATAACTTTGGCTCCATAAGCTAGGGACCTACATGCATTATGTTAGAACCCTTTTTTTCCCTCCGTCTTTTTTTTTTGTTTTGGAGGAATAAGTAGTCTTTCATCCCGTTCCTTTTCCACGCAAAACCATCTCTATGTTTCATTTTCAAGACAATATAGTAACTACTTTCCCAACCATTTGATGCTGACATAAGCTGCTCCATTCACGCACTTTCTATTTCTGTCAAATTGTGTCATTTTAAAGAGATTACAGGTAGTCCTCGACCTACAACAGTTCATTTAGTGACTGTTCAAAGTTATAACGGCACTGAAAAAAGTGACTTACGACCATTTTCCACACTTATAACCTTGTAGTATCCCCATGATTTTGTGATTTACACTCAGATGCTTGACAACTGGTTCATATTTATGATGGTTGTAGTGTCCTGGGGTCATGTGATCATCTTTTGTGACCTGACAAACAAAGTGAATGGGGAAGCCAGATTCACTTAATAGCCATGTTACTAATTTAACAACTTCAGTGATTCACGTAACAAATGCGGCAAGAAAAGTCGTAAGATGGGACAAAACTCATTTAACAAATTTCTCAATTAGGAACATAAATTCTGGGCTCAATTGTGGTCATGAGTTGAGGACTATCTGTAGTGTTTGTTTTTGGCTTAGGTGGGTCCATCCAAGGGGTTGGAGCTTTGTACTTAAAGGTTTTCCAACAGCTGCATATATCAACATTTTCTAGGAGCTAGCTAAGCATCACTGTCCTCTTCTAATTCAAGGCCATACTACAGCCTGTTTATATGGGATTCTCCTACCAGTGTCTACAGGATAGCCCCTTGGCTCAATCTTTTACCTTTATCCCACCGGGGTCTCCAATCTTGGCAACTTTAAGACTTACAGACTTCAATTCCCAGAATTCCTTAGCCAGCAAAGCTAGGAGTTGAAGTCCACAAGTCTTAAAGTTGCCAAGGTTGGAGACCCCTGGTCTGGACCACTGTTCTCAGACGGATGAACTTTAATCCTTCCTTGGGTCACATTATGAGCATTAGTCATTCCTCCAGGTAGCTCTCATGGTCTCATGATAAAGTACAAATAATTCTTACTTCCGGCTGAAATTCTTTGAGCGATCATGTATCACTAGAACTTGCTCCGTTGGTAATGAGAGACGCCATAACTCAACTTGGGATGCATTCTGTCATTCTTAGACATGAAGGTATTCAGGAGCTACGTGAGTCTTGGATGCTATCCCAGCAACAAGCATTCATCTTTCTGCTCCAGTCAAAGTCCATTTAACTATATCGACTCCACCTCTCTTCTTTTAATCAAGAAGCTTGTATATCTTTATGTCTTTAGGTTTCTGGTAACATTGAAAGATGATTTCTGATTAGTGTATTATATGTACAAACATACCTTGTTTTTCTTTATTTCTCTCTCTCTCTCTCTTTCTCTCTCTACCCCCCTTTCCTTCCCTTTGAGGGGTTTGTTTTGTCTTGCCTTGGAAAGGAGGGCCAAGGCCAGTTCTGAGAGGCAGATCTGTTTTAACTGCTGAAGTCTGTGAAGTCTCTGTTTAGGCAATGTTTTCCCAAACACCCTTTCCGAGAATGGAGCCTGTCACCGCTTTCTCTCTCTTAGCTCCAGCTGGCTAACTGTACAGAATCCATAATTGCTGCGAGCAGTGTGGAAAATGAAAAGGCTGTGAACGGTACAAAAGGCTGCTGGGTTCTCTTTTTTCCCCCCTCCCTCTTGCAGCTCAAACCAGCTTCCTGTTTGCTTAATAGCTTGTTGCTGATGGACCTGCAATAAATCCCAGGGATACCAGATAGTTTTATCTTGTAAATTGTTTGGAAGGTGGCTGTGACCAGGGTATGGTGTGTATACTCAAGTAAGTGGCTTTCCTGCTAGCTGTGGGTCAGCCTGATGTAGCAGAATTCCCTCCATCAATTTAGAGTACAGTAAAATTGATATGATAAAGATAGAGATAATAGGAATAGTAATTATCATAACGACCGTGGCAAAAGTAAGCAAAGATAGCACCAATAGCAGTGGTGGGTTCCTCCCGGTTCGGCCCGGATCCACCGAGCCGGTAGCGGTGACGATATGACATCAACCAACCGGTTCTGCCCCCCTGCCCCTCCCCCCCGCATTATTCTTACCTTTTATTTGGCCCCACCCCCAATCTATTGCTGCCTCCTGAGTCCCAGCTGATCGGCTAGAAGGAAAAAAACTGTTTAAACTCTTTCCGCAGGGTTTCAAAGGGCCGCCCTACAGCTGATCAGTGTTAAAAGGCAGTTTGGTGGTAGACCAGTGCCTGCAAAAACAAATGAGTAGACCGGTGCCTGCAAAAATAAATGAGTATACCAGTGCCTGCAAAAATAAATGAGTAGACCAGTGCCTGCAAAAATAAATGAGTATACCAGTGCCTGCAAAAATAAATGAGTAGACCAGTGCCTGCAAAAATAAATGGGTAGACCAATGCCTGCAAAAATAAATGAGTAGACCGGTACTGCTCTGCAAGCTGTTAAAAGCCTGGTAGATTTATGCTCAATCCTAAAGAATTGTCACATGACCATCAAGCCACGCCCACAAAATAAGCCACGCCCACAGAACCGATAGTAAAAAAATTTAGAACCCACCCCTGACCAATAGTGTTAGGCACCTTGGCTGCAATCCCAAAACATTTAGAGCATCATTTGAACACTATCAACATTTAACAAACTCACTACTGGTCAGTTGCAAAAGGCAGCTTTGCTTGGAACAGCTCACATCCTGTGACAGTATCTTTAATACTATTGAACAACAACATCTATCTGCCTATCCTAGGTCCCTGGGAGGGAGGGAACTTCATAGAGATAAAAAAGCCAAATCCAGTCTAAAAATCTGGCTGTCTATGGGACAAACCATAATAATAAGAGTAGCAGCTCATCAACTCCTGAATAGCTTGAGATCCTAAAGCCCACGGAGGCTTTTAAATGGTTTTAGAGGCCTTCCTGAAAGAGAACAAGCCAAGGACTATCCAGGAGTGTGTTCCCCAGATGTTTGGAGTAGGCAGGCAGAATCATTCTTGGTATGGTGGAGCCTGCTATTTCCCTGTGCATCTCCATTTAGGACTTAATGGGTAATTACCAGTGCTTTGAATTCAGCCCAGGTACCTATGGTTGCCACTGTGGCAACCCCAAGACAGGAGTAATTTGGCAGAAACATGGTTCCCTGGTTAGCTGTCTGGCTTCCATATTCTGCACCAGCTGCCTCTTCTGAGTGTCTTCAAAGGCAGCCTTATGGAGTGAGAGAAAGAAATCAATGTCGGAAGCTACAAATGTGCAGATAAGAAAATTAGCAGACCAGAAGATGAATAGGTTGACAGGCAGTAATGCCTGGATTGAGACTGGCCAGACATAAAAAGCTACTTTCTGGGCCAGGTTTAGACAGTCATTGCCTCAGTCTAACAGCGCAACCTTTCCTAACTTTGTGGCCCACATCATGCTTACAGGTATAAATAATAATAAGCTTTTGGTGTTTATTAAATTAGATATATTTTAAGTTCTTGGTTATTTTAACAGAAGCCATAACAAAACTTCATCATTCTATCCTAAATTAGGTTGTTAGAATCCTTAATTATATTGCGGCTTAAATGTAGACTTGTATACAAGTCATCCCAGAAGATGGCTTATAAATGCATTTGTTTATATTTCTCAAGTGCCTTGCAGATGGCCCCAATCTTGCTTTCTGCCTTCTGTGAACTTGGTTCGGATTGGTGGATTTTTTTCCACTGTAAAAACAAATTGAAATATATTTTGAAGTTACTCTACAGTTCAGAAAAAAATGTATTGTATGTTTGTTTGTGTAAAAAATAAAAAAAAAAACTTTTTATAAAAAAAATGAACAGTTAATAAATTTCGTAGCTGTTTAAGTTGGTCTCAGCTAGTCAGAGATTTTGTTGAACTGAGCTAGGTACCCTGACAAAAAGACTAGCTATGAAAGTTATTAACTGATTAGAATTACATCTTTGTTTCCAAGATCAGTGTTGTATTTATGCCTCCAAGACCTAAGTTTTCTCAAGGTGTACAATCTTTTGAGAATGATAAAATGAGAGGGAAGGAAGGAAGGATATGAAAACTAAAGGTCAGAACTGAGAGCTAGAAAGTATTTTGGGGACAAAGAGGAGATATAGGAAGATATGTTATACTGCAGCTTGATCTCTTGACTACTTTTTTCAAGCTTTCACCATATTATTTTCACCTATTTCTGCCATCATCAATATTATAGAAGATTTTTTTTAGTTAAAAACTACAATTTTCAAATCAGCTAATGTTGCATCAGGTACCTGTTATTCCAGCAGTGTCATGGAGATGAAGATTTATTAATTTAGTAAACAAGTTTATATAACCACCCAACTACACACAGTGACTCAAAGTGGCGTACAATATTAAAAGTCCACAGTTTTTTTTAAAAAAAATCAAAGTTACACCCTCCTCACCCCCCATAACAGAATTAAATAAGCCTCTTGAACAGTTTCCTAATAGGATCCCCAGACCCACTGACAAAACTAGGTCTTCAAGGCCTTGCAGAAAAGCAACAGGGTAGGCTCCATCTTATATATGGGGAAATGATGTTCCAAAGGGAGGGAGCCACCACAGAGAAGACCTTTTTCTTAGGTCCCACCAGATGTGGTTCCTTGCTGGTTGGAACCTGCAGCATGATCTGCCTTCCTGCTCTTGTGGGCTGAATAGATGTAACTGGGGAGATGTGATCTGTCAAATAAGCTGGAGCCAAGTAATCTAAGATTCAGTTAGACCGGCATTCCGAATGTTCTTTCCAAATTAATTATTGCTTCCAACAGATGTACATTTCAGGTTAGGAAGTTTTCATTTGTTAGATTATTACAGTAAAAGGGTTCACTGTAAAAAGGAGCTAAAACTGCTACTAATTTCAAATGCAGAGATTCTATATCTATGTTTTGAATTTGTATGTATGTGTTTCAGTCCCTTTCTGGGTACAATTTAAAGTGATGGTTTAATACCTGGAACAAGTTACTTGAAAGACCGTATTTTACAATATATTATCAAAATCTTCAAATAGAATTTATTTACAGCAATTTGAGACTCTTTGAGATGTTGGATTTCAACTTGCATAATTCTTAATCAGAATAGAGCTGGAAGGGACCTTGAAGATCTTCTAGTCCAACCCCCTGCATAAAAAGGAGACTCTGTACTGTTTCAGACAGGTGGCTGTCCAGCCTTTTCTTAAAAACCTCCAATGATGAAGCCCCTACAACTTCTGAAGGCAAGCTGTTCCACTGATTAATTGTCCTCACTGTTAGGAAGTTTCTCCTTAATTCCAGGTTGCTTCTTTCCTTGATTAGTTTCCATCCATTGTCTCTTGTCTTGCTTTCTGGTACTTTGGAAAATAAATTGAACCCTTCTTCTTTGTGGCAACCCCTCAAATACTGGAATACTGCTATCATGTCATCTCTAATCCTTCTTTTCTCTAGACTGTCCATACCCAATTCCTACAACCATTCTTCATATGTTTGTGTCTACAGGCTCTTTCCATTTTTTGTACTTATCCTTATTGTCTTTCAGTTTATCAGAGAGATTCAGCTTTTTTAAAGTTTAAGACACTGGTTGGATTATATTCTATTGTTTGTGTTATGTTATATCATAAATTGCTATTCTTTTCAGCATAGTTAAATACTACCTGGTTATAGTGGGGGAGTTTTAATCAACACATAAGAGAAAATTAAATTCAAGAAGGCTGTTTCAATCAAAGAAGTCAACTTGTTTCCATCCCTATAAACTTCCAGTTCAGCTTTTAAGTAAATCTTACCATTTTTCATAATCTGTATTGTAATTATGGACTCACTTAGTTTTGTATTTATGCTGATATGTAATTTCACAGTCACTTTTTAATTTCTTATTTAGATATTTTAGTTTCTGAGAGTAATGTTTTAATTGTTATTTGGCAATAGACAAATGCCAAGGGATGTGATAGTACTTGGCTAACCTCTTCTTGTCTCAGAGGTTAATCAGATTCAGGCTTGGTTAGTGTTTGTATAAGAGGCTCCCAGGGAATACCAGGGCTGCAGGCTAGACTAAGAAGTTCAAAACATCATAGAAAAGAGGGATACAAGCCATTTTCCTACTGCCATTGAGATAAGTGCATGGATATTTCACCAGGTATCAAGCTGAATTCAAAGGAGATGTTGTCTTCAGCACATGCATGCAATAAGTAAATATTATATTCCCCAAACCAGTGGCAGGAGTTGTGATTAGTCCTTAGGTTTGCTAACTTGGAATTATAGTCCAACTGTTTTGGAGAACATCTCGTTATAGGATTAGGGTTAGGGTTATTTTATACTAGAACTTGCAATTGTATATTTACTGAGCATTTTTATTTGTTCTGGTCTCTGGTCTAAGACTGTAATAAACTGATTGATTGATCATCTGGTTATAAAAGGCTATTGCATTTAAAAAGTTGATGAGGGTATTAAGATGACTTTTGGAAACATAAAAACTAAAAAACAACAACACTAAATAATAAATAAATAAATAAATAAATAAATAAATAAATAAATAAATAAATAAATTTCTATACCGCCCTTCTCCCGAAGGACTCAGGGTGGTGTACAGCCTATTAAAAGCACAAAGACAGACATCAGTTAAAAATAATTAAAATTATTACATAATTTCAGCTCAAATTTAAAATCCCAAAAATTTAAAACACCCAATTTAAAAATCATTACATTGATAGCCCAGCTTGGAGGAACAGCAAGATCTCGAAGGCACAGCGAAATACACGGAGGTCGGAGATCTTACGCATTTCCGGGGGCAGTTCATTCCACAGGGCAGGGGCTCCCACAGAGAAGGCCCTCCCCCTGGGTGTCGCCAGCTGACATAATTTGGCTGAAGGCACCCTGAGGAGACCCTCTCTGTGGGAGCGAACTGGCCGGTGGGAGGCTGTTGGTGGCAGAAGTCGGTCTCGAAGGTACCTGGGTCCTGTGCCATGGAGCGCTTTAAAGGTGGTAACCAGCACCTTGAATCGCACCCGGAAGACCACTGGGAGCCAGTGCAGCTTGCACAGGAGGGGTGTCACGTGGGCACAATGGGTTGCGCCCATAACCACCCGCGTGGCCGCATTCTGGACCAGCTGGAGCCTCCGAGTGCTCTTCAAGGGGAGCCCCATGTAGAGAGCATTACAATAGTTCAGCCGGGAGGTGACAAGGGCGTGAGTGACCATGCGCAAGGTGTCCCGAACCAGAAAAGGCTGCAACTGGCAAATCAGGCGAACCTGATAAAAAGCCCCCCTGGCCACGGCCGTCATATGCTCTTCTAAGGACAGCCATGCGTCCAGGAGGATGCACAGCCCTCTCTGTGGGGGGCAGAGATTCACCCCCAATAGTCAGCGATGGCACCAGCTGACTATGTCGGGACACCGATATAAGATCAAGCAAAGCAAGTTTTAGGGCTTTGTTCAATATCCCTTGCCAGTAGCAAAACTATTATTGTTCTTGGTGCCAGTTGTGTTTAATTTAATCCTTTGTCTGATGTTTATGTGTTTGGATCTGCATGGAATTGCTTGCTAGTAATGGAGGAGAGTGGTAGACTGAATTGTTAATTTCCTGCTTGATATGATTACTATAGTTTCCCTACAGTTCTCCTGCATAAAGGTTTAGCTTATTAAGATCAGCAGCCTTAGCAGTTTGTTAAGGGCCTTGATCAACCTGTTTCAGCTTCCTGCCATACCCAGGAGGAAGAGGAAGGGATTGTGCACTTACAAGGCCACAATAGCTACCTGATGCATTCAGTTTTCTGGTTTGTAGGTTACATGAAAGAAAGGAGAGGGAAGTTTTCACGGTTGTCGCTGCTGTTACCAGGAATAGAATAAACAGCCCAGTCCAGTTCAAGTGTAATCTTACGAGTCTTAACTCTGCTGGTGCTGTCATGAACTATGAGTAACAAGGCAACAAGAGTAACCTGTATTTTCTAAGGTATCTATGGGTTTTCTGCTGCCTGCTTGGAACTGCTTCTTCAGTTTCCTCAAAATCTTCCATGTGCACTTCTGATAGTTCTATGGTTTTCTGCAGATCTGTGGAGAAATGATACCAGGAGGAAATGGGATATTTGAAAGCTAGAATTTTAAGCTACCACTCAAAGCCTCCAAATATGCTGTGGAACAACTTCCTCACAATTCTTTATAAGGGCTGGTGGAGGGTTTTTGTTTTTTTTTAAATCACATTTTTATTTTTCAAAATTCTGCTTTATCACATGCAGAGAGGACTGAATGTACCCTGCTTTGGCACAGATGTCTTCCTGCAGCCAAAGAAGGAAGCAGCTGTCTTCCTGGATTTAGGGTGACCCTCCTAGTCCTTTTACCCCATTATGCTGTCAGGGAGGAAGAGCAGAACGGGGACTTGTGTGACCCAGAGGATTAGGGTAAAGCAGAAGAAAGATAAGTGCAGGAAGGTGAGAAAAGCACCTTCATCCTTTCATTGGTAGCATTGAGAATACCAAGGCTGTAAGCGCTTATTGGGAAAATTTAAAGTACAACATGGAATGTGGGCATTCCTTTAAACATAGAGATCCGAATAACTCTGAACACTTATGAAGACATCTGCATTTCTGAAATTTGCACAATTAAAAAGAGTTTACCTGGATATATTTTCTTGGATATGTTATTGTTCCAAGGGTCAAGCTTTATTCTTTATGAGAACTTTGTCTTCAGAAATTGATGCATGTTATTTTAGGGCTTGGTTTACATGTTGTCTCATGGCTAAATCATAATGAGATTTGTTGTGAAGATGCTGGGCTAGAGAGAGTCATGCCCAGGTTTATCCTAGTTGGGGAAACTCATTAGATGGCATAAGGCCAGTTTCCCATCCCAGCGTCCTCTTCTGGGTGGATGTGGAAACAAAAAAATTGAAGGGAGATCCTCTCTATGCTTCTTTATAGGTAGTCCTCAACTTACAACATTTCATTTAGTGGCTGATCGAAGTTACAACAGCACTGTAAAAAGTGACTTATGACTGTTTTTCACACTTCTAACCATTCCAGCATCCCAATGGTCACATGATCAAAATTCAGACCCTTGGCAACAGTCATATTTATGATGGTTGCAGTGTCCCGGGGTCATATGATCACTTTTGGTGACCTTCTGACAAGCAAAGTCAATGGGGAAGCCAGATTCACTTAACAGCCGTGTTATTAACTTAGAAACTGCAGTGATTTGCTTAACAATTGTGGCAAGATAGATCATAAAATGGGGCAAAATTCATTTAAGAACTGTCTCGCTTAGCAACAGAAATTTTGGACTTGAATCATGGTCATAAGTCAAGGACTACCTGTATATTCCCAGAAGAAAGGCAGGATATTACTCTAGCAAATAAAGTTTTGTCTTACCATGTTACCTAACCATTTTAGTTTGGTTTATATTATGCTGTAGTTGAATCTGCTCCGTGGTGTTTTTCAGTGAATCGAGTTGACGCAAACTGTGGGTTACTTTAAATGTAAATTTGTTTAGAATGTAGAGATTGAGTGATGGACTAAATTGAAATATTTAAAATTATTTCCATTTTTATGGGCAGTCATTCATTCATTGAATTTATATTGCCGCCTATTAGCCCATGGTGACTCAAGGCGGCTTACAGAGTATAAAGCTACATTTAAAACAATAAAACTAATAAAAAAATCAAATAAATGAATATAGTATAATGTAATAAACACCACTCACCTCCCAGCCCCGGTGACAGCAGATCACACGAGCCATTTAATTGGCTCCATCCCGCTCTGGATTCCCCAGGCCCACAGGCAGAACCAGAACTTTAGCACCTTCCAGAAGAGTATTAGAGTGGGGGCCGTTCTAATCTCTGGGGGAATGATGTTCCAGAGAGAGGGAGACACCACGGAGAAGGCCCTTCTTCTGGGTCCCACCAGGTGTATCTCCCTCGGTGATGGGACCCGCAGCATTCCCTGCCTCCTTGCTCTGATGGGTCGGGTAGATGCGACCGGCAACAGACTCAGATAATGGTCTTATCCATGAAAAAGGTAGTGATAGTCATGCACATAAAACACATATTACTAACAGAAACGCTCTTCTTGTATCTTCTCTGGTTTCACTACATTTCAATACTAGAGACTATTCATCTTAACCAACCATGGTTTGGATGTAAGAAAAACCTGACTAACCATGCTTTTTAAAAGGGCTGCTTCAACTGACTGGATTTGCTCAACACATTAAGGTATAACACTTTGTAAATAAAAATATTTAGTTCATAGGTTCATTTGTAAAAGCCAAAGACTCGTAAATTTTACCGTGTTTCCCTGAAAATAAGACAGGGTCTTATTTTCTTTTGAACCCTGAAATAAGGGCTTGGCCTTATTATTGGAGGGGGGTCTTATTTTTGGGGTGCAGTAGGCCCCAGGCGGCCTGCGCACTCACAGCCAGGAATCCGGCAGAGAGAGGCTCCCTCCGCGCGCCACCTCCGCGTGCCACCAAGCCCCTCCCCTCTCACGGGGTGTGTGTGTAGAATGTGAGCGGCCTGAAGGCGTCAAGCTGCATGAGTGCCTGTCTCCCCCCCTCCCTCCCTCGCACGCCTCTCAGGCCTCATCACGTTGATGTGGGCGAAGCCAGTGACACCAGGTCCTTGAGTCCGTAGCCAATGCCGCCAGCACCCGCGCGGAAGCCATGGCCTGGGCCAGCTCCCCCTGCAGAGACCAGCTCCAGCTCTAGCCATCACCATAGAGTGAGAAGCACACTCCCAGAACGGCCTCTGCCCTGGCTGAGATTTGGAAGCCACAGAGGCGGAGTTTGGGGGAGAGAAAGAAAGACTTCTGATTCTTTCCTTGCATGCAGTCAAAAGCAGAAGCAGCAGAAGTCTTTCTTTCTCTCTCCCAAACTCTGCCTCTGTGGCTTCCAAACCTCAGCCAGGGCAGCAGTCGCTCTGGGAGTGCGCTTCCCGCTCTATGGTGACAGTCTGCCTCCCCTTCCCCCCTCTCCGCTCTGATCGCCCCATGGTCCCCCCCACCCGAACACTGACCAACCAGAGCACCCACCGGTGAGCCCAGGGAAGCCCCTCTGCCTCTGGAGTCACTGGACTGGACAGCGATCAGGCCACACTCTTCCTGGGGAAGGGAGCCTTGAGGGACCCTTGCCTGCCCTCCCTTCCTCCCGGAGGCCCCGCTTACTCTTTCCAGGTGCCCAGCAGCAAGATGCCGGGCAACCACGCCAAGGGCAGTTCCAATAGACAGCTCGGCTGGCCCAGCTACGGCCAACACTCCTCCCCCACAACTGAACTTTGCCTCAGGAGGCCGGCCGGGGCCTCCGCAGGTGGAGGCGGTGGTAGCAGCAACACCTGCAGTGCTTCAGCCATCCCCACTGAGAGACCTACATCCAGCTGCGGGACACTCCAGACCTGCTGTTGTAGTCCTCCGTGACTTCCCCACCACACAGCTGTCACTCCGCCCCCACCGGAAGCACGCGTGCCAACTTCTGCCCGCCATGCATGGAGGCCTCTCTGCTACTGGTGGCCGCCCTGCCAAGGAAGGCCCGGGGTGGCGATGTTGGTGCTGCTGTGGCGGGCGCTCGGTAGTGCAGGCTATGTGGATGCTGCACCTGGGTGCAGGGGGAAGAGCAGGCAGGCCGCCACCATGGAGCAGGAGCAGGCACTCGAGGTTGGTGCCACAGTCGGCGGAAGGGGCGAGGGGAGCAGAAGTTCGCAGGGATATGGCTGCCTTGGGAGGGTTGGTGGGGGTGAGGGACCTGTATGTGCATGTGTGTGTGAGAGGGGTGGGGAACGGAGAGAACATTGCTACCAGCCCTGGATAACTCTCCGAGGTTGGATCGGATCTCCCCCCCCCCTCTCTTTCACACGCACACACACACACCGTTCTTTCTTTGGGATCGCAGCACAGATGCCCGTCCCAGGATTGCAAGGTTGAAGACTTTGGATGGAGCATTTTCGGGATGTGTGTCTGTGCTGCGATCCCAAGTAAAGAATGATCGGCAGGAAAAGCGGGAGGAGGCCGGCAGCTGGAGAGCTGGGCTGAGCTGCACAGCCCTTGCTGGCTCAGCTGATCAGCGGGTAGCAATTAAGGGGCTAAACCTCTGTGAGATGACCAGGGAAGGGAAGGGCTGCCTCCTGTGCTGGCCATGCCCACCTCTTCACTATGGCTTATTTTCGGGGGAGGGCGTGTATTTAGGCCCACCCCAAATATCAGCCATGGCCTTATTTTCGGGACACGTCATATTTTTGGGGAAACACTATAGTGAGATATGAGTTTAAACATGCTTGGGATTAAAATATGTCCATCATCGACAAAAATTGTAAAAATAAAACAAATTTTTAAAAATACATAAATTAAAAAGACAACAAAACAAAAACTCAAAGGGCAATCTTGATGTCTACTAGGTTTTTTTCTACCATCAATTTTTTTTGTTTCTATATATGAAATTGTTCTTAGCCTTAATTATATTCACTAATGCAATACTTGACTTTTAGTGAAGGGGGAATTCCCAACAGAGTCTGAGAAAAGGGAGTGTATCCATTTTGCAACCACAATTAAAAGATGGCTTTAATTGCAACTCCACCTTTACAGCATTGGTCATGATATAAACACAATATGAATTGCTGCATACTTTGTAAGCAGGTAGCTTTTTAACAGTAATTTTTTCATATTTGCCAGAACAAATAAGTGCGAACCTACAGAAAAGGGACCCTGTAGTCTTTCAATCTTGTCTTATTTATTTGCAAAAAAATTCGACAGCAGCTAACATCTGTTTAAAGAAATAACATGAGTAATAAAGAATAATGATCCTGTTAAAAATAGAAATGTTGGAGCAGCAAACAAACATAACAACAAATAATAAGATTAAAATTAATATTAGTATTCCACATATTGCTTTGGTAAGACCATACTTGGAATACTGTGTCCAGTTCTGGTCAAAAAATACGTTCATGACATGATGAATATATCTCCAAAGAATCCGAGGGCCAAGACAAGAAGTAACAGATGGAAAATTATCAAAGAGAGATCTAACCTAAAATGAAGAAGAAATTTTCAGTGGAACAGCTTGCCTTCAGAGGTTGTGGGTGCTTCATCACTGGAGGTATTCAAGAAGAGATTGGATAGCTTATAACGTCTCCAGCTTAAGCAGAGGATGGACTAGAATATTTCCAAGGTCCCTTCCAACTCTTGTTATTTTGTTATTCTGTTAAAAGCAGTAACTTTTTAAAAAATATTGGAGATGATCACAGAAAAGATTAGCATTTTCTTTCTATAGCTATCTTCATTTTCTACATCATCTTATGATAAGGACATCAACACAATGCATATAGTTCTGTGGAGTGATTTATAAAGCTTATAAATGAGTAAACAGATATGTCAGGAATGTGCAGATCTCATGATTTACAGAAGATCCATGTGGCAAAAATCTAATACCGTATTTTTCGGACTATAAGTGGGTGGAAATGTCTGTGCGTGTTATACTCCTAATGTTGCAGTGGGGGGGGGAACGGGGGTTGGTGCGGTGCAGATCAGCTGTTCTAGAACGGGCCATGGTGGCAAACAGGCCACGGCAAACAGGCCAGATGAATACCGGATGGATGCTGGAGACAGAGGCAGATTTTTTTTCCTCCTTGTTTTCCTTCCCAAAAGCTAGGTACGTCTTATAGTCCAGAGTGTTTTATAGTCTGAAAAATACGGTATATTGCAGCTACCGCAAAAGGTATAAAATATGGAAAACACAGATTTGGTTCTGATAATACTAAGCTAGGATTTTTAAATTACGGTTTATTGATCAAGCCATAATGGTCTGGTTCACCCATAACATTAAACCATACAGTGTGTAGATTTATACAGCAAATGAGTCAGGTTATATATAATCCAACCAATATTATAGGAAACTGTTATGGGTAACTATAATTTAACTGTCAAATATTTCAGCTCATCTGCATCAATAGGAAAGAATTATGCTTGCTTTCTATGTAACATGGCTTGCATTGGAAAAACCTATGCCTGTAGTTGGCTTTCATCTCATTCTCATATTTGTTTCTCTAGGCCAGAAATGTGCACAATGGCGAGTTGGCTGCAGTTAAAATTATCAAACTAGAACAAGGTAAGCTTTTCTCTATTTTCTAATGGTACTGAATTGGTTTTCTTAATCACACTGCTCATCAAATTCTTATTCCAAATTCTTATTCCTGAGCCGTTCTCTCTTTTCTTTAGTTTATCTCTTTCAGCAGTAACCCTGGGATAAGAGCCAGTCTTTGAACGAAGGTCAGATACCAAAACTTCAAGGATACTTCAACAGGAATTAAATGTGCCCCTCCCCTCTTCAGTTCTAGTGTTTGATATTCTGTGCCACATTTTTGGAGAAGTATTAGTCTGGATTACTTGCTAAACAGAGAGCAAGCCCCATGTTCCTCCTATTTCTGTTTAATACTATCTTCTATTTTGTCTACCTGTTATGGCTGGATTGGACTGATTTTTTAAAAAACATGACTTACTAGTTGCAGTCCATTGCATTCACATTTTAAAAAGTTCAAGGAAATCAGATGTCTTTCCAATGTAATACAGAGCACTTAACTTTTCAGCTTGTTTCCTTTTTGGGGGCACAACATCTGGATGTTAATATGAGTTAAGACCCTGGATTAATGTTTCTCAATTTTCAAGAAGCATGGACCACTAAATAAACAATCAGAAATTGCAGCGACCACCCAATCAAACAACAGTCTCTATATTTTTGCTTTTAAGAACATGAGAGTTCACTTTTTGATGAATAACAATTTTACAGTGGTTGTATTTGTATATGTCTTTCCATCTCTTCCCATTTTAAAGATATTTTAAAACCAAAATCTATATCAAAAACATGAACCCCAAATTTATCATTTTAATTATATACCTCATGCCATAATGAATATCTAAGCACAAACTTTCTAGTAAAATTGTTTTTAATGAATGGATGAGTCAACCTTGAATGCATTGAAATCCTATTTTTAGACATTCATTACATTTCTTATTCACACTTTTTCTTTTCAGATTGCTTGCGTAAAATCACTTAGTAAGAACATTGCACTTAGTTCACCATTTCTAAGACTATAGGCTTCCAGAGTGACATGGACCTAGGGGCAAATGCTGGGCATATTCATATAGACTTACTGATTTTAAATGGAGCTTTGTGACATCATAATTTACAAACCATTCTCCATATTCTGTAAATCCTGGCTACTTTCCTTTGGTTTGTCTTTACTAACTGTTGGTTGCAAGCATTTTAGTTCTGCAGCCTGCTGTCTGAGTGTGAAACTTGAACTGGGAGACTTGGGGGGGGGGTGATAGGCAGTGTTTTGCAGTGTGTGGGGGAGCATAGGGAAGAGTGTCACATGATGTAGAGGTGCATTGGGGAAAATGTTTCCCAAGGTTGCAGACTAGCTGAGATTTTGGCTTTGCTGCAATGCCAATCAATTAACCATGTCGTGCAGCTATGCCAATTGAGTGGGTTGACAGACTCCTTCAGTTCATACAGAAAATACTTTGAATCATCATTCTGATTGAATGCGAGATAAATTATTTCATTATTCTTATGGTAGTTATATATTTAGTCTGCAAAATTTTATTTGTTAGATATTTAGTTTCTAAAATTTTATTTCGTTATTCAGCCAGAGAGGCTAACAGAAACAGCTTGCTTTTTGAAAAAAAAGAATAACTGCAAGAAAAATAGTTTCTGTCCCTAGTCTTAGTGTCCCAAAGCCACAACATTAAAGGGAGAAAAACGAGGAAGTAAGAAGAGCACTCGTGTATACATGGTTCTTTCAGTGCCCAGATGGAATGGAATTGTCTCAGGGAGAAGCTTAGGCAGATTATGATTAAATGTTAGGAAAAAAACTTCCTAATGATAAGAATAATTTGAGAATGAAACAGCCCTGATTAAGTCAGAGGTTTAGGATCCAGTCTGTCTGTGATGCTTGAATTAGTATTTCTGAACTGAGCAGAGACTGATGAGGGTATTTTATGAGTCAAACAGTTTCTCGTAGAAGTGCTCAGTATTCAGACCTGGAGCAAAGATGCTTTAGATCCAAATACCACCCACTCCTGGGCTGTCAAACAGGCCTGCTGATTTGTCCTTCTGCTAGCAGCTTCTATTCTTCAAGGGTTGGGTAGTTGCCAGGCTGCATGCACAATCAATTGCCATCTGCTGACTGGAATAAAGAATTATTTTAAGTAGCTGCAGCTGATTAAAATTGATTTTGCCTGAGCAAAAGATTTAAGGGGACAATGTTTAGAAGATGGGCCCAGGTATTACATGTAGAAGGACTAGATGAAACCCTTGAGCCTGAAATGCCCTAAAGTGGGAATGGAAAAGGTTCTGTCTGAATTGACGCTGACAGTTTTTGTATGACATACTATTTAGCATTGAACCTACGGTAGTTGGGAAACAAACCTGATGAAAGTCTGGTAAAAGATCAAGTTAATCACCTTAGCAACAGCTCCCTCTGCTGTCAAGGCCAAATAGCCCACCAATCTTTGTATTGCTTGGGACTTCCTGTTTATTATTATCAGCAAACAACATGAGCAAAAACCATGGTTTAAGTATGAAGGATTCTGTTTTATAGCCTCTCCTTTATTCCACATTGTGTTTCTGGGGTGCTAACAAGTGCTTAACAGTTAGGTAGAATATTAATCACTGAATTAGGAGGCTACATCAAACTGTGGATAGAGTAACTAGCCTATAACAAGCTTTGATTACAGAATGCAGCCAAAGGACTCCTTCAGAGCTATGTTCTGAGTCACAGTTTGGACTCAGTGGAGACAGACAAACCAACCATAATGTGGTTTAGTTGTTATGTAAACACAGAATTGTGCTGACAAACCACCGGTTTAACTTTAGAAAAGTCAGATCTTTTTAGCTTGCGTTTTAATCTGACATAATTTCAACTCTTCAAACCTATATGACAACAAGGTTTTTTTAAACGTTACTGATGTGGTTTTGTAACTCAAAAATAGGAAATTGAAATGTCTTTTTGGATATGAGGGAAACGTGTGCTTAAAAAAATCTGTATTGGGTAAAGGTGTGCAAATGCATAACATATTGAAGAAAACTGATAAAAAAGACCTCTCTCTTTTTAATGTAAATTTTAATGTAAATTTTAATTTGTTCTTAACCTAGAGTTTTAAATTTGTCTTGGGCTAAATCAGGGTGGATTTGATTTAAATCGAGTTGATTTAAATCACAATTTAAATCATGATTTAAATCACTAGTAAAAAGGCTTGATTTAAATCAACTCGATTTAAATCATAATTTTTAAAGAGCAACTGTCATCTCCGCTACTCCTTTGACCCACTGTTGACTCACTGATAGTCCCAGTGTTGCAGAATATACAGCCTCATGCTACATAACTAAGCTCCATTTCATGCTGAATAAACTAAATTATTTATGTATCTTAAATAGAAAACTATCTTACGATAGATTTTTACCCCAAAAGTTTTTTATTAAAATAAATTCGATAAAAATCAAAAAAATCCGATTTAAATCAAAAAAATCCGATTTAAATCAAAAAAATCTGATTTTTTTTTATTTTTTTAAAAAAAATCATTGATTTTTATCCACCCTGGGCTAAATTGATTTAATTCGATTTTACTTCTGCTCTTAAATTTTTGTATTCTATGTGTTTTATCTTGTGCCTATTCACCGCCCTGAGTCCTTCGGGAGTAGGGCAGTATATAAATCAAATCAAATGAAAAATGAAAATGAAAATGTATATTGAGGAAATACATATCTAAAAATGAGCACATTTTATAAAAAGTGCTTATTAAAAAAACTGGTGTTGTTTGAAGCAGTCCAGTTCAGGAAACAGAATCCTCAAGAATGACTGGAGATCTATTTTATTGAAGTAGGCTCTAGCAGCAGAATCTGGAAAGCTTAGCTGTGTTTTCCTTTCCCTTCTTATACTCCAGGAAGTTAAGGCAGAGCCAGTTTGAGTTTGTCTAATGTTTTCTTAAAATATGGACTGAAAATATGTTTTGGTAACCATTACCAAGTAGTTTCTTTCACCTGTGGTTTTCCACTGGCATAATATCTGAAGACCAGAGAGACCTAAATTCAAATCTTCCATTAGCAACAGAGGTTCACTGGATGGTTTTAAGCCAGTCACTATTTCAGGAGAGTGGTTGGGAGTGAGAGAGATTGATTGAACAAGATAGGGTTATGTATAGTGTGTTTGCCTTGTGCTTTTGGAGGAAAGTTGGGTATAAATCTAAGAAATACATGAAGCAGAGAGAAAATATCAGAAACTGATGAGAGTTGAGATATATATCAGGATGGAAGAATGAGAAGCTGAGCAAATTGAAGTTGAATTTGGTACAAGAGGTTATCTTTTGTGTTCATCAGTAAGGTAATTTGGTGGCAATTCTGCTATATCCCCTCTCATTTTATTTCCTGTTCAGACATTCTATACATTCTTATAATTTTGTCAGGCAAACATTCTTTTTCTTCTTTATCAGTATATCTGTGTATGCGTGAATGTGCATATACCCACAACACACATCTACACTGGAGCACTTCTTTCAGTTCCAAAAGCTTCAGGCTTCAGCTTAGTGTCTGTCAGGTTGCCAAAGTTCCATGCGTGATACCTATTTTGAAAAACCTGTCAGCCGGTTCTTTTTCAATTTTTGCATTATGCAGGTTGAGATTTTGATTACACAGCTCAGGAAAGACATACATCATTCACAGCTGTCAGAGATGAGCATGACGTGTGCATAACAATGTTACTGTAAAGTTTGTTACTGAAAGTTGTTTTCATCTCTTGATCGGCCTGTGGCCTCTCATTCTTTGTCTATCACTTGAGTGCTCATTTCAGCAGTGCTTGTTTCAGATCTCAGGGCTGCCATGACCATGATAAAAAAAGACACTCTGCATCTAATGTACCAAGGAAGTGCATGTTCTTAACTACATGTAGTCCTCGACTTACAACTGGTCACTTAGTGACCAGCAAATATACAATGGATTGTCACCATTGCAACTGGCTTGCATTTAAGCTCTTTGCAGCGTCCTGTGGTTCACATTATCATGTTTTACAATGATTTTGCCTAAAACTGGTATTTACTTCTGATTTTCAGCATAATGGCCTATAGCGAACAATGGACTCACTTAACAACTGCTACCTTCAGTTAACAACCATTGCAAAAATAGTTTATAAAATAGAGCCAGTCATACAGTGCCCTGCTTTATGACCTTCATGACGACAGTAATGGGCAGGATTCATTACAGTCATAAGTCAAGGTCTACCAGTATCGTAAAGAGTGATAATTGAAGAATTAATATGAAATGGGATTGCAGCAATAGGGAATATAACTCTCCCCCCCCCCATTGCAATCATAATTAAAATAACTTTCCTCTGAATGGTCTGGCTGCATGGAGGGGTAGGGAATTTTGCTTTCCTCCTTCTCTTTGCTAAAGAAGCAGAAAAGTGTCTCCAGTCTCACTGCTTAATCCCCAGACTCTGGGGAATGGGATTTGGCTGCCTCCTTGATAGCTTGCATTTGATTAATTGCTCTTTCTCCAAAAAGAATTGCACAAGAATCTGTTCTACTCTGTTTCCACTGATATCATGTACAATAACAGTGGTTGTTTTTCTTTTTCTTAATGCACCCTCAGACTATAAAGCTGCTGGGCCTGATGCTGTCCTGGAAGCCTTAAGACTTCCTCCCTTAAAACAACTTTTATATAGTATAACAGATATTGTTATAAGTAGCTATTGACCAGTAGGAAATATCACACAACTGTTGTCTCCAGGGGTCAATATCTTCCACATTAGATACTATGTTTGATCCTTTAAAGGGATTTGAACTCACACTTAATGCCTGTACAGTGCATAGAGTTGTCTTGGCCTCTATGTCAGTAGCTTGTAGGAAGGGAGGTCTTCCTGCAGGAATCTATATAAATATGCCTTCCTTTTTACTACTGTTTGCTTGTACTATATCACGAAAATTTATCTAGTATGAGAGCATATAGCAAAACGGAAGGTATACCTATAGCTTCTGTAAATTGCTATCATTGCTACTGACCAACAGGAGGCACTGACCAATCACATAGTGCCTTCTACTGGTCAGTAGCAATCATAACATTCATTATCAGAACTTTTATAATGTATGCTACAGGGGGGGAAAACCAAGAATAATTGATTCTTCTCAAGAAATGTGAGCACAGGCTGGCCACTACTAAACACATTTGAGTAAGGTAGCTACTGTTGTGACCTAGGCCCAAGTAGTTATTACCAGACACAATCAGTCCTAAACAAACATATTTTATTAGAACAGCTGAGAATTACTTCATTCTCAGCTTAGTCCAAATTAATTCCAAAACAAATCCTTCATAAACAGTCCTTCAGCCTTATCACAAACCTTTGTCTTCTTTGGCACCCTGCCAAAGGCTTTTCTTGGCAAAACCCCACCAAGTTCAGAAGCAAGAGATGCCGACAAGAAACAAATGTAGCAACGTTGCTTTCCTACAAAGATCTCAAGAGCCGTTGCTGCTCTTTTAAGCCTTCTGGGAGGGGTCAATCATCTCCTGGCCTTATTCCCAAGTCATCCTTTTTGCTTTAGCTGCTCTTGCCTAGTACTAGGAACAGGCTCCTCCTGTACCTCTGCCTCTCTGCTATCCGCCTCTGGAGTCCGCGCATCGCTCCCAGATGGCCCTGGCCCCATCTCTGCCTCCGACACAGAGCCCTAGTCCCGGCCTTCCCCTGACTCCAGGACTGGCCTATTGTCCTCCCCAACCTCCTCACTGTCCGACTCCGCTGCCAGCTCCGCAGGCTGCTGGCGGACCACAACAGATCTTTTTGAGTGCCATCCTGCTCAAGCAAGCCCTACTCTCTTGTCCTCTAGACATTGTGATGAGCTTTCTCCCCACCATAAAAAAGAGCAGTGTCGCATCTTCCCTCTTTTTTGTTTAGACATTCCCAAGATCTTAGCTGCATTTCTTAGAGAATAAGGCTGGTTTTACAGCAAGAATGCTGCATTAATTTTTCCCAATGATCAAGAATGAACTCAAAGTAAGGCCTGGAGATTGCCATATTGTCCTGTCTTCCCTCTTACAACTCATTTTAATAGCTTGCTGTCATTTTAGTAGCCTGCTATCTGATAGTTGGGCTTTGTGTTTGGCTTTAGATCAGTGTCTGCCATTTATGAGTTTCCAGAGCTGATTCTCAGCTAGTTTATTTGTTGGCTGGGGCTGAGCTAAAGGATAGGTTCCTCAGATACAAGTGTAGGAAATGTAATGCGGTGAGAGCCTCAACCGAGTCTCTGCATGTAGTTGGGCCATCTTATCTGCACTAACCATCAGCGACAGCTTGTTCTCTTGTACAGATGTGGGATTTACAACTTCCACTTCAGGGTTTGTGGCTTCCAGTCAGACCTGGGCCTCCTATCCTCCCACAGCACCTCATACTTTAAAAAGAAAGTCTGCATAATAGCAAAGCTGACATGATAGTATCGTTTCCCCTCTGGGTTATTTATAGGATATACAGGTCAAGGTATGCAGAATTTTACAGAGTTTCACACACAAGGAGAGACCACATACTGTAGAAAGGTGAGAAAAGAAGCCATAGTTTAAACAGAGCTCCCATTTTTCATACCTTTAGGCTGAAAAAGAGAGTAGTACTTATCTCTGCCTACTTTGAAATGCATGATTTTGAAGCCCTCAATGTTATTTCCAAATACAGGTAGTCCTAGGCTTATGACCACAGTTGAACCCCCAAACATTTTTTTTGCAGGATCCCATGACACATATATTTTGCCTTCATTCGTGAAAATTTCTTTTGCTAAGTGTTAAAGTGAATTTTGCCTCTTTTTACAACCTTTCTTGCCACAATTGTTCAGTGAATCTGGCTTCCCCATTGACTTGACTTGTGAGAAGGTTGCAGAAAGTGATCACATGATCCCAGGACACTGCAACCATCATAAATATGATTCAGTTGCCAAGCGTTTGCATTTTGATCATGAGACCACGGCGATGCTACAATTGTCATGTGTGAAAAACAATCATGAATCACTTTTTTCAATGCCATTGTAACTTTGAACAGTCACTAAATAAACTTGTAAGTGGAGGACTACCTGTAAAAAAAAAATCTCAAAAATTCTAGTCTTTTCTGATGGGGACAAGTGATCAAACTCCCTGATTATTTTAGTTGCTCTCTCCTGTTTGCTCTTCTGTGGTATTATATCATTTTTCAGTTAGATTACAGCTTTATTCGGTATGTATTCTACATGCAGACATACTATACCACAAATATGTATAAGAGTGGCAGTGTTGGCAGTTTCATTTTAGCCCCTTTTTGTAATGTTCTTTGGCACAGAATTTGCTTTTCTCCCAGCTGCTGTACATTGAGTTTATGTCGTTTTTTAAATTTGGCAAATTTACAATATGTGGATTTCCATCTCCCAGAATTCCCCAACCAGCATGGAAGTTGAAGTCCATACATCTTAAAGTTGCCAAGTTTGAAAAACACTGATTTATGTTGACCCCAAGGTCTTTTCCCTGGTTAATTACAGATGTCTCAGACCCTATCAGTGTGTATGAAAAATTAAGGATCTTTACTTATCACTGTACACTGTGCTTTGTTTAACAGGGGAAAAAGAGTAGTATGAATTGAGAAAGTCAGAAGTAGCAAACAATTCCAATTTTCAAGGGTCAGCTGTCTATTTTGCATTTGAGAGCTCTAGACTTTTGAATTCTATCTTCAAAAGAAGTGATGTGTATGCTGATTGGAATTTGTTATTTATTCCTTCCTGGCAAATATGCACGGACACTGTTTTGGTGGCCCTGGCAAGACCCTATCATGACCACTGATGAATTTGTGGTTATTGTGGTTATAGTAGCTGGGAGCTCCACCATTGCTACCCCCACTCTATCCTTGTGTGTTGTTGTGGGGTGATAAGCGCGTTGATAGCCAATCATATATTTTATTTTTATTTATTTATTTTGTCAAGCATGTAATAGGTAACAGATATAAGTATAAATATAATTATGAATACATGAAATGGATACATATAAAAGGGAACATTAGGACAGGGACGGTAGGCACTATATATAATTCACTGTTCTCACTTAGCATAGGCTTAGAAGCTGTTTTCAATACTTGATGTCTGGAGTTCTTGATTTGTCCAACTATTTAGCTAGAAAAAGCATTTATAATGGGTGAAAAACAGAAGTCAGGACAGCTTCCCATGACTGCTAGCTTAATGGGGGCAGCCAGCCAGCTGGATAGAGCAATCTGTTTCTTTTTTGAATTAAGGCAACCAGGAATGGTGGGAAGTTGTGTTTTGCAACACAGCATAAATTGTTTGGTGCACCACTCTGTACAGTGACCTTCCCTAATCTAAATGGGTAATGATATGCGTGTAGTCCAGTACATCTCAGAACAACCAATAAGCAAAATGAAGGGGATATTTAGATCTTGAGTGAGAATCCAAAAATGTTGTGAAATTTCAGCATTCTCTGCAAGATTTCATATGGACAAACCTTTCCCTCCAACCAAGCATCTTCTTTTTGTAAAGATTATCTCGGAAAAAATTGCCTATGGCAACTGTTCAAATTCAGCTTGCTTTGAAAAGCCTTAAAAGAAGAGGTTGGCATAAACTATATAATCTTTTGATGTATCCTTAAAAGCAGCCTGCCACAAACTTAGGCAAAAGTCTTATTGTCCCATTACCTCATCCTAAGAATATGAGAGGAACTAATGCTAAGTTAGACCAAGGGCGTGTTTGGTCCAGCCTCCTGCTTCTTCAGTAGCTAGTCAGACCAGAGACCAGCAAACAGAACAGTAAAAGCCCTCTCTTAAATTTTGCTTTTAAAAAATGCCAAAAAATACAAGACATCATGATTAGCAGCCATTGACAATTGCATTCTCTGTTAATTTTCTAATTCCCTTTCAAACCCAACTGTACTAGTGACTCATTATGTACTGATATGTTTGTTATGGTGCCATTCCTTTCAGTTGAAAATGCCAGGATTTGAACCTAGGACTTTCTTTGTGCAAGGCATATACTCTGCTGCTGTGACACAAGAGTTTATCCTGTGAGACAGCACTTCAGCCTTTATTCAAAACTCTGGGTGAGAATGAAGCCTTTTCTTGAGTCTTCTTTGAACGCCAGAGGAATCTAAGGAAGCTAGAAGTGATCTCTTTCACAGCGTGGCAAATCATCAAAGATATCTTCCCACCCCCAGTCCTCCTAGTCTCGTTTAATCTTTCCCTGAGGAAGTTCACTGGATGCAACCAGTTTGAAAATTGGAATGGTTCTCCATATCCAGCCTATTTTATCATAAAAGACCAGAGGAATTGCAACCAGCAGGCTTCATAAGATGTTTCCAGTCCTTTGGGGCTTGTGTGCATTTTTCCAGTCACTGAGGCATGCAGGGTTGCTGGCCCTTTTTGCTCTCAGCTAGAGGAAAAGCAGTCATGATGAATATTGGAAAAGCAGTAAAATGATGCACTGAGTGCATTATATTTTGATGTAAAATGGAGTACAATTCACTTTGATTAGGCAATGTGCTTTGGGAATTTTTGCTTAAGGATCTTACATGTGTGCTTGGTTGCTTTTTCAGGTTTTTGTTTTGTGCTGTTTCTTTCTCCTCTTTTCACATGAGCTAGTTTCCTTTTTATATACCTGTCCTGGGATAATTTTGAACCCCTCACCTTTCCCCCAATAACCGTGGATGAGTGTCATTGTTCTGGGGTGCCCCTCTGCTTCAATCTCTGTTTGCTTATAGGTTCTAGTTCTTCTAATATTTTTACTTGTGTATGTTGTTGTGTATGATGTTTCCCACCAGCTGACCTATTTCTCTTGCTGGGACAGGATACAGCAGTATTCCTCCTCCCCAGGAGACACATGGTTCCAGAGATGCGTGTATACTTGCCGCTACACACCTTCAATGTGCTACTGAAACTCATCTAGCTGAACTGTACTGCCAGATGGGCAGAAATCCTTTCTGGAGCCTGTAAATGCTCTGGCTTCATAGAATTGCTGGGAACCTTCTTGCAGTTGTAAATATTCTAAGCTAATTTGTACACCGATAGCGTTCTGTAAACAATCAAGGCTACTGATTTAGTCTTTTATTGCATTTTGTTTCTGCTATGCTGGAACTTATTCATGGGTGCATTTAATTTAATCTCATTATGTTGCAATGAAGAAGTAAAGGGGCAGTAAAATGGGGAAACTATTGGTTTTAGAGTGACAACATAGTGTTGTTTGTACAGTTCAGGACAATCATGGCAACCGGTATAATGACTGTAATTCGATAAAACTATGTTTATACTCAGTAATACTAGCTTAAATTGACAGCTTCTAATTATTTGTTCTAATGAACAAATTGGTTTCTGAATATTTCTTAAAGAGTTTCTTAAGGGGTCAGATGGTTGAATTTGTTGCACTATTATTGTTCCAATAAATTGTTGAGACTATTAAATTTGTGAAAATTGACAAAGCTGCTGGTGCAGCTACTTGCATCTGCATCTTTGGAGGGATTTACTATAGCGTTTTTTTCAAATAAAGTTTTCCTTTCCTCTTTTATGAGGCTTATATAATGGAGATAATGAAACATGGTAAGGAACCTTTGTAATATATAAGCTATCATTCAATTTCATTACTAAATGTACATGTTAAAATATGGATGTAACTCTGGCATAAACACTATAATGGGGCATCATGGTGACAAATGTCAGGTAACAGACTGCAGATTAATACTTATTGATTGAGTGATTGATTGCACATATTCATAGGCCACCCAATTCAAAAGATTTCTGTCAGTTATAGAGTAGAAACTCAGACAAAGTAAATCATTAGTTGTTGGATGTGGAAAAAAATATTTAATTTGTGGAACATGGTGTTTTGATGTACTGTAAAAATTTTCCTTCTGTTTTTAATCAACTTAAATGGATACTTCATCTATTTTTAGTGTTTACAAATTGAGTAATTTCTTCACCTTTTAAGCCTCTCCTGGAACTTGACAGCAATATCTTTTATTTCCTCTCATATTTAATTTGATATTGAAACCATTTACCAGTTTTACAGTACTGTACAGTCAAAAAAGACTTTGCATAGTGTTGTGGTCAGAAAAAATATTCCGCTCGAAATGTTTATCTTGAGACTGATTGAAGTTTCTTTTCAGATTCAAAGCCCCTGTTTCCTTTTTCTAACTCTTGAATGTTTCCTCAACTGTCTGAAATGGGATTTGGGAATAGGGGGTGGGGGTGGAGGAGGCAGGATTGAATGGAATTTGCAAACATAGTAGACATTTCACTAGCAAATCCTGCCAGTTTTAAGACAATTAGATGTAAAGTATTTTAAGGTTTCAATTTTTCTCAATTGGGAAGAAAGAATGCAACTTCCAGGACAGTTGCCGCTACAAATTATATCCACAGCTAAAAGCAAATAATGTGTTGGTGTATCCCCTACCCCCAAAACTCCTGCTCTCCCAGCAGTTCAAATGCATGCAAATGAGAGTAGATAAATAGGTACTACTTTGGTGGGAAGGTAACAACGTTCCATGTGTCTTGGCATATAGTCATGCTGGTCACATGACCATGGAAATGTCTTTGGACAATGCTGGCTCCCTTGGCTAAGAAACGGAGATGAGCACTGCCCCCTACAGTTAGAAATAATAATAATAATAACCTTTATTGTCACTGCACAACATATGTACAATGAGATTGGTGGAGCTCCTTCAGTGCACACACCCTACCCCAACACAATACAATTCACAGTGGAAATAGAAAATCCCTAACCCAATAAATCATATTAAAAAACACCCAGTCCTATTACACTAGTGTGAACATGTTACACATTGTGCTGGCCCTGCAAGTCCATCATACTACGTAGTTATGATGTTATTTCACATTCAGGAGTCTGACAGCTAACGGATAAAAACTGTTCTTTGGCCTGTTTGTGCGGCTGGCTCTGCTTCTATATCTCCTTCCGGATGGTTGGAGGGTAAAGAAGTGGTGACCAGGGTGTGAGTCGTCCCTGAGGATTTTCCTCCCTCTTCTAAAACAGCGAGCCTTAGCAATCTCATCTAGTGGTATCAGGGGACAGCCCACGATGTTATGTGCTGTGCTCACCACCCTCTGTAATGTTTTTCTATCCGTGGCTGTCAGGCTGGCATGCCATACCGTGATGCAATAAGTGAGGACACTTCTATTGACCGGACAGGTGAAACCTTTACTTTACCTTTTATCCCCAAACTATTGTTATATGCAATTGATGCCGATTCAGTTAATCACCACATCAAAGTAAGGAACTAAGATCCCTTTCCAAATTGCAAAACCCGTTGTCATAATTTGCACAATCTTTTTTTTTTCTTCCCAGGAGATGATTTCTCATTGATACAGCAAGAAATCTATATGGTTAAAGAATGCAAACACTGTAACATAGTAGCATACTTCGGAAGCTATCTCAGGTAAGACCCCTTGCTTTTTATGTCTGAATTATTTTCCATGCCAACTTCCTGGAGGTAACCAAATTCATCTACAAATACAGCTGGAAGCTGTGGTTTGAGAATTTAGCTGTCAATTGCAAAATGCAGTTTACTAAAGCTTTATTGCTAGGTGTGGAAGCTTTTCTTTGTCTGTAATGACATAACAGTGAACTTTTCCACTGAACTTAAAAGTGATCTGTTTTCCAGTTCACTGGAATGCAGCATTTCATTGAACTTGATCCTTCTCTAGAGTTGATCTCATTTCAAGCACACATTTTTAAGGCATCTGATAATTGAAAAGCCCCTGTCTGCCCTTAGCTTTAAGGGTAGGTGAGAAATAACAGCATGCCATATTTAAAAGCTGCTCAATTGCTGTTGTTTTGTAAATGGAAATTCTTGTGGCCTACAGTCTGAACAATAAATTGAATGGTAGCTGCATGTTGTTCAGTTTGGATTGTTTTAGAATATATATATGTTCGATTTATATGCCGCCCTTCTCCGGAGACTCAGGGTGGCTTACAATGCGTTAAGCAATAGCCTTCATACTTTTGTATATACCTGCTTAGTAGGGCTTTCGCCCCCCCCCCCAAAGCGGTGTTCTTTTTTATACAAAGTCAGCTTATTGCCCCCACAATCCGGGTCCTCATTTTACCTACCTCGGAAGGATGGAAGGCTGAGTCAACCTTGAGTCTGCTGAGATTTGAACTCACAGTAATTGCAGGCAGCTGGCAGCTAAGTGCTACTTAACAGCACTTTAGTCCGCTACGCCACCAAGGCTGAATATTGATTCTGATCATTTCTGCTTTATTTTTTAGCCATGAGAAGCTATGGATTTGTATGGAATACTGTGGAGGAGGGTCACTTCAAGACATTTACCATGGTATCCGAGGATTTTATTTATTGTATTTACTTTTATTGTGTCCTTCTTCTTCCCAATTTTCTTCCATTTTGTATTCATGACAATTTTAGTGTAAAAAAATAATATATATATATATATATCAATGTTATTTCCTATTGATCATGAAAGCAGTTGCCTCTTATGAAGCCCCTGTGGTGAGCAAGAGGTTTGCTAGACCAATGTTTCTCAATCTTGGCAAATTTAAGACACGGGGACTTCAACTCCCAGAATTCCCCATCCAGCATAGCATAGATTAGCTGAATTGAAATGAGAATAAAGATAAATAGAAAATCGGGGCTGCTCAAATACCATTTTAGATTGAACTGAAAAGGGAAACAACAAGAGAGGGGAAAGAGTAGAGAGAGAGGACGGGAGAAGAGAGGAGAGGAGAGAGGGAGAAAAGAAAGGGAAAAGGAGAGGAAGAAAAGAGGGTAAAGAGGAGCAGAAGAGAAGGCTAGAAGGGGGGAAGAAGAGGAGTGGGGGAAGGGAAGGGGAAGTAGGAAAGAGAAGGAGAGGAAGAACGAAGAAAGTAGGATGAGAAAGAGGAAGGAAGAGAAGGGGAGGAGAAGAAGAAAGGTTGTGGTAAAGGTAAATGGTAAAAGAGCAGCCCCGAAAAAGTAAAAATTAAAAATTAAAATTAAAAGTTAAGATGAATGAAAAATAATGGATAAATGACTATACATGTAAATGTGTCTATGAGAAATAAAAATAAAAACTTTTTTGAAAAAAAAAAAGATTAGCTGAAGCCCCGTGTCTTAAATTTGCTAAGGTTGAGAAACACTGGTCTAGACAAACAGGCAAGAACTTTTCTGAATTGAGAGAAATTGCTTTTATTTGGTTTTCTTTTGAACAAATGAATAATATGATCCCAGGCCTGCAATAGATTTGTGTTCAGACAATTTATTTTTATGTATATTCATTGTTTTTAACAGTCGCTTGGTCGACTGTCGTTGTGAGCCGCCCTGAGTCCTTGGAGATAGGGCGGCATACAAATTTTATAAAATTAATTAATTAATTAATTAATTAAGACTGAGAAATCGGTAGCCAGGGAATAAGACATGCAGCAGTCAGGTTCCAGGGCAGTAATGATGTAAGAAAGGCAGAGGCATCCTCAAAACTTGATAGATTCAAGAATCAGTCAAAAAAAGCAAACAAGCATTAAGGTAGAATCCTTGCAGAAGTGGCAAATAGTTATCCAATTGGAAAGCGAGCTTTAATAAGATGTAATTTGGGGTTTTTTTCATCAGCTGACTGGAATTAACATAAATAGATTACAACAGGCTGATACTATAGATTACCTCAGAGGTCTTCAAACTTGGCAGGTTTAAGATTTGTGGACTTCAACTCCCAGAATTCTCCAGCCAGCATAGCATAGCTGGCTGGAGAATTCTGGGAGTTCAAGTCCACAAGTCTTAAACCTGCCAAGTTTGGGGACCCCTGGATTACCTGGTGCTCTTGAGCCATATAGCACAGGCTGCCAATCTGTGCTATGATAAAGAAAACAAGGCACAGAAGTTTTATTCTAAACAAAACCATAATGCAGTTTTGTCTAAATTTTTACTTCCAGATGTGTTAGATTTAAACTCTTGTAATAATTACACTGTATCCTCTGGTAATATCACAAGACAGAGAATGGAGGCATCCATTTTTATTTTCAGTTAACCACACTTTCTCATGGCCAAACTGACATTAGTGTTAACCAGAGCATTGAGCTGAATCATAGATAATGCATTAATGTTTCTTTAATGCACTTACTTAACATTAATCACAATTTGCATCAGCCTTAACAGCAAGCCTCTCAACTGTTTGAAAATACTTCCAGCTGATGCTTACATGTCACCCTAAGTAATAGTTATACATAGCCAGACTCAGCAACTGCAAAACCAACAAACAAATGACAAAAAATTAGTTGTTATTTGCCACTATAATTCTAGTTTGGGACATAAACATAGAGAGGCAGTTAACAACATGTATTTCTGGGGAAGGCTTCCATAATAGGGATAGCATTACAGAAAATAATCTACCCAAAGCAGTTATTTTCTTGGCACATGAAGATGCCTGTGGGAAGATCTCAGGGTATAGATAGGGTTAGAGAAAGCAGTTCTTCATCATGAAAGCAGGCCATTTAAATTTGTTTGATTCCAGAGATAAACAAAGGGGATGTTATCACAGCTGTATGTGCATCCAAATTCATGTGGCATGCCACTCTGAAAATTTGAGTGCCATGCTTGGATGAATTTGTGGCCTAATCTTTTGTATTTTTTATTTCTTGGTGCACCAAATCCATTACAGTAATGTGGGGTTGGTTGGTTGGCTTGTTTGATGCTTTAGTTAAATTTAATTTAATCAAGAATCTGCTGCTGCATATTTCAGCATTTGTAAATTTGCTTTTCCTTTCAGTAACAGGCCCTCTGTCAGAGTTACAGATTGCATATGTTTGCAGAGAGACATTGCAGGTAATGAATTGCCTCAGGTCACCAAGTCACTTCTTTGGCCTGAGCTGTGATTTAAACTGGGAAGGGGGAGTATAGTTCATACTAAATCAGCTATTGTTCTGTGTTTATTGACAGCAAAACAGATATTTTGCATATGTCTATTAAAGTATCTCTGTGCATCTCTTTTTTTTTCCCTTCAAATTTGATTTTTATTATAACATATAGTGATACATTCAATACATTTCGGTTCATTGGTGCAAATATACATATATACATCTACATACGTTATTACTTGTCTTTTATTTGATATTGTTTCTTAAAGCTAAATTTAATTTCAAAACACTTAAAGATAATAGTGCTCAAATCTCTAAGACTAGATATAATATTGTTAATTTCTCCATGGATTTTGTTTGTTAATTAATGCTTAATCTCTGTACTCTGTTTCCTTCTTTATTTCTTTTACCCATCCATTCGTACCACATGTCCCACACACTATAAAATTCCGAATCTTCTCTGTCATTAATTTCTGAAGTCAGTTTATTCATTTCGGCGCACTCCAGTATTTTGCCAATAACATGTTCTTGAGGTGGTATTTGTTTTTCTTTCCAATACTGGGCAAAGGAAATTCTAGCAGCTGTCACAATATGTATAATTAAATACTTTTTCTTTTTTGCATATTCAATTTTCAAAATTCCCAGGAGAAAGGCTTTTGGTTCGAAATCAAAATTTCTGGTTTCTCTTCAGATCGTATAAATCTTTCGCCTTTTATCTCTGTGCATCTCAAAGCAAATAGTAGCTTCTAAAGTGATACCTTAAATTAATTCCATAACTGCTACTTAACAGTGAAAAGAGGGAACAACAACAGGGATAAAGTCATAAGAGCGAGGATAAGACTTAATATTTCTGTGTTTTTGCATATTGACTACACAGGATTGGTGTAGTTTCTAGAAATTCCAGTTCAAAGATGTTCATCTGAAAAGAATGGTTGAAACCATGTTACCATAGATAAAGCAGAGAGGCAGAACTGTACATTATGAACTAGGAGGTGCCTTGGGGAAAGGGAAGCCCCTGGCAAGCTGGGCGCAGGCCAGGTAGAAATTTTTCCTTGCTCGGGGGCTGAAAATCCTGCTTGGATTTTGGCAGGGAGAATTTTCAGCTCCTGGGTGGAGAAACACACATGGCCTGTGCCAGGCCGCACAGGGTCTTCCCCACCCCCATGAGCACCTTACAGTTCTTACCTGGAACTCTGTCCATTTAAGTCAGCAAGATTGCTTAAAAACCACAACTGGGAGTGCTGAGATTGTGGTCGTTGAATGAAACAGTCGCACGATGTCTTGCTTAGTGACTGCTTCACTCAACGACTGAGATTCTGGTTCCAATTGTAATGGTTAGACAAAAGACTACCTGTACATCAATTGTATTAGGACTATATTTAACATGAAGTTTTGGCACTTAGTGTAACAATATTCAGAACTTATTGTAACAAGTTATCTGCAACAAATATACAGCTTGAGCTTTTATGTTACCATGTAGACATTTCTTATCCTAGTAATTAATGGATAGCAACCACTTACTCATAAACACTTGGATTGAACAATTTCTTCCTACCCAAAAATGTGTAATGGCTAATTTCCAAATAATCATACTGTGCCACATTTTTCTACAGCCATTTGCTAAGCAAATAAATTTCAATTATTTTTAGTTTGGGGCCAGTGTTATTAGTGTGATTGTTCTCAACATCAGATTCCTTTCTTCGTTATTGAAAGCATATTTTATTAATACCAATTTAAGATAACCCTTTTCCTTGATTTTCTTGAGTAGCCTGTTCCACTAACCTTTACAGTTATTTAATTTGTCTTTTCCCTTTATCAAACCAATTAATCTGTGGAACGGCTTGTGTTGTGGGTGCTCCATCACTGGAAGTTTATAAAAAGAGTTTGGGCAGCCATTTGTCTGGAATGGTATATGGCCGTGATGGCGAATTTATGGCACGCGTGCCACAGGTGGCACGTGGAACCATATTAGTGGGCATGCCAGCTCAGCTCTGAGGCGCATGCGCGTGCCGGCCAGTTGATTTTTGGGCCTTCTGGGCCCATCAGAAGTAGGGAAACAGGCTGTTTCCTGCCTCTGGGGGGGGGGAGGCCTGTTTTTCTTTCTTACCTGGCTCCAGATCCTCTCTATTTATCTGGGAGGGGCGAAAACAGCCTTTCCCACTCTCTTGGAGGCCCTACGGAGGCTGAAAGGGCCCATTTCCCAACTCTCAGTGGAACAGGAAGTGATGTTTTTTGCTGTCCCCAGCCTCCAGAAACTCCTAGAGAGGCTCCTAGAGATTCCTAGAGAGGCTCCTAGAGACTCCTGTGCCAAGAGCAGGGGGGGTTGCTCCTGGCACAGGAGTCTCTAGGAGCCTCTCTAGGAGTGAGGCGCGCGACCCTCCCCCGCCCCCCTCTCTCCTGGCACGCGATGGCAAAAAGGTTAGCCATCACTGGTATATGGTCTTCTACTTGAGCAGGGGATTGGACTAGATGACCTCCAAAGTCCATTCCAACTCTGTAATTCTGCATTCTGTAAACCTGCTGCCTTCTACATATGTTGAAAAAGAGTTTTAGCATACCCAACCATATTGGGTAATGACCATATTACTGGGGTAATGATCATATTACTGGGGATGATAGCAATTATAATACCACTATTATCTGAAGGCATGAAATTACAATTTATCCCTAAGGTTGTTAAATACTAAAAATGTTCTAAGTTGCCAAGAGATTTGGCAGTACAAATATTTTAATCATCATCCTGCCTTATTGTACAGATAGTTTAGATATTTTTTTAAATCTAATATAAATTATATCCTTATACTAACTGTTTCTTTTTCTGATTTTTTTTTTCAGGGACTTGCTTATTTGCACATGAAAGGCAAAATGCATCGGGACATTAAGGTATGTGGCTCTAAGAAAGATCTTTAGCTTGTGGCCCAGTAGTGAGAGATCTATGATTCAAATGTTGGAGAACGTGCCCAGTATCCTTTATTATTGTAGATTTTTAGGAATTGTAGTTTATCAGCACCTAGATAACCAACATTTCCCTATATTTACTCTAAAATAGTTTCTTCAGGATAGTAAATAACTTACACTTTTGAAAACTTTTTGTATTTTAGGGTGCAAATATTCTATTGACTGACCATGGAGATATCAAGCTAGGTGAGTGACTTAGCTTTTCATTTTTTCCCCCTTCCATTCAATCATGTCTGATTCTTAGAGACTGCCTGGACAAGTTCCTGTAGTTTTCTTGACTAGGTTTTTCAGAAGTGGTTTCCCATTGCCTCCTTCCTAGGGCTGGAAGAAAGAGACTGCTGGTTTTGTGCCTATGGTGGGAGTAGAACTCTTGGTCTCCTAATGCCTTAACCACTACACCAAAGTGGCTCCCATATAGCTTTCCATAATATAATAATTATAATTCATAGTTCCATGAAATATATATCATATATAAGCATATATAATATATACATAATAATACATAATATAATTTCATAATGGCTTCCATAATCTTTTATCATATACTACATATAGAGTTGAATTGCAACTCTATATTTTTTTTTACTATGTCTCTTACAACTCCTGACCATTGGCCACATCAGTTTATAAGAGATAATTCAAGTGTTTAGAGGACACCAATTTGGCTAATGCCTATGACATCTTCAAAACAATTAATTAGGGCATTCGTCATAGCCCAGACAGGATCCTTCTCTAGCCTTAAAATGGCAGTCCCACAATCTTATTAAAGATTTCATTTGTTTAAAGAACGTAGTTAATTAGAGAAAAGGAGGAAGGTGAGTTATGTAAGTCTCTCTTACACAAGATGAGGAGAAACAAGGCTGCTGAACAATCTGACCCTTTTATGGTAGAGTATAAGACTGTTTTGCAAAGAGGAAAATCTTATGTTTCTAGAGTTTCTCTTGAAATATTATAATAATCTAGAGAAAAAACAATGTTTAATCAACAAAAATGGCTTACGGTTTAAAAATATAAAATATACAGTCCTTAAAAACAAAATTTGGTAAACAAGTACTGTAGATCATTGCAATAAAAACAATGAAATATAACAAATTGGAAGTCTTCAGGGCGTAATAAATACAACTTCAAATACAATAGCAGGAAGATAAAAACCTCATAAAAAGTAATAAAGGTTACATCTAGCCAAATATAGAGCACAGTAAAAACTCTGACTCCTTTTAATTATTGGTTTAGTGGTTTTCTCCTTTACCTTAATGAAGAATGCATTTTAGAACTCTCTTATATATGAGATAATGGGGTTTATAAACTTTTAAAGAAAATCTTATTACTTTTATAAGTCTGTAGAATTGTATTGGGGCTGAATTTTGGGAAACTATGGTTTCATTATACTCCTTAATCTTAGGAATGTTTATTTCCTTAAAAAGGAAGGTGGCAGATCTCCATTTCATGTATTAGCTGAACTGCCTGATGTTTACATCTCCTGGTCACAGATGCATAGGAGTAGGGTTTTTATTATTTAGTAGTAAAAGAAAATGTATATATTTGAATATATATTCAGAATCACCCTTTTAATTACTTCATAGCTACCATGAATCTTGGTAATGAATGCTGGTCATAAAGGGGAATCCTAGAATATTGGTTCAGTTCTCCAATTTATATGTTCTTTTTTCCATTTTACAAGGCAGAACAAAATAACAGGGTAGTGTTACCCATCTAGAAACCTTGATGGAGGGTAAATTTAAGTCAAGATCTGCCACACTGATTTATAATTGGGTCCCTTGACAGAAAAATCATGTGGTGGGCAAGGCTTTGATTGATGATTATGTTCCATTAACATAATTAAATAATATTGATTCTCAGTAGCCACATAATCTTTTTTCCATGCCAAAGCTTTCTCTCACAACAATCTGAATTCAAGCTCCAAAATGCTTGTAGTGATAATGGAAAACTGAATATGAGATGATGTGCTGTTCTGGAAGCAAGAAAAAAGATGAGAGAAATTTAGCTATATTCCATGTATAACTAAGGCTTAAGAAAATTAAGACATTGGGACTGAGTGTTATTTTCCTTTGAGCTCACAATCTGTACCTGATGCAGCAGATATGCTTAATACCTGTTTACTAAGCAATGCACCAAGTTGTGGCAAAATGTGGCAGGTGCTTGTATGGGCTCTTGGCCAAAATTACTAGAAGGTACTGCACTGTTTTAGCAGAACTTGCTTCGATTCTGCTATGTCCTATAATACTAAATGTCTGTAACTCTATTTCCGTTCATTTACTTACTAAGATTGATTTTTGTAGCAGAATCAGTAGTTCTTATTCTTGGCACTAGCTCTAGAATGAACCCATAAATATTATCTACTTATCTGAAGGATCTGGCATTCATATACCCCTGATAAGAACAAAGATCTAAGTATTTTCTTGGGTATGTGCATGAAAAGGAAGGCAACTTCTAAAAATGTCTTCAATTTTTTCCTTCTGTAGCTGACTTTGGCGTAGCAGCAAAAATAACAGCCACGATCGCAAAGAGGAAGTCATTTATTGGCACCCCTTACTGGTAATAAATTCCTTTGGATTATTTAAACTAGGGCCACTGACCTTGAACCAGAGTTTCCTGACTATGCTATTAAGAATCTGAAATAGAATTGTTCAGCTAAGGTTACACTCTGTTGAAAACAGCAGTTCGTAGACTATTATATCCTTCTATATCATTGTTGGACAGATAGTTTCTATGTGGAGTATCTTCAGCTAAACACAGCTTTGGGTCCACCAAAAGTTTCTGGTCAAGCAAGGAGAATAACATAGAAACAGGAACATGTGGACTTCAGGCGCAATAATTTTCACAATCCAGGAAATACATTTTGGTATAGCAGACATCTATGAATTTCATTTCATACACAGCATTGTTCACATGCTTAGGCTGTTGATAGAGCAAAAGAAACAGCTAAAAATGAGTTTTGGATTACAAACATTGATGTATATAGTCAATCTAGCGAACAAGTTGTAATACTGTTCTGTGAAATGTGAGAATTCTACCCGACTATAAACAAGTACACATACAGTATATAAATCTGATAAACAAATCTCCTAATCTACATGATAACAGAAGTAGGTTTGAATTTGCTTGCAGAAAGTCTCTATTTATGGAAAAGCTGATCTCGTGTGCTTTTGAATGGGCCAGATTGTCATTCCTTGTAATTTGAGATTGTCTCCAGAATGATGCCTGTCAAATCTTTCAGTACATTCCTCAAGTTCCATGAATGTTGAATCAATATAAACAGCATTAAGTTCAGGCCTGCACAGCTTGTGACCCATGAAGTAAAAAATGTCTCACATCAGCTCACTCAAAACTTGAGAAACCTGCTTTTAGCTGGCTGGATTTAGGAAACCAGGGACATAACAATGGCAAGCCAAGATGCAGGGCAGGTTTATTTGGCTTTGATGGGTTGTAAAAAAAAAATGTAGGCTGTTTTGTATGTATCAGACCGCATATATTCATAATGTGCTGCCCAGTGAATCTAGGTCAGGGATGTCAAACTCAAGGCCCGGGGACCAGATCTGGCCCGTGGGGTTTTTAGATCTGACCCGCAGGGCTGCCCTGGAAACAGTGAAGAATCGGCCCACGGTGCTTCTGCCAGGGGAAATGGAGCACATGTGGCCCTCCCGAGCTCCGTATTTTTCTGGCAGAGGGTTGCAGGAGGCCATGGCAACAGAAAATGGAGCTTGGGAGCCTGTTTTCACTGGCAGAGTGTTCAGACCCCCACAGGCGCCCCTGACATGAGTGACCTTGAGCTGGCCACACCCACCCTGGCCTCCCAGGGTCAAACACAACCCTGATGAGGCCCTCAATGAAATCAGGTTTGACACCCCTGATCTAGGTTGTTAGAAAAGGATTGACCTGTTCTTGCTCTCTAATATGTAGTATTATTTCTCTTGTTAAAGGATGGCTCCAGAAGTGGCAGCTGTAGAAAAGAACGGCGGCTACAACCAACTCTGTGACATCTGGGCTGTGGGCATAACAGCAATTGAGCTTGGAGAGTTGCAACCTCCCATGTTTGACCTTCATCCCATGAGGTCTGTAGTTAAGACAGGACAGTCCTCTCCATTGTAACTGTGCAAGAGTATAAGCAAGGGAAGAGGATTACCGTACCTGGAAAAATGTATTTTCTAAACGTGCCTACTTCTTGTTTTCAGGGCTCTCTTTCTAATGTCCAAAAGTAACTTTCAACCTCCAAAGCTAAAAGAAAAAACAAAATGGTGAGTCTTGAGTGGTGTTCCTTTTTTGTGGGTGGGCTACCAGAAAATTGAGATAGGTTAAAATACCAAAGAAAAATCTTTTATCCTGAGGAATGAGACATAAACTGGAACAAGAATATGAAATGGAATGCTGAAAATTGTTAACCAGCTGGGGAAGACCATACTTGCTATTTCCATTTATGTCTGTTTGAAGCTATTATTTAGTCCATTATACATTGGTTCTGTGTTAACTACCAATTTTATAAAAATTACACCTTTCGTTTGCTTTACAGGTCATCAACATTCCATAATTTTGTCAAAGTAGCACTTACAAAAAATCCAAAGAAGAGGCCAACTGCTGACAGACTTTTGACAGTAAGTATGGTTTTTTTTTTCTTTGCGGGAGGAGTGGGGGAGGGCTAACATGAAAGTCTCATCACGACTAATGGAGTAAACATTCAAGCTTTCAGAAGATCAAGAGGCCCTCTGTTTTTGAAAAGGCTGTAAAATGTAACTATTAAAAAATGTCAGGCATGCAGAAGTCTCTTGTTTTTATAATAAATACTTTTGAGTTAAGACTGAGTTATATGTTGAGCCTGCTACCTAAATTGTGCTTTTTACATGCACTATTGATGAAATTAGATTTATAATAAAGAAAATTGCCTGGAAATCACAGAAAGAAGCAAACTTCTTATATTAATAGGGACATTATGTAAATTAGAATTATACGAAGGTCACTCTTGAAGACAGCAAAGTCCACATTTTGGACAGAGAGGAGCACTAGTCTGAAAGAGGGGTCAAAGAGGCCATCTACAGTAAGATTGAACAGCCCTCTCTCAACAGAGGGGGAGGGATATGACACCATCAATCTCCTGTTTAGTCCTTTCAGCATTTCCAAGGAGGTTCCACATCCATTTGCAATATTCAGGTGACCCTGAGGGCACAGATAAACTTCCAAGTGGCCTCAGCAACTCTCTGAAAGAGTGCAAACGACCAGATGACTGCAAGGAATATAAATCCTTCCATCCTCCACTATTGAGTCAGAACTGAAGAAGCTTCTTGGTTTTAGAAGTGAAATGTCTTCAAGGAAAAGCAAAGTCCAATTGCCTTTTGAAAAAAGCAATTTCGGGACAATTATGGAATGTGTCTATCAAGCGACATATATATATGCTTAAAGGAAAAACATTATACAAATGATTGCTAGTAGGTTTCTGGTTTAGACTGAATGGCTTGCTGGTTGCATTGAGCATGGAATGTTCTCTCCAGGAGTCTTAGTTGCCGCTAATTCTTTTTAAAAAAAGAGGCTTTTTTTTAAAAAAAAAAACTTGCATTAACTTGCATTGCAAATATTTTAGATCTGTTCTCTTATGCTAATATTTTTTTTAGCATAGCTTTGTTGGGCAGCCTGGACTTTCTCGTTCTCTGGCTGTTGAGCTCTTGGACAAAGTGAACAATCCTGATAATCACCCCCACTATACTGAGACAGATGATGATGATTTTGAGGTGAGGTGCTTCTTCCTAGCAATTTCCTTGTCTTATTTTGGATGAAATTGTAAAGCTGTGTGTCAGCTAGGCCAGAGTTCCCCAACCTTTCTGGGTTGGCAGCCTGGGGGGGTGGGGGGGCAGCGCCTTTAAGTGCGCATGCACACGGACAAGGTTGCATTCGCAATGCAAACGACTACGAGCGCGCATGTGACACACACCGTGCCATGACTGCCCGTGTGACACTCATGGCAATGCTAGCATGTGTGCGTCACTCGCAATGATGCTACCGCAACTGGAGGGGTGCGCACGCACTAGCCAGCCACTTATGCGGCCTCGTAACCAACAGGCCACGGCCTGGTAGTGGCCCACAGCCCACAGGTTAGGGACCCCTGGCTATTAAGATGTGCTCTTTGTGGGTCTGTCCCTGAAGTTGATTTGAAGACTTGAACTGACATAGAAAGCTACTGTTTATAGGTAGTCTTCATCTTGCAACCACAACTGGAACTGGAATCTTGGTGGTTGAGTGAAGTGGTCATTAAATGAAACATCATGAGCTGCAGCACCCTGTGGTAATAAGTATGGACAGGTTGCCAAGCACCCCAATTTTCATCATGTGTCCACAGAGTTGCTGCAACAGCTGTAACCTCAGGCACAGGTTGGAGTCCCTTCAGGCCTGTTTTAATTTCAAATGATCACTGAATGAATGGTAGTAAGTCAAAGGCTACCTCTAGTTACTTAGAAGAATGCATAAATTATAGATTCTTGAATGTTCTACCATGTAATATTATTAATTAATATCAGATTAGGGACATTATAAATCTCTGATATGAAATTACCCAATTCTAAGGTCTCTTTGGCTTTTTAAAAAAAATCTTATTTTTGTCCTGTCCCTTGTCCTGTTTTTTAATCCCTGGTCAATCTGCCAATTTGTGTAGTTGGCAGATTAACATTTAAAAATATAAATGTTGCTTTACACCCCTTATATAAATTACCATCAGACTATTACAGACAGTGAAATTTCATAAATTGAAATTTTTTTTTAAAGTCTTTCTTTTAAAAATATTTATTTAGGGCTTTTTAATTAAAAAAAATATTACGTAAAGCAACATAAAGCCAGGAACTTGAATGAACTCTTGGAAACTTAGTACAAACCACAGGTAGAAAAAAAATTCCAGCTGCAAAAACATGTGAGTGTTGCAGTTGTGTGGGAAATTCTTTTTAAGTTTAGGAGGTGCTCTGAATGTCTGCTTTTCTGAATCCTCTAGCCACACCCTATTATTCGCCACACGATTCGCTCTACCAACAGAAATGTCAGAGCCGAAAGGACAGCATCTGAAATAAATTGTGAGTTTCCAATTTGTTTTAAGTCTTCACCCTTGTCATGTACTAAATCGAATAGAAATGTTTATCTTTGAAGTAGTCTTTCCCACTAGATTAGATGGTCTACAACTCTCAATATCCTTGGAGAAAAGTGTTCTGAGCAGGGTGGATTTGATTTAAATCAAGTTGATTTAAATCACAATTTAAATCATGATTTAAATCACTAGTAAAAAGGCTTGATTTAAATCAACTCGATTTAAATCATAATTTTTAAAGAGCAACTGTCAACTCTGCTACTCCTTTCACCCATTGTTGACTCACCGATAGTCCCAGTGTTGCAGAATATACAGCCTCATGCTACATAACTAAGATCCATTTCATGCTGAATAAACTAAATTATTTATGTATCTTAACTAGAAAACTATCTTACGATAGATTTTTACCCCAAAAGTTTTTTATTAAAATAAATTTGATAAAAATAAAAAAAAATCCGATTTAAATCAAAAAAATCTGATTTTTTTGATTTTTTTAAAAAAAATCATTGATTTTTATCCACCCTGGTTCTGAGGGATGGAATAAAATATTCTGAATTTATACACTGAATTGAGGGTGTCTCTTTGGACTGTTGTCTAGGATCTCCAAGAAAAAAATAGGAAAAGATTCTGTTCCCCCAACTGGTGCTGAACTTCCTTAATCATTCCGGCTTTCCATTGAGCAAAATCTTGGAAAAATAGGCCAAGCAATATTTGTTCACAGTAAATTCATTTATAGAATAGAATAGAATAAATTCTTTATTGGCCAAGTGTGATTCGACATACAAGGAATTTGTCTTTGATGCATATGCTCTCATTTGGTGCTTTATGCTTGGTTTGTCGTAGCAGAAAGAAGAAGCAGGCCAACTGAAAAGGCTTCATGCAAGAGGAACAACCCCTTATTCTGTGTTTTGCTCATATATTTACCATAATATCACTATTAGCTCAGAAAATTGGTATTTTGACATTTGCAAAAAAAACCCACAACCCCCTATTATTAAAATCCACATCATTTAACCATCCACATGTACATAAGTATTCTTTGTGGGTGTATGCATAGAGATGCGCTTTTAAGTCTTGATGTCTGGTGGCTGCCTGGATAATTCCAAGCCATTTGTTTGGCAATATTTGCTTGGCAATATTTGCAGTAGTGTTTTGCCACTGCTGCTTTCTAGGACTGAAAGAATCTGACCAGCCTCAAATCATCTGGTACCATCTTGCCTAAGAGAGGACTGGAACTCACAGTCTACCAAACCGGTTTACTATTCTGTAACATACTGTTCCATATTTAAAAAGAAGAAGAAGAAGGAAAAATATCCTGGGGGAAGCCAACAAATCAATTAATATAAAATGATTTATATTTTAATGTGGAACAGTATATTCTAATTTCCTTAGTATTATCATATAAAAAGACGTATCTTGTATTTTAATTATTATTTTAAAGGAGGGAGTTTCAATATACTTGAGCTTTTGATAGATTGGGTTCTTTTATAACTGTGTTTGTGTGTGTATGTGTGCGCACAAGCATTTGAACTTTTTAAAAACTACAGCAGGAGAATGTTATGTTTAAAACTGCAAATATCCATTTTTTGTAGTTGACAAGTTGCAGTTTGAACCACCTTTAAGGAAAGAGACAGAAGCCCGGGATGAAATGGTATGAATTGACTAATTTTTCTTCCCTCTGCTCTCTCTGAAGTTTTAATTTGCAGTAACTCATTTCATATATTCTTGATTCTAATAAGTAGTGTATCATATTACATTTAATAAGGAAAGAAAGAAGAATTAGTAGGATTTATCAGATTAAAGATACACAATTAATATTCTTTTTTATTTTGGTGTCACAATAATCCTGGCTGGAAAATTCTAGGAGTTGAACCAAATATTTTAAAGATGCTGAGGTTAAGAAAGGCTGATCTAAAATATATTCCATAATTGTGGCTGGACTCTTAATTGTGTATCTCATTGCTATTCTGCGAAGGCATCCAGAATTGGAAAGCATTAATGAAGTTATCAGTTTCTTTCCCTTTCCCCTGTATCTCCTTCAGAATGGAGCTGGAAGGGATCTTGGAGGTCTTCTAGTCCAACCCCCTGCTCAAGCAGGAGACTCTATACCAGTGATGGCTAACCTTTTTGCCATCATGTGCCAGGAAAGGGGAGGGGGCAGGAGAGGTTCACGCGCATGCGTGCCCACACCCATAATTCTATGCACCCCACCCCGCGCATGTGGGTGCTCCCCCTTCCCCCGCTCTTGGCACGTGGTGACCCGTTTTTCTTTCTCACCTGGCTCCAAATCCTCTCTATGCATCTAGGGAGGGCGAAAACAGCCTTCCCCACCCCCTCGGAGACCCTCCGGAGGCCCGAAACGGCCCATTTCCCAACTTCCAGTTGGACAGGAAGTGATTTTTTTGCTGTCCCCAGCCTCCAGAGACTCCCGGAGGTAAGCTGGCGTGCCAGGTGACATGGCTCCGTGTGCCACCTGTGGCACGCTTGCCATAGGTTCGCCATCATGGCCCTATACCATTTAGCAACAGCCATCCCATCGGTTCCCATTGCTGTTTTTACCTGAATCACCCTGGTCATTAGGCAAAGACCCACCCCAGTCCAAGCCATTCCTGGTTTATCCCTCCCAGCTCCGAGATTTGGTAAAGTAAGGGATTATGTCCTTTGCCTGCCTTTGAGCTCCCCACTCCCCTCTCTCCCTTTCTTTTGCGCTAGTGCAGCCAGGACTTCTCTCGCACCGCACCCAGGGCATCTATTCGTGCCCTGGCCAGGACTTTCTTTTAAAAAGAAGCTTGGCACATGAAAAGGTGGCCCAGTTAGAAGGATTCTTCTTTTGCTCTGGCACAGCTGGGACCTTCTTTCACACACCATGCTTCTTTCAGAAAAGAAGGCCCTGGGCAGAGCACTGGAGAAGCCCTGACTACCCCAGGACAAAATAAATTGTTATAAAAGAAGGCCCCGGCCATTGCAATAGTGGTGTGTGGTGCAGCTGGTATGGCAAAGTCAGGCGGGGGAGGCAGCTGATGGTCAGGGATAGAAGGCTGGCCAAAAAGCGGTCATAAATGCAGGTCTTGCCCCAGTGGGACTGAATGTTGTTGGTGTGATGACTGGAGTATTTTTGCAGCAGCTGCAACTTCATCATAAATCCCATTATTCAGTGCCGTCATAACTTCCAACAGCTGCTGAAAGAATGAACATAAAGTGAGGACTACTGTATTTCAAAATTATTAGTCTCCACCATCATGGCAGCTGCTTTTGGGTATGTGAGGTCGAAGCCTGGCATCTCCTCCTGATACCTACCATACTTGTCTTGATTGAATTTTCCAGACCAGAACTAAACCAGTCCTGTGTCTAATTTGGGAATTGCTTTGCCTCGGCTGTAACTGTGTCTATAAAGCTTCCATTTCAGTTGCAGCAGTGCTAATCTTTGTTTTTGGAGGATTGAGCTCTTTTGGAAAGTCATTCATCTGTGGTTTTATGCATTGGCAGAGAATACCAGCCGGAGCACCCTTTGCTTCACATTGGAGCCCTTTCACTGATGGCGCAGGTTGTGCCAAGTAAGTTTTGCATGGCTTTTGTCCTGAATAAATAACGGGGATTTTCATGCTAATCTTGCTATTGAGCAAAGTGGGGGGAGCAGATATTGGAGACTGTAGGAGATGTTGCTCAGTATGAGTTCGAGAGGACTGGCAAGTTCAGTGTAATAAGAAGGGCAGCTTTTTGAGGGACATGTCCCTCCTTTACTATTAACCCCCTATTAACCCCCCTGAAAATGGGAATAGTTTGCCATTCAGAAGCTCTTCTGTTCCCATCTTCAGCATTATTTATTTACTTAATTTGGTTTTGGTTCCATTCAGAGTCATTCTGGAGTCTGGTGGCACCAAAATTAAAAGAAAGGAATAAGCCAATTAATTTTCTGTGTCATAGATGGGTGGGTGAGTGGATGGATGGATAAGAGAGAGGGGGAGGGAGAGAGAAAGAGGGAGGGGGGAGAGGATTAAAATCTGTCTTTTCTGTGTCCTTGACAAGGGTGAGAGGCTCAGTTGTGGTCCATCATCCTACATCATCCTGTTGGTGCAGTTTGCCCAATCGGGGGTTCTAAAGGATAAGAATTTCAGAAGTATGAATAGTTTTAAAACATATTCTCATTGCCTTGTGCTGCTTCTCATAGCATGGAATGAGAGATTAGGGCACTGGGTTAAATGTGATTGTAGAAACCTCATTGGATACATGGGATGGAATCTATTGGGAGAGTATATAAATTGTTTTTCAGTCTGGGTTGCATTTTCAACCTCAGGCATGTGTAATACAGCTGCTGCTGTCTCTTTAGTTCACAGCTAAGGTATGTTAGCCCTATGGGCATCTTCTTTATGAGAGAGCAGTTCTCTTTACACTTAGCCCTGAGTGAAGGAGAAATAATTTTGAATTCTTCATAACGTTTTGAGCAAATCATAAGAGATGTTTAGATACTCACAGCCATTCTCCTGGGTAGCCCAGCCTAGTGGGGTTTATGAGAGTAAGTCCAACACTTCTAGTTCAAACCAAATTTGGGGGAGGCTGATATCAGTGTTATTGCACTTCTGTATTTTCCTGCATCCAGAAGGTCTAGCCTGGGAAAATTGTTCTTTAGAATAGATTCTAGTCAGGTCATCTGAGATCTCACAGGTTAAAAGGAGAGCTTTGCAGACTATAGGTTTCTTATGTCACTATGCAAATAGAAAACTACTAGTTTTATGGCAGAAGCAGCTCATCATAATAAAATAATTTTGCCTTAAAAAGCCTTGAATTGGGCCTTGCAGCATAACCTGTGGTCATTCTTTCTTTAAGTATATTCTTCTTTTGGCCAGTCCATTACATTACAGTTTTACTTTTTTTTTTCATAAATCTTTACTAATTATAAAATCACAGTTGATTTTATCACGAAGAGTGAAGAGGAATGCCTTTGGAATTTACTACTTTTGACACAGGGTTTATACCAAAGAATATTCAGGGAAAGCTGGGGTACCGAGGAATACATGTACATAAATGCATTCCTTTATAGTGTAGCTTTTTTTTCCCCCACTGAAGGAAAGGAGCTTTGTAATGCTAGTGGTTTTGAATTTCCCTTTTGGTTTGTAAATATTCGTTATATCTTTGTGGCGCCTGATGGCTTTCTCTGATCGCATAGGAGTATTTTTGCCTTTTCAGTTGCTTTGGGCTGGCATGTCCTGCAGTGACTTCCAGGATCAGGCAACTGATAAAGAAAGCACTTGCAGGAAACAGAAGCTTCTGGGCTTAGGTCTAGCATTCATTGCTGCTTTGGATGGAATGAATCGTTCAAAGAAACTGAAAGGCCAGGTGTTAACGCATTCATCAGCTGCAGTGATAAAGTAGAATAGGAGTGCCCCTAATGTCCAGTCAGACAAATGTAACTTCCACTCCCTTGGAGATCATGTTCTGCCCAGCAGCATAAACAGGAAATGCTTGGGGTTTTGGAAGCCTGAAATCCTGAATATTGTCACCACCACGCCATAAAAAATGAGCCTTTTTAGTTTTGGCTTCAGAGCAGCTTTTTGCACTCTTGGACTTCACTAGAAAACACACAGCTTTGATTTATGACTTTATTAGGCTTTGGCTCTATGTGAAAGGGTCATTTCACTAGCTAGAATTCTGATGAAAACAGTTTACTTTAAATCTGAGTTTCAGTGAATTTCCAGCAATCATGTTTCTCTTCTGAATTAGTTAAACCATCTTTGAGGGAGGATCGTCGGAACCATAGCAAACTCTTATTAACATTTCCCCCCCTAAATTCTTCTGTCCGCAGATATTCTGAGAAAAACTTTGGTCAATAATGTTTCTTGCTGGAGGTATAGAATCAGCTATTAATTGAGCCAAGCTTATGATGGCCAAGGAAATCATGAACTTGTAAATGCTCCTTGGGAAGATTGGTGGAGGAAGCTTAATACAAGTGTTAAATTGAGAGAATTCAATGTTTTGAAAACTAGCTTGCTCCAGCGGGATAACACCCCAAATGCAATTCCTGCAGTTTCTACCCCACACAGCGAGAGTCAGTCCCTGGGGAATGTTGTCATAGACCATTGTTTCTCAACCTTTGAAGCTTGAAGATAAATTCTGAGCAAAACTTCCTTTCAGATATAATTTTTTTGTGGATCCTGGATGACCCAGAGACTCTATACCCCTTCCAGGGCTATCTTTATGGGCTATCTTTTTCAATAGAGCAAATTTCTGCCAACTTGGCCACTCAACCTTCTCAGCTGTCACAGAAATAGATGCCTTTCAGCTGCATTTGCTCAAGCTGAACTTTATTTGATTTACAATGTTTTTCTTCCTTTTTAATTTTATAAACATTTCTTTTAGGGGACATCTTACCAAATTTGGTGATGGCCATGAAGATGCTGAGGAGTAAGTGCTTTCTGACTGACCTTTTTATCTTTACTATCTGATACTGTAATCATTGCCCCAAAAAGGGCTTAGGTTTGTTCCACACACTGAGAAAGCTACATCATGGAAATCATATTGAATATGGGAAACTCAATCTTGTTCTTCTTGCACCATGGATTTATAACATAAAGATACTCAGAAGAACAGATGGTTCTGGAAGGGGGTTCCACTTGCATTGCAGACTCAGTGCAATGACATCTAAGGACTTAGCTGTTTCTAAGACCACAACTTCTCAGTTTGCTTAGCCATCATATTTGAGAAACCCGAAGGTGCTTTTTCAACAGGCAATGGGACTTCCTTTGTTTTACCTTGAAGATGTTTTGCTTCTCATCCAAGAAACTTCTTCACTCCTCTTTGCTTCTTGGATGAGTAAGGAAGGAATAACAAAGAAAGTCCAGTTGCCTCTTGAAAAAGCACCTTTGGGACAACCATAACCTAGATGACCGAGACTCTCCATAGACATGTTTTAGAAAGCAGGCACAGTTTTTTTCCCAAAATGATCTCTATCATTTTGCAACATTACATTGCACTGTCTATCAAGATGCAAACAAAACATCCCAAATGTTGTATGAGCTTCAAGTGGCTCTTAATTTTTAATTCTCAATTGCTGGGAAAAAAGTAAATGACAAATTCAGAGCTAAAAAACTAGTGGCGTTTTTTAAAATCAATGAAACAGTTGACCAAATTAATCTGAGTTCAGCCTAGACGGGTATTTATGTAAGGAATACACTAGTGTACAACCATTTCTTTCATTTTCCACATAATCCTATGAGAAATCTATTTGGGACCAGCTCATATTGGACTTGATGGACTGACCTTGGAATTCCTCCTTTGGAGTTTCTTAAGTTGAAGCCACTTCTCAGGGATGTTGTAGCTATAGATTTCACTCACAGATATTGACCTAGATGAATTTTAAAAGTAGAACAACACGTGTATAGTAGGTTGTAGGCTTGAGGAACACCAGAGAAATTTGAGATAACTTTTCTTGTCTGGGGACCTTGCGCAGGAGAGGGTAGAACTGAAGTATTCTCACCAGTAGTCAGTTGCAAAACCCATCGCTACCGGTTTGCTCGTGTACACACTCGTGATGCTTCCCACCGCCGCCGCTATCGGTTCGCTGATCCGGGTAGAACCGGTAGCAACCGTGGACAACTAACCAGTTTTTTTGCCATTGCAAGCAATAATGATTTCTTGATAGTAATGCTGCTACCTTATCAGATGGGAATAAACGCTTTCGTTGGACTTTTTTAGATCAACATTGAAAAGAGCCGGACCCCCTCCTTTGCCTCCAAAGGTAATTGCATATCCTTAAATATTAATCAACTGTTGCACACCAAGGCAGCTTTTTAGGAACAAGATTTTCTAAAAAGTAGTAAGATTTTATGTATCATCCATTGTTCACTTTATTGCAATTGGTCACACATTTCTGAGGATTGTTTCTCTAGTTTTTGTTCTCTACCTAGACATCTAGTTTTCACGCTGTTTAATATTACTTGTTTTTTTTTTCTGTGTGGTGTTGAATAGTAACTTAAAGACATGGTATAGAGGTTCTGTTCATATGCCAGAGAGGCCATTTTGGAGAAACATTGGGCATAAAGGCATGTGAGAGAGGGAACTGGTTAGGCCTGATCACGTCTTCAGGAATAGATAGTGTCCAGGGAAATAGCAATATTAATGTTTTATGTTTCTGCTTTAGCCTCGATTAGAAGAAATTTTCATGGATAATGAGAAGTCCCAGACGATCAAATATTGTCCCGATTTCCAAAACCAAGCCTCACCAGGTCACCGGAGACAAAGCATACCTGTTTGTGGACCTCAGATAGAGCCCTCTGTATTCGGCATGAGCAGCAGTGTCAGCAGCCCTGGTCTACTCACAGCCAGATACACTGATTTGGGTAACTAACATTGTTCCTTGAATGAGGATTACTTCTGCCATGCTCAACGGTATATGAAAAGTTCTCTTAGCTTCATGGTTCATTCATTTTTATCAGGACCTCCCAAAATATGTAAGACGAAACAAATACTAAAGGAGATCATTGCAGAAAGTTTGAAAATTCAACCACTGTTTGCTCAGATACAGAATATTCAGAATGAAAAGAGAGGAAAGATGGTATATAAACTTCTCTGTGGTACTTTTGGGTGGATATCTCAATGCATTATTCCCCAGAAGGAATATTTTCACTTCGCCAGAAGTGAATGCCCAGAAGAGTTTGCATCAGAATGCAGAAGAGCTTAAACTTTAAGTCAGAGGTCTTTTAAAATGTGAGAGTCAGTTCACAGTATTACTAAATATAAAAACACTTGATTCAACCATAATCACGTGTTCTTAGCTAATTTGCAGACTTTAGGAGAGGAGCTGAGTGGAAATTTTGTCTTCTACGGTTTCTGTCAGCCACCCCAAATTTCAGTATAGGGCATAAAAAATAAACCCTTGAAAATCCCTTATTCATTTCCTGAGAACAATAGAATATTAAAAAAAAATTACCTTACCTGCAGGCTGAAGCCTCGAAACCACTCTTTGGTGTCCCTGGAGTCCTTTTTGTTCATGATAGAAACGATTGGCAGCATGATTACTTGCCATTGAGAAGCACGAGATTCACAAAAACTACAGCATAAGCCATAAAATAGGAATAATGTGTAAAAAAAAATGGAGGGAGGTCCGAGGAAAAAGGAAAAACCTGGTCCTTCCCTCTTTATATCATTGCCTTGTATCTCTTGGCCCCAGGAGAGCAGTGGACTATCAAGGAGGAAAAATGTAGCTTTGCAGAGCAGTAGCTGCCACTTCTGGGGTTTATCACTAGCATTGGGTTAATCTCCCCATTGACATGAAAATCTTCCTGGGTGAAGGGATTCCCAGTAGCCCTCAATCCAGTGGTGAAATCCAATTTTTTTTTGCTACCGGTTCTGTGGGCGTGGCTTAGTGGGCGTGGCTTGGTGGGTGTGGCAGGGGAAGGATATTGCAAAATCCATTCCCACCCCACTCCTGGGGGAAGGATACTGCAAAATCTCCATTCCCACTCCACCCTGGCCAGCCAGAGGTGGTATTTGCCGGTTCTATGAACTATTCAAAATTTCCACTACCTATTCTCCAGAACCTGTCAGAACCTGCTGGATTTCACCCCTGCCTTAATCCCCTGGAACACTAGTGAATATTTCGCCCTAGCTCTACAGTCCTGGGACAAAGGGAAGGGTATCATTGTCCTCTGCCCATTACCCAATTCAGATTATTTTTTCTCTTTTTCTTCATGTGGGGCTTACTCCTATTTACAATTCTGCTGTTTAGGCAATGGGGACACTGTGACGAAGCATCTTGAGGAAAACACCGAGGGATTGGGCCACATGCCGCAGCTGCCACGGAAAAAGGAGAAGCGGGAATTCCTGGTGTGCATTTATATCTTTTATTCTGCAGCGTGGACGCTTAATTGCTGTTTGATATGTCCAAAAAGCACTCTTGATCACCGGTTCAATCTGTGCTTTCCTGCTCATCAGTGCTTACAGGGGGACAGGCAAGAAAAAGGAGACAGTTTGGTTTGGTTAAGGCACCAGGCTATAAATCGGGAAACTGAGTTCTAGGCCCACGTTAAAGCATGAAAGTCGAGTGGGTGACTTTAGGCCAGTTCCTCTCTCTTAGCCCAATTCTCCACCTAGGGTGGTTGTTGTGAGGAAAATAGGAGGAGGTAAGAGTACTAAATATGTTCACCACTAGAGTTATATATATAAATAATAAAGGTGGGGAGATAAATATCTAAAAGGGGAGCACACTCAGGTGTGGGAAGAGGTGGCTGAAATGCAGGCAAAGAAAGAATTATTTTCTTCCATCCTTGAAATCTCTCTGTTTGCTGTTGCACTCTCCCTTCTGTGCATACACACACCCACCCCTGTTCCAGAATAGTGCAAGATTTGAGAAATCTTTCCCAGCCTGAAATTCTCTGTCTGTGTTAAGATTATTGGCTGTGCTGATGGGAATTCTGAGAATCTCTTACCTTTCCTCAACCTATCTTTCCTCCAATCACTGCAGGCAGTTTATATAGGGCTCCCCTTCATTTTATCCCCACAGTGACAGTTCTGTAAAGTAAGTGGGTCTGAAAGTGACTGACCCAAAGCCACCCACTGAGGCCTTAGAATTAAGGGGGACTTGAACCCTCCTCTGCTTACATAGCATCTTCATATCTCTTTCTCCAATTGTTGCAACTCAACATTTCAGAAATCCTGGAAGTCATTTTTTAAAAAAAAAATCTATTTACTAACACATATTTACTTTATTGAAAATGTTTTAAATAAACGCTTAAAAGAATATTCCATTTAGCATGCTCTAGCAAGCTGTAGTTCACTAAGGCTCAAATTAAACATTTCAAAAACATGCACAGATGATACTTTTCCGGAGGATAAAAGCAATTTGCCTGGCACGAGAATCTCTCTGTAAGGAGGAATTCTGCCAAGAAAACAGTTTGATTGTTGACATATACCAAACATAAAAGCACCCTAAGAGTGCCTATCTTGGCAGAATATCCTAATACACATGCAAATTTAACTATTAAGCAATCCCATAAATAACAAGGACAGAACACTCTGATTCATTCTTGACAGTATTTTTTTCCGCCTACTAAAGTATGTTAGAAATATTTCAGATTGAATTCAAATTTGGCCTTTTGCTATTATTGTTGACAGAAGCCAGCGATCAATGGCCTTCCCCCAACGCCAAAAGTGCTGGTAAGTTCTTTCAGTTAAAATGAAGGTGTGTTGATATTGTTCTGCTGTTAAATTTTTAACTTTGTTTCATCTACACCCTTTCCACACACCCCAATACAAATTGTTTTCTTCCCCTCCTTTGGCTCCTAGCCTCCATCCTTCTCTTTAACGAGCATGGGATTTTTCAAAGAGATATATGCCCTCACCTCTGCTCACTTTTGTGATCGGGAATCTTGCATAAGAGTGAAGGTTGTGAGACATTGGCCTCACCGTGAGATCTTACTGGCTAATGGAACAAACCAGTGGTGAAATGTAAAATTTGTTACTACCGGTTCTGTGGGCGTGGCTTGGTGGGAGTAATGTAACTGGGTGGGTGTGGCCAACTTTTTTTTTTTTTAACTTTTAAAACCATTTTTTCTACAACCTCTTTGGCCGAAGAGGTTGTAGAAAAAATGCTTTTAAAAGCCTCTGATGATCCCAGCTGAGCCACGCAATCATCAGAGGCTTTTTTTTACTTTTAAAAGCATTTTTTCAGCCGAAGAGGTTATAGAAAAAATGCTTTTAAAAATTAAAAAAAAAAAGCCTCTGATGATTGCGCAGCTCAGCTGGGCATGAGAGGGGCAGGGATTTTTGCTACCGGTTCTCCAAACCACCCACCGCCATCGCTACCGGATCAGGCGATCCAGTCCGAACCGGGAGCATTTCACCCCTGGAACAGACCCATCTCTTAAACTAGAACTAACATAGATAAATCTTTCGTGTCTTTTATGGGGCCACTGAAACAAGTATTTAAAAATAGTAGCTAACTAACCCTCATCGTTGTTCTGTGCCTTCCCAAATTACAGAGTTTGGGGAAGGGGGGGGGTGGTTTAGATAGAAACAGACATCTTCCCATTACAAAGGAATTGTTAGATACAAAATCTCTGTATGGTATTGAAGTTCCACACAGTAGTTCAGGATTCATTCCATTTTTTATTCTTCTCACCCTAGAGATTCACTGGCCATCGTTTATACCAGTCAAAGGTAGTAATAAAGGTTAGAACAACAGAATAACAGAGTTAGAAGGGACCTAGGATGTCTTCTAGTCCAACCTTCTGCTCAGATAGGAAAACCTATACTATTCTAGACAAATGGTTGTCCAGAAGGAATAGGAACTTCCCATGTTGTTAAATTGGGATGTATTTTGTTTACTAATGCTATTCTAGATGGGAGCATGTTTTTCAAAAGTATTTGATGGCTGCCCTTTGAAGATCAATTGTGCCACATCATGGATACACCCGGACACCAAAGGTAAAAAGTTGCTTTATATGTGCAAATTTGCGATCCTTTGTTATTTTCATTTTTTTTTTCAACTTGTGTAGCTAAGTCAGTTTGTCTTTCTACTGTATTACAGATCAGTATATTATATTTGGGACTGAAGAGGGCATTTACACGCTGAATCTCAATGAGCTGCATGAAGCTACCATGGAGCAGGTAAGTGAGAATGTTTTCTGGGTCCCAGTTGGAGGTGATCATTCTCTGGGGAGGCTCAGGTAAAAAGTGATGCTCGTTTTTCAGGTGGGAAATTAAGAATGTCATGGATGTGGGCAAGCAGGCTGGGTAGTATTTTGTATCACTTCTCTGGTAGTTTGGAATTTGTTTTGGATTGAAGAAATATTTTTTCTATGTAGACTCTTGTAGATTCAGCAAAGGGTCAGGGACACTTTTTCAGCTTTGCAGTTATCTGAACCAAAAAGTATGACATAGGCAAGGATAATTCAGAAGTTGCCATAGTTTCTGGCATGTCTACAGGGGGGGAACCCAAAAAAGTCAGGAGAGCACATGATGGAAGCTCTGCCCTATATTTATATGTGTTTCATACACACACACCCCCAAGACACAGAATTCAGTTGACTTGTCCCAGGTGACTGGGGGACCCTATTGGTGTTTGGAATTTTTCTAGAAGACCCATCAGGCACTTTGGCGGAGGCCTTGGCTGCATAGGCATGTGACCTGGCCTGGATTGCTCCTATGTGGCTCCTCTCTCTGTACTGGTCCCAGGCCCAAGGTTGATCTTTATTTGTTCAGTGGCCCCTGTTTTATTTTGCTGTTTTTGCTGCCTATTAATTATTTTAGTCTGGGCTGCCTGTGATTCAATATTTTGAGCTGTTTTTATGTTTTCCCCAGTTTTGTATGCCATCCTGAGTCCACTGGAGTAAGGTAGCCAATGAATTTAAACAAACAATAACAATAATACAAAAAGATGTGGGGCTCTGATTGTTTGGTTATGTAGACATCTTGACTTCTTTCACCCCTCCTTGTGGATGCTGCTGAATTAGATCGAAGATGTTAGTTGTGACCAAAGGAAAAATGTATGAAATGCATAGGCAGTAATTATAAAATGTCATACTGCATTTGATGTAATTTGATATTTAGTTCTAATTAAATTCAGCAAAAAGTTACATATTTCTTCTGGATCTCTTCACTTTTTAGAATGTGGCCCCACTTAAGATCCAGAATATTCTAGGCCTGAAAAAGATTACATATGATTGATCTAAATCTGCGACTTTTCCTTAGGAAAAATCATCTCTTCTCTGAGTGGTATCACTGAGTATAGCCTGCAGGTGTCATTGGAAAGTACTCTTGATTGCTTTACATTTCTCAATGTTCCTAATATTTTTAATCTACCACAGTTTCCTTTTATTGTTCCTGCTTTTTCAGCCTCTTTGATTTGGGGTCCCTGGTATTCAATTTTGCAATATGAATTATGAGTGATCTTAAAAGTGCTGGAGGGAAGTAGATAGAGATAAACATATAGATGAAAAATATTAAAATGTGAGTGGCATGGAATTCTGTAAAGCTTGATAATGGTATTGACAGAGCAAATATTTGATAAATGCTTTTATTTATCTAGCAATAAATGTTGTTGAATACAAAGGGATTACCTCCAAGTAATACTGCTTCAAATTATCATGTTAGTGATATTGATATTAGATCAGGCTGAAGAGAGTTGAAGGTCTCCTTGTGTGTTTACATTCTGGGTAACCATAAAGGATAGTTTTGTTTGCCTAAGAATTGTATTTCCTGGAATTCATGGAGCTCTAGAATCAAATTGCCTTTTCCCCCAATTTCACCATTGAAACTTTTTCTACTCCTTTTTCTTAGTTGTTCCCACGGCGGTGCACATGGCTGTATGTTATCAACAACACTTTAATGTCACTCTCAGGTATATTGCTGAAGAAATGTCTCATAAAGTTTAAAAGATGGGGGTGGAAAATTTCAGTGTACTGAATTTAACTTTTGGTAAATCTATGAAAATCATCTCTCTTTAATTTTTTCCCTTTTCATTCTGCAATTTGCTTGGACCTATGGATACTTGGGGGCTATCCTTTTAGAAGGTAATCTTTTCTGCTCTATAAGTTTCCTTCTCCTTTTACTGATTTGTTTATTCATTTTTGCAATATCAGTTTGATATGTAAGAGTCTGACACAGATCAAATATCATCTTGTGTTACAGGGAAAACATTCCAGCTCTACTCCCATAACCTAATAGCTTTGTTTGAACAAGCCAAAAAAACAGGAATAGCTGCTCATATTCAGACCCACCGATTTCCTGATAAAATACTACCAAGGTATGGTAATCTTGAGATACAAGTTTTTGCTATTTTGCCCCAGACATTTATATGGCTTGCTTGCTATTGCTGATCATGACAATATTTTCCATAAGCTGTTGCCACTTCTTGTGAATGTTCATAGAAAATTGTTTCTGCTGCTTCTAGGTTTGCAAATACAGAAGGGTATCTGTACCATTCTATAATATTATAATATAGAGAGCCAGTTTGGTCTACTGGTTAAGGCACCAGGCTAGAAAGCAGGAGTCTGTGAGTTCAGGTTCTGCCTTAGCCATGAAAGCCATCTGGGTGACTTTGGGCCAGTCACTCTCTCTCAGTTCAACCCATCTCATAGAGTTGTTGTTGTGGGAAAATAGGAGGAGGAAGATGCGTTTGATATGTTCACCATCTTGGGATGTTTGTAAAAATAATAGAAGTGGGTTACAAATAAACAAATAAATAACTGATTTCAGGAAAATGAAATAAAGATAAATTTTATGGTTTGGGATCCAAAGATTCTATAACTCATGAAAAGCAGATAGATTGCTAAGATTTTATTTCAAGAATTTTCTCCTTTTGAAAGCAAGGCAAGCAAGTCAAAGAGACAAATTGCCATGATAGTAGCACCAAGTGAACCCGTCCAAAAATTGCCTCTTGTCCTCACTGGTCCCTTTCAGGCTTCTAGGGAGTTATTTTTATTTGAATTAGTCTTTCAGCAAACCTTAGCTGAGTTGCATTCTGTGGCTCCTGTTTCATCTCTGTTTTTTCCTCCTGCTCTTCTGCTTGTAAAGTGATTCATTCTGTCCCTTTAGCTTTCCTTCTTTAGTGATTTTATTCTCATTTTAATTTATTTATGTCAATTTTGAAGCATATTTGTCTGGAAAGCTGAGGATAAATTTGCTTGTATGGGTTTCACTTACATTAGGGCACTTCTCCATAGAGCTTGATATTTGCTTTTCTCTCTTTCACACACACACACACACACACACACACACACACACACACACACACACGGACATCTTCACTTATATATTTTTTTTCAGTTCATTCATTTTATCCTCACAGCAATCCAGAAAAGTTTGACCCAAAATCACCCAATGTGCTTTGTGATTGAACATAGATTTTAATCCAGCTTTTCTTACTCTGTGCTCTAGCCATAATATAACAAGCATTTATGTTTTTTAAAAATTGCAAATCAGAATTGAGAGGCTTTCCGGTATCTTGGGATGGAGAATAGACAGAACACGGGATGAATAAGAATCTCTTAAAAATAACTTTATATATTGTAAAGTGCTTTTTAGCTTCTTCCCTTAATTTTCATTCCCAACAATAACCACAATTGTCTGGCATGCATTATGGACTATTTTTTTTTATTCCTCATCTTTTTTCTATTCTCCTCCTCATTTTTTCTTTTTATACTTTGTCAGTTATAGAATAGAAACTTTTTCTATCATGTTATCTATATGATTCATTGCACTATGGCATGATACCTTCTTAAGTGTATAAAGTACACAATACTTGATAAAATAAAATGTAATTGTTGGCGAAGTAAGCACAAAGATCTCAAAGAAAAACTTTTAAAGATTTCCCAAGAGCTCAGGGCACCATGTGCAAAGAGGCATGTTCCCCACAACAGCAATCATGTAAGGTAGGTTAGGCTGAAGAGAAGTCATTGACCCAGAGTCACAATCTGGACCAGCAATTTAACTGCTATGCCACACTGACTCTCTGTTGTCAAATTACTTTAGGAAAATAATTATACAGTTCTTTAAATAAAGTACAGGACTCTACTGTGTTGATGTTGTAGGAGATAACAGAGTAGATGGTATTCACAGATGATAAAGCATTGTTGAAAGTTAAATATTATGGCAAACAGCCATTAAAATAGTTAAAGGATATTACAGAATGTGATTAAAACTATTAATATCTTTGTTGGATTACACAAAGGATATTGTTACGGTAAAGGAAAAGGAAATTAGTTTTATGTTCCTGCTAGAATTGAAATTGCCACTAGGTGAAAGTCAGTAAGAAGGTTATAATAGTGGCCAATTGGATGGATACAAAAAAGATGGAACTGTTTATTATGACTGAATTTATACCAATTTAGAGAAATTTTCCCTGTACATCTGGAGCTTCAGAAAAAACAATCTGAGAAAGCAAAGAAGACAAAAGATATATTTTGGGAAGGAAAAAGAATGATATTCTGAAATGTCAAACGTGGGCAGTTTATTTCTTTAGAATTCAATATTTCTGAGGAATGTTAATTATTAAAACAGTATATAGTTTTTCTGTACCATGATTTGCTGTTGTGTATTTTATACATAAATCATTGAATTTCTAGTCCGTGGAATTCAGGGAAAATAGTTCCTGAAATTTCTGGGGGCAGTATTGAACTGAAAACAACTCTGTAAAAGTGGAACAAATAGCTGGTGCAAAGACCAAGGAACTGATGAATAGATTGGTTCCTTGGAATCTCTCTGGATAAGGAGAGGCTAGGAGATTACCCACATGTATTCCAGATAGTTGCTCCTGGCAAGGATGCTGCAGGTCAGTGATTTTCCACACATTTGAGCACCAGGAGACAACGGGATCAGCCATCTTGCTCGCAACTGTGACAGAGTCTCTTAAAAGATACTAAGTTAGCAAAACTCACTTTCTAATCACCTTCAAAAACCACTCATTGGCTACTTCTAAGTTACTAGAGACCTTCAGAACAAATTTAAACATGGTTAAACTAAGATGTGTGGTTATTTTGACTGCCCTTTATGGACTTTCTGCTGATACCAAGACTGAAAATACTATGTTTTATGATATATTTATAGATAAGATATAGGATATGAGATGAGGGGATAAATGTTTGTAACTTTAGAGGAGATGAAGAGTTACTAGATTTATTTTTACTTGTGATGAAATCAGAAGTCAATCATTTATATATTTCTTTTTCTTTATTCTTACTTTTCTCTCTTTTTTTCTTTTTCTTTGCACTTTTTACTCATCTCTTCTTTGTATAAGTTTAGTTTGTATTAGATTTTATTACTATAAACAAAGTATTATATATTAAAAATGAAGCTCCTTTTCTGTTAATAGAAGAAAGGAGTATACATAAGAAGAAAATCCTGAAAGATCATAAAAAAGACTTTCTATTTTCAGAAAGTCCACCAAAATGCTACAGAATCAGTCTCCAAAAGCTGATATTAGGAGATAACGGTATCCTCCTCCATAATTTTTCTATTTCGTAAATACATGCAATTGTCATCAGGAACAGTTACTCCATTCCTGTCACTGTTTAATATTCTGTGGATTTAAATCAAAAGTGGCTTAAAGAAAACTCTGTTGACAATTATTTTTGCACGAGGCCTCTGACCTGTTTTTAACAGTTGGCTCTGGTTTTTTCCCCCCAGAAAATTTGCCTTAACGACAAAAATCCCAGATACAAAAGGATGCCACAAATGTTGCATAGGTGAGTCTTCATCTTGAGTTAATATCCTCAGTTCATCTTCCAGTTCTATTACCCTACAATTTACAATGCCTTTCTTAGAATAATAGCTTTCACATATGTTGGACTATAATTGTCTTAATTCCATCCTGTGTGACTGTTCTGACCTGAAATATGTTAATACAGTATATCTCAAAAGGTACTATAATATGGAAGGTTGCCTAAAAAACATTATCTTCTGTTCACTCACCTCTTGCTCTTTCGCTAAACTCATAGTGTCAAGACTGGGCTAAAATAGAGCAGGTGCTCTTCAAAAGTTTTCCTGATTACTCTTGCAGAGAGAGTTCCTTCTCCCTGAGTTCTGTAATTGATGAGAACAGTAGGTTGAGATTCAATGCAAATATAAATTGCTCAGGCTTAATTTCTCAGATTAACAACGTGAAACATCGTGTATTAACAAAGCAAATTATGCCATGCAGATAGTAGAGGGAAGTTTCTCAGGCTGTATATGGGTAGAATAATGTGGACTGATCCCTAACTAGACATTCAGATATTTCATATTTAATATTGCTTCTTTAAAACACTTACTTGTTGCTTTTCCATTGTAGTCCAGCATAAAATTTTTATTTCCATGATTTAACACAGTTCTTGTGACAATGAGAATTATAATTATGACACAATTAGGAATGCCAGTTTCTAGCTAGCTGTTCTGGTTTTTCTTAACTTCCCCTCTTGTTCTTCAGGCAGACCAGCAATAGAACATAACAATGCCTTTCCTGATTCCCCAGAAAAATATGAATGCTGAAATTAATTCTTTAGCAGCAGGGGACAGAATCATGTTTACTTTCAGTGTACCAATGAAGGAGAATATTTGTAGCTGAAGGCTGAAATGAGGGGTCCATGGTGCTCTCTAAGCTTGGTTGTTTTCTTGCAGACATGTCATTACCCAAACTAGGTAACATCATCAGTGCTAGAGTACACTAGCATTCATGATGTTACCTAGTTTGGGTAATGACATGTCTGCAAGAAAACAACCAAGCTCAGGGAGTTCAATATACATTTCAATATACATTTCACCATTGGTGTACGTGGCTTTAACAAGATTGAATGAAAAAGGATTCGGCCAATTCACCTGTATAATGCTTAGGTTTATTTTGCAGTGAGGTAGGAAAGGGAAATTTCAGGTATGACTGAACTACAATACCCATCCCAGTCCTTCACAATTGGCCATGTCGAGTGTGGTGGTTCTGCAATCTTTGAAGTAGGAACTGCGGTGGATGTAGACTGAGGGATCTTGATTGAATCAATAATGTTAACAAAAGTTATATCTCTGTAGAGATACAACACCACATGACTCTTCTAGGATGGTGCTTCAGGCATAGGAGAATAGTGATAAATGATACATTTGTGATAAATCGTAACATGAATTCAAGCAGCTGGCAGATTAAATTAATCTATTATGATTGCTTCAGAATTCTTTTCTTTTTTCCTCATTAGTAAGAAACCCATATACAGGTCATAAATATCTCTGTGGAGCTTTGCAGTTGGGAATTGTTTTGCTTCAGTGGTATGAACCAATGCAGAAATTCATGTTAATAAAGGTAAGCTTGCCCCCTACCTCTCTCTTGTATTTTTGCAACTTTTTTTAAGGAATGTGCCAAAAGTAGAGTGGCACAGTTAGAATTTTGAAGTAATTTGAGATTTCAAATGAGTTTGGATCTAAGGCAGTTTTTGAGCTCAGTTTAAACTGTTGGTCTATTTTTAAATTTTAAAAACATCAAGGATTAATTGGCAATTTGTTTTTTTGAAGACAAAACAGGACAGGAGAAGGGCCTATGAAATAAAAATCCTTGGGAAGCTGATCCATAAAAGCTCATTTGAGAGCATTTTCAGATAAATGTTTTGAAAGTGCATGGAGTTTGTATACCTCTCTATATTTGGTGTAATATTGTATATAAATTTAAATTGAATACTGTATGTAGGTTACTGTTTAGATATAAAATAAATGAAATAATGCTGGAATTAATAGATACATTCTAAGTATGCATACCTTAAAATATACAAGTTGTTCTTTAGTTAGATTTTTTTTAAAAAAAAGTATCTTCATCTTCCAGCACTTTGATTTCCCTCTGCCAACCCCATTGAAAGTATTTGAAATGCTGGTGATCCCTGAACAGGAATACCCTATGGTATGTGTTGCAATCAGCAAAGGGGCTGAATCAAATCAGGTTGTACAGTTTGAGACAATCAACTTGAACTCCGCTTCCTCGTGGTTTACAGAAATTGGTACAGGTGAGTCTCTCGCCAGGTTTAGTTTAATTTTGACTACTGTCTGTATTCGGTATGTACAAAATATTCTGTTTTCGGATGTGGAATGTTTTCGGAAACATTTTATATTTGTTTTGGAGCCAGACCATCACAAAATACTTCCTGTCCCAGATGTTTTTTCACCTAGAAAACTGCTGGACAGCTCTCAGAATGGCTAGGTCAGCATGGTGAAGAAGAAGACTAGAACATTCTAGAATTTTTCAGAACTTTGCATTTTCCGAGAGATATAGTACATTTTGTGCATACCTAATTTACCTCACTTTTTGTTTTGTTTTTTTGCTAAAATCCAATTTGTCTAAGGCAAAAATGGGATAAGATAAAACATGAAAACAGTACAACTCACAATTTAATAAACAATAATCCTATATTGGTAATCAATCAGCAGGAATACTGTATATTTAGAACAGCAGATGCATAAGAGCCGTGGTGGTGCAGTGGTTAGAATGCAGTACTGCAGGCTACGTCTGCCAGCTGCCTGCAGTTTGGCAATTCAGGTCTCACCGGCTCAAGATTGATTCATCCTTCTGGGGTCGGCAAAACGAGGACTGAGACTGTTGGAGGCAATATGCTGACTCTGTAAACCACTTAGAGAGGGCTGGAAAGCACTGTGAAGCAGTATATACTGTAAGTCTTAAGTGCTATTGCTATTGCTATATACAGTTGCAAGAAAAAGTATGTGAACCCCTTGGGATTACGTGGAGTTTTGCATGAATTGGTCATAAAATGTGCTCTGAACTTCATATAAGTCACAACAATAGAAAAACACAGTCTGCTTAAAATAATACTACACAAACATTAGATGTTGCCATGATTTAATTGAACATAACATGCAAACATTCACAGTGCAGGGAGGAAAAAGTATGTGGGCCCCTAGTCTAATGACTTCTCCAAGAGCTAATTGGAGCCAGGAGTGAGCCAACCTTGACTCCAATCAGTGTGATGATATTGGATGTGTTGCTGACAGCTGTCCTGCCCTTAAAAACACACACCTGTTTTGGGTTTACTGGTTTCAAGAAGCACTGTCTGATGTGAACCATGCCTCGCAGAAAAGAGCTCTCAGAAGACCTGCGATCAAGAATTGTTGACTTGCATGAAGCTGGAAAGGGTTACAAAAGTATCTCCCAAAAGCCTTGATGTTCATGTGTCCACGGTAAGACAGACTGTCTACAAATGGAGAAAGTTTAGCACTGTTGCTACTCTCCCTAGGCGTGGTCGTCCTGTAAAAATGACTGCAAGAGCACAGCGCAGAATGCTTCATGAGGTAAAGAAGAATCCTAGAGTGTCAGCTAAAGACCTACAGAAATCTCTGGCACATGCTAACATTTTTGTTGACACATCTACAATAAGGAAAACCTTAAACAAGAACGGAGTACATGGGAGGACACCACGGAGGAAACCATTGCTGTCCAAAACAAATACTGCAGCACGTTTGAAGTTTGCAAAAGAGCACGTGGATGTTCCACAGCACTACTTGCAAAATATACTGTGGACATATGATACCAAAATTGAGTTGTTTGGGAAGAACACACAACATTATGTGTGGAGAAAAAAAGGCACAGCACACCAACATCAAAACCTCATCCCCACTGTAAAACATGGCAGAGGGAGCATCATGGTTTGGGGCTGCTTTGCTGCCTCAGGGCCTGGATGGATTGTTGTCATTGATGGGAAAATGAATTCCAGAGTTTATCAAGACATTTTGCAGGAAAACGTATGACCATCTGTCCGCCAACTGAAGCTCCGCAGAGGATGGGTGATGCAACAGGACAATGACCCAAAGCATACAAGTAATTCAACAACAAAAATGGCTTCAACAGTACAGAATACGCCTTCTGGAGTGGCCCAGTCAGAGTCCTGACCTCAACCCGATTGAAATGCTGTGGCATGACCTTAAGAGAGCGATTCACACCAGACATCCCAAGAATATTGCTACATTGAAACAGTTTTGTGAAGAGGAGTGGTCCAAAATTACTCCAGATCGTTGTGCAGGTCTGATCTGCAACTACAGGAAACGTTTGGTTGAGGTTATTGCTGCCAAAGGAGGGTCAACCAGTTATTAAGTCCAAAGGTTCACATACTTTTTCCTCACTGCACTGTGAATGTTTACATGTTATGTTCAATTAAACCATGGCAACATCTAATGTTTGTGTAGTATTATTTTAAGCAGACTGTGTTTTTCTATTGTTGTGACTTAGATGAAGTTCAGAGCACATTTTATGACCAATTCATGCAAAACTCCACGTAATCCCAAAAGGTTCACATACTTTTTCTTGCAACTGTAGATTACAACCATCACTCTAGCCTATATTTAGTGGGTACTTAATTGGAGAGGGCTGATATGAAGATTAAACAGTAGGAACTATTTGACTCCTCAATGTATAGAAGTTCTATTTTACTGGTATTCCAGATTTCAAGCTGAAATAACAACAGTGAAGGACTGCAGGAAGCCAGCTGTTCAAACTATTCTGAAAAATAAGATACTCTGGCATAGACATCTGTTATATCAACATTAATGACCCATGCAATATGACATCATTGTGCAAATGTCACCACTCTATAATTATAAGCAACTAGGTGTCATTTGTACGATGACATCAAGATGCATGTCATTTGCCCAACCTCTTTCCCCTCCTGCAGAAAACCATGTATTTATATTTGGAACCCTTCAAAAGCAGAAGGCAGGCCTGCTTGCAGAAGTCATATGTTGATAGCCACCTGCAGAAGCCTTTCCTTCTAAGAGGAATCCCTAGTGTTCTGCAGTGAAGAGGACAGTAGGGTTTGGGGTTTTTTTGGACAGATGTTGGATACCGGCAATGATCCCTAATCAAAGAAACTTCATAATAGAAGCAGATGTTCTGCAGGATGCATCTAATGAACTGAACTGCAGTTCAGGAAACCTTACTCAGAAAAACTGCTACCAATTTCCTCTGTTGTTGTTGTTTTGTTTGTTTGTCCTTATAGGCAGTTTGCTCCCCACAGTATTCTATGAATGTTTAACAGGTCTGTGGTTTAGGATCGATGAGGGGACAAATTTCTGGGGCAATAAAAGCTCATTTTTTAATGGGAGAAAGAAATGATGGGGAATTCAAAGGTTACAGAAAGATTGGTTTTGTACCATTATGTATTTATTAAATGCATATGTTGCCTATCAAGTGACTTGTTACTATGCATCTTAGTGTTCAAAAGCAACAGCCTAATAAAGGAAGCCTTTCCTTTCCTTTTCTTTTCTTCCGAACAATGCTTCTTATAATGTTTCCCTTTTAATTTCTTGCTTCTCTCCTCGCATCCTTGGTGAATGAGTGGAAAGTATGCTATTACCCGCAACATCCTTTTAAGGCTTCTCTTGTAATCCAAGATCAAGGGCTCTTGGCCTACCACATGTTGCCTACATAATACACAATTGGTTGCTTCTAAAATACTCATAACATGCATAATTCCTGCTTGCAGTATTAGGTATTGGTAATGCTTCTAAACTGTAATTCCCGTCAACTCTCCCTACTTGGCATTACAATCCAACAACATTTAGGCAATTTATAATTCCTTACCCCTGTCCTAAACATCAGTAAGAAGATGGCAGTGATTAAAATACTGCTCTAAAAATAATATTGAGCTGAAGATTCCATGAAATTGAATCTCTTTATATATTTTTTTCTTACTGCTTTTTTATTTCAAAGCAACTTTAATGGCTTCTGATGTAGTAAGATGAATGTGTATTAGGTTTTTGGTGCATTGAGGTTTTGTATACAGACTAATCGCTCGTTTCCCCTAAAGGTTGTCAACAACTTGATGCCATCCACGTCAGTCAGCTGGAAAGAGATACAGTTCTTGTGTGCTTGGACAGTAAGTGAATGGGATTCATACCCTGTCTAAAAGAAAATAGGAGATGGTGCATAATATATGACAGGAGGAATAAATACCTCAAAGGAAGATAAGATATTATTAAGAATGCATTCAGTTTTACCTGATGCAGAAAAATATCACAGTAGACATCAGACATGTGGCATTTTGGTGTCATTGAAAAGGCCTTTCTTTTAGTGTTTTGTCTGATCCTAGAAATGGAGGCCTCCAGAGAAAATCTCTTTCCAGTGATTCTAATTGAAAAGCACCTTCAAATAGGGAAGGTTCACTCTCAAGAAAAACTGAAAGCTTACACTCTGTGTAAATCAGACTAACAAAAGGATAGCTTCAAGCTCAAGGGAAGCCCTCACATAGATTTCTCACTAGGCTTCTGAATTTATTTATGTGGATTTATTTATGTTACAGCTTTTATAGAAGATCCCAATCTGTTCACTCTGGCCAGTGTATGAGAGCAAACCAAAACCAGAATTTCTCAAATTGCTGAAATAGATTCGTGTAATTCGCTGCTTTTAGCCTCGGTACCACTCCTTCCAGCCTCAGAAATTTGAGTCAGTGTTTGTGACATCTTGGAATGACAGCACAAACCACTAAGCTTTTTGACAGTCTCTATAGTCTCTATAGTACTACATGGGTACAGGGTATACCTTTCATCATTTGATGTCTTGCAGAATGGATGCTAATTAGGCTCAGTGCTCACATTTTGCTATTCGATGTAATAAAGTTGTAGACATGTAGTAAAGCCAAATTGCTTGACACTTTCATTGTGGTGAATATTTCTTCAGCAAAAGCCCCCAAGTGGTGAGAAGCAGGAGTGACTCCTAAACCATTGTTACAGCAAAAGTTAACATTTTCCAAGGTTTGATAAATCTTTTCTGGCTCCCAACAGAAAGTAATACGGTATTGTAATGTGGTGGCTCAGTGGCTAAGACGCTGAGCTTCTTGATCGAAAGGCTGGAAGGAGTGGTAAGGCTAAAAGCAGCGAATTACACAAATCTATTTCAGCAATTTGAGAAATTCTGGTTTTTGTTTGCTCTCATACACTGACCAGAGTGAACAGATTGGGATCTTCTATAAAAGCTGTAACATAAATAAATCTTTATTTATTAAATAATTAAAGTATTTTTTAATGTGACACATGGCAATATTATCTCTGTTTCATCTGTGCAATTTACTTCTAATTACAAAATCAAATTTAAGTTTTCTCCTGGCCTTGCTTCAGCCTCCAGATTACTTGGATATCTGTGCTGGCCCTCATGAGCCCATGGTGGCTCTTGGTTCAAAAAAGATTAAACGACAAAGATTAAACTCGTTAGAACCCAGATTGTTGGAGGCAATATGTTGACTCTGTAGAGAGGGCTGTAAAAGCACTGTGAAGCGGTATATAAGTCTAAGTGCTATTGCTATTTTCATAACGGCAAAGGAAAAGTCACTGATGAGGAAAAGAAAGATGATAGATAAATTTATTGATCTGGGGACAGATAATCTTATCTGTAATATGGAAAACCTGCTGAATATTTGGAGGGGAAAGTCAAATTTGTTTTTCAAGTTAGTGAAAAAGTCTAAAGAATTTCTATAAATAATCTCCATTGAATTCAACACAGTCTTAAAACATTGAATTTAAATATTTTTAATGTCAGCAAAATTCAAACCGTGTCTCTTGAAAAATCTGTCCAGTTGATTTGACCTTAAATTAGGGGTGTCAAACTCGCGTCATAACAGTGGGGTCACATGACTTATTGGGTCTTTTTTCCCCTTCACTAAACGGGGTGGGGGCGGGGCCAGCACGTGACGTATCTGGCCCCCAGGCCGCAAGTTTGACACCCCTGCCTTAAACTGAGTGAGGCTGACTGAGCCATAGTACAGAAAGTAAAATAAAGTTCTATGTTCTTCTTTGCTTTTGAAGGCAGGATTTCAGCCTATTTGGCACCGAGATTCTTTTATTACTATTATATTGTTTGCTTTTTTTCAATCAAGGATTTGTGAAGATTGTGAATTTGCATGGTAAGCTGAAGTCAAGCAAGAAGTTGGCGTCAGAACTAAGTTTTGATTTCTGCATTGAATCTGTAGGTGAGCAAATACTTTCCCTGTCATTTATTGTGCCTGATGTAACTATATCTATATGTGAGAGGGTTGCACTGAAAACATTTTTAAAAGCTAAAATATCATGAGATTTCTGTGATATCGTTCTCAGCTCTTCTGTGTATGATGTGTCTTGGATTATTATCCAAACTTTGTCAGATTTCAGCATTCCTAATTGAAATCTCATAAGATCTCAGTCCAGAATGCTAAAATTATGTAAGATTTAGCAAGCATCTCCGTAAATTTTTAAATTATGAAAGTTATTTAATGCGGGGCAGTCTGTAGATGTTATTCAGAGTTTTTGCAGACAGAATGTCAGTAGGGACTACATTACTGATAGATGATAAACAGTTATAAATCACCACAGATTCAATGAAGCAAAGAAAGCATTAAGGAAGCCCTCTATATCCTCAAATGCCTGCGCCTTTCTAACCAAGGGCCAGTCTTCAGGTTTAATGCTGCAATTTTTACCGTGGGAATATTCCTTCTGACTAATCTTTAAGATTCCTCTGATATTCAAGGTGTGATCATTTGGAATTATAAATTCTCATTGATTGGAGGCAGTTAAGTGTTAATATGATTGACGCATCACTTAATGTACTCCATTGCTTTAGAATTGTCCTTTAGCAGGGATAAATGAGAAAAGAGTCTCATTGAGAAAATGGGGTGCTTGTTCTATGTTGATTAATTATCAGCCAGTGGAAATTTAACAGAGTTTGATCTTCCCGGCTTTGGAAGTGTTACCCAAGATTCATTCATTCCACTGATCTGTTTCCATACTTCTACCTTTCATTTGGATCTCTCTCATATGGTAGGAACACAATGGAGTCTGGCTAATGAAATGGTATCCCTTGGATTTGCTTCCCTTTGTTCAGAAAGCTCATCCCCAAACATTCCTAATCAATCAGTCTTACATTGTGTCTCTTCTTGCAGTGTGCCTCCAGGACAGTGTGTTGGCCTTCTGGAAACATGGGATGCAAGGCAAAAGTTTTAAGTCTGATGAAGTAAGTTTGGGCAAGAGTGTTGTTGATCATTGTTTTGCTATCCTCCTTACCCTTCAGTTAGGAAGGTGCCAGTCACAGACAAAGGAATCCTGAACAACATAATCCCCCTTGTTGCTTCTAATCTGTACTTGAATAATTTTATTGGCTCGAAGACATCTTAGGCAGAGTGTGTTCTGTTGTGATGCAAAAAGAGAAAAAGAATAGCTTACTAGGTAGTGATAAGTAGCAGTGGTGAAATCTAAAATTTCTTACTACTCGTTCTGTGGGCGTGGCTTGGTGGGGGGTAATGTGACAGTGGGCGTGGCCATTTTTAAAAAAACTGTTAAAACCATTTTTTCTACAACCTCTTCAGCGAAGAGGTTATAAAAAATGCTTTCAAAGGCTCAGATGATCCCAGCTGAGTTGCCTGATCAGCAAAGGCTTTTTTTCTTTTAAAAGCCTTTGACGATCCCAGCTGAGCCGCGTGATCATCAGAAACTTTTTTTTTTTACTTTTAAAAGCATTTTTTTCGGCCCAAGAGATTATAGAAAAAAGTCTTTTAAAAGTAAAAAAAAAAAGCCTCTGATGATTGTGCGGCTCAGCTGGGCATTGGGGGAGCAGGGATTTTTGCTACTGGTTCTCCGAACCACCCGCCTCCATCGCTACTGGATCGGGCGATCCGGTCCAAACCGGGAGCATTTCACCCCTGATAAGTATGTATTGTTTCCTCCTGCTCATGGGAATATCCAACACTGAATTTCATGGATCTGATTTAATTTATTTGTTTGTTTGTTTGTCAAAAATGTACAAGATAACAAGTATAGGTATGAACATAAACACGAACAAAGGGAGTAAATACAGATAAATGGGGACAGTAAGACAGGGACGGTAGGTGCGCTGGTGTGCTTATGCACACCTCCTTTAATACAGCTTCCTTTGCACTTAGCATTCTGTTGAACTGGCTAGGAGTTCTGCATTCAAATCATAGCTCAGCCACTTTCGTACTGGTACTCTTTTGACTTCAATTTCTCCCAATTTGTGGCAAGGAAATCTCACTGATCTATCTTACTGATGTAAAAAAGATGTTGAGACTCTAGAAAGAGTTCAGAGAAGAGCAACAAAGATGATTAGGGGACTGGAGGCTAAAACAACTGAAGAACGGTTGCAGAAACTGGGTATGCCTAGTTTGATGAAAAGAAGGACTAGGGGTGATGTGATAGCAGTATTCCAATATCTCAGGGGTTGCCACAAAGAAGAGGGAGTCAAACTATTCTCCAAAGCACCTGAGGGCAGGACAAGAAGCATTGGGTGGAAACTAATCAAGGAGAGAAGCAACTTAAAACTAAGGAGAAATTTCCTGACAGTTAGAACAATTAATCAGTGGAATAACTTGCCTCCAGAAGTTGTGAATGCTCCAACACTGGAAGTTTTAAAGAAGAGATTGAATAACCATTTGTCTGAAGTGGTGTAGGGTTTCCTGCCTGAGCAGGGGGTTGGACTAGAAGACCTCCAAGGTCCCTTCCAACTCTGTTATTCTGTATTCTGTATTTTATAATATTTTTGTCAGGATCATAGAGATATTTGGTATAATGCTATTAAAATGTCCAATGTTTGTATTGTCCCAAACTGGTAGAATCTGCTATTGGATTAAAAACAGGTATATTTCCTTGATCAGTTTTGAGTAAGACCATAGTAGGATGCCCTATTTCCTGTCATGGGACTTAGGTTTAATCCCTGTCAACTTCCATTTGAAAAAAACATTAAAAGAGAGGAGAGATCCTTCTCTGGCTGAAAATTGGTCTAGCTAAGTTCGCTAGAGGTCCATCTAGTTGAATGGCAGCTTCCCAAATTGAACGGAAACTCTCAAAAGGTTGATCTGCTGAACACAGTTGTACTCTGTATCAGCAACACTACCTATAAAAATCTCTCCTCCTGTATCAACAAATGTGACTTTTCTGGGCTGAAGAAGAATTGCATTACTAGGGTTTAGTACATAATGTAAAAATGAGTTGGTGTGTATATTATTAAAAGTTGATGGCCCGTTTGAAACAATTCTCATTTGCCATCTGAATTAGGTTTGTTCTTTTCCAAATGGGCAAAAATGCTCTTCTGTCAGTTACTCACATTGTGTTCTTTTTTGGGTATTTTGCAGGTTACCCAGGAGATCTCTGATGAAACAAGGGTGTTCCGTTTACTGGGATCTGACAGGTGAGCTGAGAAGAGCAGCCTACAGCCTTTTCTCCTTCAAAAAGAAAATAGTACATTTAGAGAAATAATCATTGTCTCCCTGTGTCCTTCTTAAGGGTTTTTTTCTGCCACTGCCTTCCCCCACCTTTATACCACCGTGTCAGGCAATTGCAGGTCCAAGGCACCATACCTTTTGATTGATACACAAACCTTTCACATAATCTCAGCCCTTGCAACTTTCAAGTAAAGCTCTGACAAACACAGCAGACACTCCGTAGTTTCAAGGCCAAAGCCAACATTTCAAGAAGAATGAAGCTAGAAGGGAGAGAAGATACACTCACCGTAGAAGTAGTTTGAGAACCAGATGCTATATTCCATAAAGCACTCTACAGATTGTATAATTTTTTTGCCCTTTGGTCTGATTATTTCTATCTAATGTTTTTTCTAAGTTCACATATAATACTCTTCTCCTCACCTTCGGTCTGTCCATTTCTGTTTGAATAAGATACAACCATGAACTCTTAAAATTCTAGTCCTGAATTTCATCTGAACAGATTTCACTGTCTGTTAAATTATATTAACCTTCCTGCAGTAAGATTTTTAATGTTTCCTTTTTGTTTCCTTTACATTTTACATTTGCATAGAGATGCTAAAACCACATCCACTCACCCAAATAAATGTATAGATATATAAAATATAGGATCTCCAAACACTATGTAGCAGTATTGTATTCAAATTTCTTGAGTATCAGACTTCTTACTACTCTGAAGAACTGTAACATTGGCTTCTCATTTAAAGAATCCTAGATTCTGAGAGGATCCTGTAGGCTTCAATTCCATCTACCCTGTTCTGAGAGTATTTGAAGGGTTATAATATTGAGAAAAGGCACAAGCTAAAAGTCTTGAGTTTCAGGGGTTGCCACCCACATTTCTAAAGCAGGGGTGGGCAATTAATTTTCCCAAGGAGCCACATGGAAAACTGGGACTGTTGTGGAGGTCTGAATCAATAGGGCTGTGAAGGCTCATAGGCAAATATATAGATTTTTAAAAATGGCAGTTGCCTTCAAAATGAAAGCAATACAGTTATATGGCCTGCATGGTGTAGGAGGGACCAGTCTACTGCACCTGCAGCAGTCTTAGGAGGGACCTGTCTATCATGTCTCCGACAGCCTAAGGAAGGCTATTTTCCTCCTTCCAAAGAGGGAGAACGGGCCAGCCTGCTGGATTCACCGAGGCTTCTCCCTCATTGGTACTTCTGGCGGTAAAACCCTATTTAATTTCCAGTTAAATAGTTTCCTGTCCAGACAGGAACAACCAAAGGGCCAAATGTGGCCTGCGGGTTGTAAAATTCCCAGCTCCGTCTTAAAGGAACATTTCTGCATCATATCTGCATATCTACTGTCCATGCATGATTGCATAAGAAAACACGGGTGCCAAGATGGATGGGGAGGCGATTGGCGGGTTAGAAGTGGTCCAGTAGCAAATGCTCAAGGAACAGCATTCGGGATGTCTGCAACAACTGCTGACTTACCCATTCTATGCTTGCCCCACAGGGTGGTGGTGCTGGAAAGCAGGCCGACTGATAATCCAACAGCACACAGCAATCTCTACATTTTGGCAGGCCACGAGAACAGTTACTAAGCAACCGTGAATCGACTTGAACTGTGAGCCAGCAATATGTTGCCTAAGGAAGCCGCTCTTTATGGATCTCCTGTTCAAGACATATTATGTGGCACCTTTTTTTCTCCTCTTCTCCCTCTGCCTTCACACTCTCCGATTGATGTCTGAACGGACCCTGTTTTTAGGATCAAGAGCCAAACGTCGCACGTGTCTTGCAGCTGGGAAGCAGCTGTTCTCTCCCTTGCCACTGTGTGGTTGGTTATGTTGTTGGCTTAATAAAAGCTGTGAGATCATCAGTCCCTTCTATTTGTTAGGCCTACAGAAGCATGGATGTTGGAAAATCTCAAAACGCAGTCAAAATGATTTGGGACAGGATTTCTTCATGCTCAGGTTCATGGCTTGGGCTGCTGATTTCATCATCTTCTGACAATGCCTACTTTTTGGATACTGGGAGTTGAAGTCAACAGCGAAATAAGGAAAGGGGGGATGCCTGTGGGGCAGGACCCAGTGGAAATGAATTTCTCCTCTGTGAGGCCTTCATGGGTTTTCTCTCGTGTGCCACCAAAACATCCCCATGTCAGGGAAATCCTCAGCAGAGGTTCCCAGGAAGTTGTGTTTGTGTCTTTATTTTTTAACGCAGCCGTTCTCTATGGATTTGTAAAGAAACACTATTTAATCTTTATTTATTAATCTGCTGCTAGGGTGGTGATGTGATGCATTTTAACTTCCAGCACACGAAGGTTGCAGCGCAGCTTTTGGTTGTGGGTGGGTGGGTGGTTTGTTTTTTTGGTTGTTTTTTTTTTAAACAATTGTAAAAACAAAAACAGCATTCTTCTTGACCTTTTCTTAGATATAGGACATTGTTGAAGGGAGGTGTTTATATAGAGAGGATTTTAAAATTTAAAAAAAGCCTTTTTCGCTATATAAAAGCAGTTTTGTACAAGAATATTTCGTATGGGTTTGGCTTATGGAATTGGTCATTAAAGATCATTTGGTATCGATTGAAATTATGTTTGAAATGCAAGGTAAGTTTTAGAGAGGATCAATAACAGTCTGGAAAATTGGCAAAAGCTACAAAATAGATATAGGGTGAGTTATGCAGTATATGCGTGTCTGTATGCGAGTGTGCATTTGAGGAGGGAAGCCACATTCCATATGTCAGTTCTCATAAGCGTGTTGGAGGAACAGAGGTTTATCCGGATGTACAAGCATTCGTGCTCCAGATTCAGCTGTCAAAATGTGACACAGGTTTGTCCTGCACTGGTCACCAATGGCTGACAGAGACTGGGGTCCCTCTAGATGTTGACTAGCCATTTGCGAGAGATGCCTGTGCTTTGCCCCAAAGTGTGTCTTATTGGAAAAAGATAACAGCTTTTTCCCACATCAACCCTCCTAATGTGCCCCAATGTCAAACTAGAGATTCAGAATGCCCTGGACTGGACAAACCTTTCTAAACATAATGCCCCTGCATGTTTCAAGGAGTTTTTAAATGCTTTAATTTGTTCATGGACACGTATTTTATTTATACTATGCCAGAATGAAGTTGGATAAAATGCAGTGCCTAGGAAAAATGAAATATTTATTTCAACTTGGGCACATTTGAGTGGTAGGTTTATTTCTTGGTGGTATGGTATAAATATATATATAAGAAGCAGTATTGTCTAATAAATCTTGGGAAATCTTATTTTCTCCATTATCCTTTGTTCAAGGCTGTCATCCATGTTTCCTTTTTTGTTTTCCCAATTAAACTATCCCCATTAAACTATGTCTGTTTTTATTAAAGGGACAAACATGGATGTGTACATATGAAAGAGTTTGAAGGACAATTAATTTAATAAGTTTCCCATTTTTCCTCCTAAGAAAAAACTCATTTTGTTTATATTACAAAACGGATTGAAATGCAGTTTGTTTGCCAACTAGCAGAACCCTCACAGTTTGAAACAGTGTCCATCTTGTGGGTACAACGTATCTCAGGCCTACACATTTTCTATTTGGTAGCAGACAATGATACTTAATTTCACTCAGTAGCATCTCTGCTCTTATTAAGAAGTGTGCGTGTGTCCATGTCTTTCCACATAGATGCAATTCTCAATTTTGGATACAGCATGCTCTGAATTCGCATTTCAGGAAGAGCCCAGGAGATCCAATCTGTAACAGGATGAGTTGCATGTATTGGCTTATATTTGAATCTCTGCTTTGTTGAGAATCTCAGGAATCTTAATCTCAGGCCAGGCTCTTTCAATCTTTAATATTCTTAAGTATGTAAGCATAAAATCATACATGCTTCGTGAACCATTAGGAGGGAGAATGGTATTCAGATGGGTTGTTCAATAACTATCATATTGAAATTGGCAAGAGACATTTCTATTCTACTTTGTAACTAATTGTACACTCTAGAAAGTAAGCATAATGGGTGAATGAATGCATCATGGATGATGGTATTCATTAATGATTGCAACAGCCATTATGTAGGACATACAGAAGACTGGCAGAGCATATTCTTGAGCACCAACTAGTGGTTGGAAGACATAATTTCACAACATATGGACAGGCTTAACCATAGTTTCAATTGGGAAACTGACCATCTTAGACCAAGCCAAGTCCAAAAACGCTAAGAAATTTCTAGAAGCCCGGCACTCTAACATAATTAGCCATCAATAGACACATAGACATAAACAATATCTACATACGATGCAAAAGAGACAATCTACAAACTAAAAAGGGAACAAAAAGACCAAACCCCTCCCCACCAGCAGTCGGCACCCAGATGAGCATAGATTAACTCCAAGATTAACATCAGATCAACAATCAAGCAAATGATACCCAATTAAGGAACTGCCAAACAAGCAGTAAACAGCCCAAAGAACTTCTAAGACCATCCCCTAAGACTAGAATATAAACAGAGAGCAAACCCCACTCCTTACTAGCACTGATGGTGTTACCTAGTTTGGGCAATGAGCCTGCAAGAAAACAACCAAGCTCAGAGAGCACCAAGGACCCCTCATATGTAAATAGGGTTTGCAGCAAGAATTAGGCAGGTTTATAAACTCTCACTTTGAGGGGTAACAAGTGATCTCTGGAAAGAAGGTGGGTTGTAAAGGGAGGGAGAAGAGCCTAATGCTGGGAAAGATTGAGGGCAAAAGAAGAAGGGAACAACAGAGAATGAGGTGGCTGGATGGAGTCACTGAAGCAGTTGGCGTGAGTTTAAATGGACTCCAGAGGATGGTAGAGGACAGGAAGACCTGGAGGAACGTCCATGGGATTGCGATGGGTTGGACACAACTTCGCAACTAACAACAACAAAGGGAGGGAAAGTAAAAGGGGGGGTCTACTTTCAATTAATATTTGAAAGGTTCTCAACAGAACTGAAATTGGGGCTGTTGTTTTTACCAAGATAGCAAGACTAGACGATCAATGGTTACCATGTTGATCAGTAGTTCACCTAATTTCCCAGAAGTATCTGCATTGCTCCAGATACTTTTATGCAAAAATGAATTGTTTTCATGGGCATAAAGGGGCTAGGGGGGCATGCCATCACATAAGTAGCACAGGTGACACCATTTGCCCAAGAATATTATGTGATTTCATCATGACTTCATGGATACAATAACATTTTCATAAATTAGCCTCTGATTTGTCTCAGCTGCCCAGTGTCATTGTGGAATTGGGCAACCTGGAAAATTGGAATATTAAAACTTGACTTTGGAGATATACTTGAAGCAAGAAGATTCTAGGCTGCAAGACGGTTTTAAAAGGACAGGGTAGTATCCAGTAAAGTGGTCAAGCATCCTCTCCATAAAGAATTTGGATTGCTGACATTTGCTGGGTTCACAGAAGTCAGTCACTTTCTCAAGTCAATCCACCTTACAGGGTGGTGGTTGTGAGGGGAAATAAGAGAGGAATATTCGGTTTATTTGTTGCCTTGAATTGTTTATAAAATAAGAAAGCCTATATAAAAAATTTAAAAAGCCTGTAAGTGTTAAGAAACATAAATGTGCCCACATAAAACACATTCCATTATGGCTGACTATAACAGCCTGATGATTCAGTAAGATGAACTACAAATTACCTATTCCTATTTTAAGCAGGATTAAAATGACTAAACCCAGCCACTGATGTTCAAAGTCCTATTCAGTTAGGAAATTTGCTGGAAGTTCCAGACTTGTGGTTAGCAGAGATTCAGACATTCATGCATGCTATTATTTAACACAATGCAAGCAAGACATGCAAGCAAGACTTAGCAGTTTCATGGTTTACTCAACCTAATTTTCTGGGTTCACATGGCACTGGCTGATAAACTACATAGGCTGGATTCACACTGGAAGCTACATTAAGCCATGATTGGCTTATTTCTTGATAAGTGGGTGGTAAAGGTCAATTTATGTACACTGAGCGCATATATATCAAAGACAAATTCCTTGAGTGTCCAATCACCCTTGGCCAATAAACTATTCTATTCTATTCTATTCTATTCTATTCTATTCTATTCTGTCTCATGTCTTCCATAGCAAAGCTCTTTATTAATAGGTTTGAAGCTATCAATCCAAAATCCTAATCTCACTTTGCTTTCCATTAGGTTTTCAAGACACTTGAAACCACAGACTACTCGATCCTAGTTTAGTCAACTATATTGTGTGATTTCATCCCTGTGGTTAGTTGATGGATGTGTGCGAAAGTGAAAATAAAATAAAATAATAAATATTTTAAAGAAAGAAAGAAAGAAAATACACTAACCACGGGGAGGCTTGTGAACTCAGGCTTCTCCCATTGCTTTTACACCTGCGATCGGGTTTGAGCAGTGGAGTATCTTTAAATTTGAGACCAAGTAGTTTGCAATGGAAGGAACGCAAAGAAATGCTGTTTTTTTTTTTTTTTTTTACACCACACAGTATTTTGGCCTTCTTTGAATAACGAAGAGAAAAAGTTCAGCGCGTTTTAGTAGAAAAGGGGGGGAAATGCGTCACCCCGCAGCAAAATGTATCGGACGTTACAGGCTTCAAAATGGAACAAATCCCTGTTCTAAGCGCCTCCGCGAAGCAATGCCGCCCTTCTGCATTGTCCTCTCTCCTGACAGACGGAGCCACGACAGACCGTCCAGCCTGCTGTTCGGGTGGCTGGGCTGTCACCTTCGGTCGCCGAAAACGGCGGCCTTCAGCCTCCTCCTGCCTACGGTCCACCTCCAGGAGGCGGGCAGTGGCGAGAGACCGTCGCCTCCCCGCACCGCCTTCTTCCCCCCACCCCGCCACCTCTCGCCCGGGGGCCGCCCTGACTGGCAGCCACTTCAGCGTCTGCGCCCGACGGCCCGGAGTGGCGCGTGAAGGAGTCGCGTCTGCCGCCACATTTGCCCGCCCGCGCAGCAGGCGAGAGAAGCGGGCAGCAGCTGCCGGGAGCCATCGCCGGGCGGCATGAAAGCGAAGTCTCGCACCGAGGGTGAGAAGAACTGCTGGTGGGAATCCTCTCGCTCCCGGTCTCTGAGCGCAAGCAAAGCGCGCCTTTGGTCGAGCAAGGGACTGCGCGGCGGAGGAGATCCTTCTCGGCTGCGAGTTGAGAGGAACGCGCGCTTTTCTGTGGAGAATTAGATAACTCCCTGCAGGCTTTGCAGGGCTAATGGAAGGGAGGGTACTTCTGAGGATATGCAGAGGGCACTTTAAGTGGGGGGGGAGGGGAAGGAGGGGACATACTTGGTCCCTCAAACGGGCTTCTTCCTGCTGGGAAAAGAAAAACGTCTGAATTGCCTCTGAGACGGCAACATTCGCCTCTGCAGCTGCCCACTCCACCCCCCTCCATGCCTGTCAGTGCATCCTGAGCGTACATCTCGCCTTTTATCCCAAAGGGGCTGCTTGCAGGCCTGAGGGAAAGACTACCAAGAGGCTATTGGGCTGGTGAGAGTAGAGGGGACATCCCCAAGTCCTCTTTTAGGATCCTCTCTGGGACCATCTCCACTGTGCCCTTCTCATACACCTGCTGGCACTATTATCCTCTGGAGGTGTTTTTTTTTTTTATTTATTGCAGGCAGGCGAGACAAGGAAGGGGGGAAGTCAAAGCTGGGCCTTGTCCCTTGCCTTGCCTCCTGTCCCTTCCTTCCTTCCTTAAGGCAGAGAGGCAGGCGTGTGTTTTGCTGCTGATGGGCTTGCCCAGCTGGCTGCACCTCCCTGGCAACCTGCCTTTGCCTAAAGGTGCTGAATTAAAATTTAATTTACAGATGGGCTTTTTGCAAGGGGAAAGTGGTCTGAAAATGCAGAGGCCACTGGAGCCTTCCAGCAATCGGGTTTCAGATTGCACTAGAGGCGCTAGTATCCATCACTTTGGTGCGGAGAGCGCCTTACAATCCTCGCCCTCCTTTTTCCTCCGTGTTTCTAAATTCACGGAGTAATGCTACCACTGTGCAGATTTTACACTGTGCAGATTGTGCTCCTTTTTTTTACAGACAAGGGGGCCCTTTCAGTATAGGGCATTTGTACAATTTGTTGTTAGGAGGGTTGCATGCTTGCAATACCGTAGTGGTGTCGGAATCATTACAAAACATCAATTTGCCATGGAGTAATCTGAACTTGGTCCAGCTCAACCCCTCTTATCCTTCAGAATGATCCCACTTCAACATATCTTTGTCCTGGGGATGGGGAAGTGGGGCAAATAGGCATGCACTACTCCAAATACTAGCTTGCAGCCCCCAACCATTTTCATTTTCTAAGAATGTCTTTGTGGGGCCCAGAGATATATTGGTAAAGGAAGAAAACACTAGACTTGTGCTTTGCTTTGCAGCATGCTCACATCTCTGTTTGAGTTAAAAGACTTTATAATAAAAATTGTTTGTTAGGGCAGGGAGCCTGGCAGGCATCCAAGGGCACCTGAGAGCCCTCAGGCATCACGTTAGAGACCCAGAAGCATTACAGAATAACATAAACTTGGAAATAACTTTTTTTTTGTTCTAAGGAGCTTAAGGTCTGAATCTGACTGAATGTAGAGATGATCAGATCTGAATAGAGGAGTGGAGGTAAAGAGAACACAGGGAAGGAGAAAATAGGATGGGGAGAGTTTGCATAAATACAATCAGATATCCTTATGTGGTTGCTGTGACAGAAATCCAAAAGGTTAACCAATAGATTTTTTTTAAAAAAGGCTTTTGAGGTGAAATGTGATTAAGGGGAAAGAAAGGGACTGAGCAGAAGTTCCAGGAGTTCCAAGTCTTGAGGACAGTGTGAAAGAACAAATAGAGCCAAAGGTTGCAGGAATTACGAACAGAAATGTATGGTGTTAAGAAAGATAGTCATGACTTTTCCAAGGCTACGGCTACTCCTTGACTTACGGCCACAACTGAAATTTCTGCGGCTAAGTGGGGCAGCTGTTAAGTGAGTCAGGCCCAATTTTATAATCTTGTTGCAGTGATCATTAAATGAATTGCCACAGTTAAGTGAATACACAGTTGTTACGTGAATCTGACTTCCCTATTGAATGATTTTGCTTCTTGGAAGTCAACTAGGAAAGTCACCAATGATGAACGTGGGACCCCGGGTCACTGCAACTAATATAAATACATTCCAGTTGCCAAGCGCCCAAACACGCTGTACCAGTTGTAAGTGCAAGGATTTGTTGTAAGTCACTTTTTTCAGCACCATTGTAATTTCAGTCACTAAACGAAAGGTTGAAAGTTGAGAATTACCTGCATTTTATATGTTTTGTGGCAGATCTAGGAAGCTTTATCCTGACATTTATCCTTACATTTCTATCCCACCATTTTCATTATTAAAAAGAATCTCAAAATGGTTATAAGTCATTGCAAACAATTAAATTTAAATTATCATCATCTTAAAAAAATAAATGTAAATAACTTTTAATCGCTATTAAGTATGGAACAGAAAAGTACTGTGGTTCCAATTTAACTGAAAGTCTGAAAATGTGCATCTTTAAAAAGTTCAGCTTCAACTGTTAACTAAACAGGAATAGATTCTGCAATGGAGGTTTTTGTACTGGAAACTTCATTCAGGTCATTGTATTGTGAATTGAGCAACTTCAATGAGACATATTTTGTAGATCTTTTGTAGCTGATGGACACCTACGAAAGGAGGTATCCAGATCCCAAAGGTATCCAGGTCCCAAATTAATCAGGTGCTGTGTGAGATTGCAAGTACTGTAGAGATAAATCTAATTAACAGAAAATTAAAGGCTTCCTCAACTCATGCTTGGCCCATGGGATCTACATTAATATCTCCAGGTCCTCTGGAACATCTACAGAAGTAGTTTGCCACTGACTTCTCCCGGGTGGTATCTTCAGTTTCCCAGTGCAGCTTGCTTCCCAAGGCTTTTTTGCAGGCCTTCTATCCAGACCTGACTCTGCTACATTTTTTTCAAGGTCATCCAAGATTGAATAGGTCCTATCAAGGCAATGACTAATTAGCTGAGTGAAAAAATAAAGGTGAAGGGTCAGTTTATACATCACATTAATTCATAATATGTTTGCTGGTTTTAGAAGTCCAATGAAATGTGGGCACTGCCATGTTAAATAGAAACTTTTCCACAACAAACCACACTGTAATTTCAATCATTCCAGTTCATTTCAGTGGAACTGGTGGAGAAAAACTTCATTAAGTTCCATTTAACTTTTTCTAGTGAGAGGTTTTGGGAGCTTGCCCAGTGCTGTAGGGTAAATAGCAAGGTATTTCAAGCAACAGTGATGAAGCCACTTAAAAAGAGGTCTTATTTTTTTTAAAAAAACTCCAATCTCTCCTCACCACCTGCTGGATTATCAGGGGTGGGGGGTACTGAAGACTAGTGCATTCTTTAAAACAAAGTAAATATAGGCTCTGATTGCTTGGTCCATTAAAAAATCAGTATGGTATGGTTATGTTCCATAGATTCTATAGATGTTAAGTGTGGCTGCAACCATATTTTTACATTTGTCTTACAGGTTTAAGATGATTGCGATCTTTTGCAACTTTTGAATTATTCAGATCCTCAAGAGAGCATCTACTCACCAGGTCTTGCTGAAAGTGGATAACATCTTAAGAGATTCTTTTCTGTTAGCAATGGAGAAATATGAAAAAATCAGTAAGATTGGGGAAGGCTCCTATGGGGTTGTTTTCAAATGCCGAAACAAAGACACAGGGCAAATTGTTGCTATCAAAAAGTTCCTGGAATCTGAAGATGATCCTGTTATTAAAAAAATTGCACTTCGAGAGATTCGGATGTTAAAGGTAATGAACTGGAATCGGCTCATCAGAAGCTTATTTGATTAAAGCTGTATATGCTTTTCTATACGCTTATTGTTATTCTTTCTTGTAACTAATCCAATGGCCCTTTTTATCTGAACATCACTGTGCCTTTTATATGGCAAATATACTGTTGGATGCCTGCCTAAGAGTCATCCAGCTTTTGGAAACTTATCTTTAAAATGTATTTCATGGATCATTAACTATACATAAAGTACATGGACTATGCATTTGATGATAGATAGCTTTGATAAAAAGCCATGAGAAGCAGTGGAAAGAGTGGATATAAATAAGATTATTTATTTCCTCAATTTACATATCACACGTGAACTATAGATTTAGAATGAACATATTTTAACAGTAGTGATTTTCATTGTTGTATTCCATTCTGTTTGAGAACTTTTAATTCGATAAGAAGATTGATAAATCTCTAACGTAGACATGATTAATTGTGATTAGGATAGCAGAAAGCTGTTTTCTTCCTTTCTTTCAAGCTTCTTGTGGTACCTAAATCAATTCATGTAAATTCTTTACCTCATATACTCTCTCATAGACTCTCTCCGATCAGTTTACAATGAATTTTTATCATATCTGTCTCTGAAAGGTTCACAACCTAAGAGTTATCTTAGGAAGAGAGTTTTTGGCTTTCGATGTATGTATTAAACACTTGTCCGTTTGTCTCTCTTGAAAGATTTTCTGATGGTATGAGGGCCAGGGAATTTTTTTGGGAAAAGCTTCTTACACAGTGTCCTCCTGATACTGGGCCTAAATATATTCCATTCCAAATGAAGCAAAACAGCATGCCAAGACAACCCAAATTGTGTAAGAGGAAAAAAACTTTCATTTTGTAATTGATGTAAATCATTGTGGACAATTGATTGAGGTCTTAGTTTTCTTGGGTTTATTCTGCTGATTATATGTCATTTGTGGGCAAACATTAGCACCAATGGGCCACAGTTCAATCCTCCTGCTGTTCCTAATATTAACATAATTTATGTTTATATGTTGGTTTATTCAATTTATATCGCCACCCATTTTACAACAACAACTCTGGACAACTAACACAACTTAAAGCACTAAATATAAATGATTATAAATTTACAATTAAAAAGAGCATATAAAAGAAAACCTTCAATTGTCCACCATTAGTATTAATTACTATAATCATTGGTATCGTATCTTGTAGTATTATTTTTAGCACAGAAAGGATATACAAGGAATAAGGCACTGTAAAAATAGCAGGGACTCAATTTCTGCAATAGCTTTCGTGCTGATATTTGGATGCATATTTTTGTTTTTTCCAATAGATAGTGGACAATCTCTCCTCTGTTCTCCAGCAATTTATCTCTGACATTTGGTAGGGCAGGTCATGGCTGCAAAGAGGGCAGTGGTGAAATCCATTTTTTTTTACTACTGGTTCTGTGGGCATTGCTTGGTAGGTGTGGCTTGGTGGGTGTGGCGGGGAAGGATACTGCAAAATCTCCATTCCCATCCCACTCTGGGGCCAGCCAGAGGTGGCATTTGCCGGTTCTCCGAACTACTCAAAATTTCCGCTACTGGTTCTCCAGAACCTGTCAGAACCTGCTGGATTTCACCCCTGAAAGAGGGACTTGGAAGATAGATATAGCTTATGGAATACCTGTTGTTAGCTTTGCTTGTTATCTCTGGCTTCTCTGCATTGTGCTATCTCACCAGCCATTTTCCTGATTATTTAAACTCTATTTCGCGAACAATGAAGAGGAAGAAAAATTTAAATGAAAACTTCTTATAGGATTAAAAGTCCTCAAACAGAATGGAATACTATGTATTTTTGCCTTCCTTTCCTTGATAAGATACATAGTACTTCCAAAAAACAACATTTGGTGGTTGTCTGCTATTACTTTCATTTATTTGCCTCTGGGCTATATGTGGTGTATGGAAGCCTTCCCGAAAAGATAGGGCAGTATCTTATTTATTTATTTTTTGTTAAAAGCCAAAATAATCTTTAAAAATATTGACTAAATTCAGGTGAGCCATAATTCAGTAATTTTGCAGTCAATATTAAATTGGTTTGCAGTTCATTTGTTGTTGTTGTTAGTTGCGAAGTTGTGTCCCACCCATCGCGGCCCCATGGACAACATTCCTCCAGGCCTTCCTGTCCTCTACCATTCCCCGGAGTCCATTTAAGTTCACACTGATTACTTCAATGACTCCAGCCAGCCACCTCATTCTCTGTCGTCCCCTTCTTCTTTTGCCCTAAATCGTTCCCAGCATTAGTCTCTTCTCCAGTGAGTCCTTCCTTCTCATTAGGTGGCCAAAGTATTTGATTGCAGTTCATAAACCACATCAAATTGTTTTAGAAGTTTGAAGTTGGAGTGGCATTGACTAGCTGTTTTCCAAGATAAGTCCCTTAAAAGAACTGTGATGTCCTGGCTTTTGTTCCACACCTGGCCATTTGTCTTGCAGGTGGAATAAGACGAATAGAAAATGGTGTTTATCAGTCAAAAGTTTATCCCCTGCATAATGCACCCACCAATATGAAAAAGTAAAAGGAGGTAGCAGCTGGATGTTGGGTCAGTTGGAAAAAGTATTGTTGGATTAATATTGAGGAGACACAAGTGGACTTGAGTTTATCAGCATTTCACTAAGTGCTGAAAAGATGGTTGCAACCCTGAACCTTAAACCAGGATGTAGAATGAGCTCATTCTTGTGTTCTGTGAATATGTGTGTTGAATTCAGGGGCATTGGGGTATTTCAATTGCTTTCAACTTTTTAAAGTATTATTATTGGTTATTCTATTATTTATTAGCCACCCAGTGCTGTGTCTTGAGTTGGCTGCCATATATATTTAAATCACAAGTAAATTTGGAAACCCAGTTTATTCCCCCTAAACCAAGAAATTGCACTGAATTGTTTTGGATAAGGACATAGTTGCTGTGAAGATAAAATTGGAGAAAGTATATTTCGTCTGTTAAAAAATATCCATCCATCCATTTTATTAGCAATGCATACTTGAAATAAAATGAGCCTTGTTGTGATGAAAATGTCTTCTGGTCAATTCTGAGGGATAACACCCAGTTCTAACTCTCCATTCAGATGATATTGCCTTAAGCCTTTAGGTCCATAGGAGGTAACCACGGGAGGTTTTAGCAAAGGGTTCTCTGCCCAGTTGCTGGGTGGGTGTGGCCATGGCAGGCATTGCCTAGTTGGCCTCCTGCACCATGGCGGGGGAAGGTGTTTTTGCCCTCCCCGGGCTCCGGAGGCTTTCTTTGAGCCTCCAGGAGGGGGAAAATGACCTCCTCAGGCTCCAGAGGCCCTCTGGAGTCTGGAAACTGGCCCGTTTCTGGCCTTCCCGAACTTCTGGTGGGCCCATTTTTCGTCCTCCCCGAGCCTCTGCACACACCCTGCACTTACCTGCATCCAAAACAGGCTGTGTGGGGACTCCTGGAGGGGCAGGGTGGGCGGGGCAGGGCCAGCCAGGAGTGGGATTTGGGGTTTCTCCGAACTGCACAGAATCTTAGCTAGAGGTTCTCCCAAACCCCTGTGAACCCCCAGCAGCCCATCCCTGGAGGTAACCATGGGTCCTGTGGATATTTTATGTTACTATTCCTCAATTCCAAAACTTTGACTATGTTGCTGGCACAAGTGGATATGGTACCACAAAGCCAATGAGGATATCAAGTTGCTTACTTCTCCTTGTGCTTGCTTTAAATCCATAGTAGCGTTCAAATCTACCCTAGCTATCTGAAGAGATCCAGAAGTCTGATAAGCTATTGTGGAAAGATTAATAGGGATTTCTAAAGCCCAGGAAGAAATTCAATAGTGGGGGCAGCAGCTTATGTCAGGAAAACAGGTGATAAATGGCCATTGAAGGAACCAAGAAAGAGAGCTGGGGAAGCAGAGTATCTCAACAATTTGCACCATTCTTTTCAAGTGGATCTGTGTGCTGAATTGTGTTGATTGAACAAGTGCGGGCCTGCTCTGCCGCCAGTTCTGAAAAACACTTTCTCAGTCAATAGTAACAGATTGTTTGTTTGCTAATTGGAGAACAGTGTGGGTTGAGATCTAATCCAGTGGGTGTGGGGAGACAGGATTCTTAATCCATCATTTTTCTGTGTTGTATAAACAAAGAAAGAACAAAGGCGTCAACAACGCCATAGTCATTCCGATTTAAGAGATTAAATGAGCAGCGCCATTTACCTTGTCTGCCTTTAGGGTACAAGTGTTGGGTTTGAAATATATGAACATAAGGCTATCAATGGAAAAAAAGGCTATTGGTAGTTATATATCAACTTTTGTGTCAGAGGCAGGGTGCATCTGGATCCTAGTTGCTGGGAGATGTGTCTTGCTTGTGAGTTTCCTTCTGTGGGAAACATGGTGCCATTTTTAGGCCTTTCATCCAATCCAGCACAACTTTTTATAAACTCTTTTGAACACCGAAGCTAGGAGACCCCAGGGTGATATCTTGGTATTATAAAAATCTGAAAGCACCTTTTTCTTGCTGTTTTGCTGTGTTGTTGTTAAATCACTCTGTGTTGAGTTAGTATGACCTTTGAAGCAGACGTGAGCAGCCCATGACTGCTCACGTCTGCTCATTTGTTAAACATATTTGCCAAATCTTTAAAGCTGGCCAACTTCATAATGTGGTATACAATACTAAAAGCAATTGAAAATAATTGTAACCAGCAAAAAAAAAAAAAAAAAAAAAAAAGATAAATGTCTAAGAAGAAAAGAAGAGGAAAATTGTAATCCTCAACTTTGATTCCAAAGAACTCTACCATACTCCCTAATCCAGGACATGGGGGAAGAGGCAGATCCTTCAAGAGTCACTTAAAAACGAGACATGAGCAGGGGCTATTTTACCTCTTCCAGGCTCACTTAAACAAAGACAAATTCATCTTGTCATTCAGATTATATTGCATGTTGCATGTCAATAAAATTAAAATGCAAGTATTCAATCAAAATGTAGGATTTTATTTATGGTCAGGATATCTGTTTTTTATGATACTTTAAGAGGAGGTTTCATGCTTTGTGAAATTTAGAGAAGATAGGAAAGGGAGAATGAGAATAGTATAGGAGAGACAAAAGGCAAGAAAATTGCAGTTGTATATTAATGGCAATTACGGTATATGTTTTATCTTTGTTTGGATTGAAAAGCAGAACCCAGTGGTTATGCTAAAAGGTTATGGGAAGAGATTAGTAATAAATAAATAAATTAAATAAACACACATACATACACACAGAGTCACAATGTTTAACTGAGGAGAACATATGTATTTTTGAGATCTGAGGCACGGTAATAAGGCAAAACTGAATTAGAAATGAAATTCTGAGCAATGACTCTCCAACCTTTTTGCTTAATATGGTGACTGTTTTAGCATTAGACCAATTTTAGAATGTTAATACATCTTTATTTTCTTCAACTGAACTTGCTTCGCAAATGTTATGTTATGCTTTTTTAGCAACTGAAACATCCCAATTTGGTCAATCTTCTGGAGGTCTTCCGGAGGAAACGAAAGCTTCACTTGGTGTTTGAATATTGTGACCATACGGTCCTTCACGAGCTTGACAAGAATCCACGTGGGTAAGTTGCCAATTCATGAAATTCATAGAAACAGAGCAGTTATAACGTCCATACCTCTCTGCAGACTTTTCTTGCTAGATGTAACAGATCTGCAACCATCAATCTTGAAGGTTAAAAAAAGGCCACTGTGTGGTTGCCATGGATTAAGGCATGCTTGCAAAAGAATGGTTTGAGAGCTTGCTGTGGACTCTTGCAAAGGAGATAACGTGGCTGAGATGGGATCATGTATGCTAAAGAAGGGAAATAACTCCTCTTTAGACCTTTAAATTGATCATTGCTGAAAAGATTTCTTCCACCTCAAAGGCTTATTACAAATCATGCAATTTTTGAAAAAGCCAACCCTTGTCAATTTATTTTAAAAAGCCTGAATTTTGATATTTGTGTGAAATCTAGTACAATAGACACAGATACTAAAGTCTTGCTTAAATGTATGACCAGACCTTACAGATTAACAGAGTTGGAAGGGACCTTATAGGTCATCTAGTCCAACCCACCGCTTAAGCAGGAGACCCTACACGATTTCTGACAAATGGCAGTCCAATCTTTTCTTGAAAGCTCCCACAACTTCCAAAGGCAAACTGTTCCACTGGTTGATTGTTCTCACTGTCAGAACGTTCCTCCTCATTTCTAAGTTGAATCTCTCCTTGGTCAGTTTCCATCCATTATTCCTTGTCTGACCTTCAGGTGCTTTGGAAAAGAGCTTGACACCCTCCTCTCTGTGGCAGCCCCCCAAGTATTGGAAGATGGCTATCATGTCTCCCCTGGCTCTTCTCTTCACTAGACTAGCCAGGCCCAGTTCATGTAACCGTTTTATTCATTCATTCATTCATTCATTCATTCATTCATTCATTCATTCATTGGTTCAATTTATATGCCACTCTTCTCCGGAGACTCAGGGCGGCTTACAATGCGGTAAGCAATAGCCGTCATACTATTGTATATACCTGCTTAGTAGGGCTTTTGCCCCCCCCCCAAGCGGTGTTCTTTTTTATACAAAGTCAGCTTATTGCCCCCACGGTCCGGGTCCTCATTTTACCTACCTCGAAAGGATGGAAGGGTGAGTCAACCTTGAGCCTGGTGAGATTCGAACTTGCAGTAATTGCAGGTAGCTGGTGTTACTTAACAGCACTTAGTCTGCTGCGCCACCAAGGCTCTTCATATGTTTTAGTCTCTAGTCCCCTAATCATCCTGGTTGCTCTTCTCTGCACTTTTTCTAGAGTCTCAACATCTTTTTTATAGTGTGGTGACAAAAAAGGATGCAGTACTCTAGGTGTGGTCTTACTAGGGCTTTATAGAATGGTATTAGTACCTCACTTGATCTTGATTGTATTCCTCTGTTAATGCAACTTAAGATTGTATTGGCTTTTTTAGCTGCTGCTGCACACTGCTGGCTCATATTTAGCTGATTGTCCACTAAGACTCCAAGATCCCTCTCACAGTCCCTGCTATTAAGCCTGGTTTCTCCCAGTTTTTATGTGTGCTTTTGGTTTTTCTTACCTAAGTGTAAGACTTTACTTTTTTCTACATTGAATTTCATTTTGTTATATAGGGCCCAGTGTTCAAGTTTGTCAAGATCCATCTGGATCTCGAGCCTATCTTCTAGGGTGTTAGCTATTCCTGCCATTTTAGTATAATCTGCAAATTTGGTGAGTTCCCCTTCTATTCCCTCATCTAAGTCGTTTATGAAGATATTGAAGAGTACTGGGCCTAAGATGGAACCTTGTGGCACCCCACTGCTTACTTCTCTCCATGTAGCCTTAGACCCATTAAGGACTACTTGTTGAGTATGGTTTGTCAGCCAGTTGTGAATCCATCTGTTGGTGAAGCTATTTCGGCACTTGGTGCTGAAAGTTAACCATCACTGGCCTAACTCCAAGCTTGTTCATAAGAGAAAGCTTCCAGGTTGCCACTAGACGGCAGTGTTTAATGGTGGGGACCCAGAGCACTCTCACTTTGCCCAATTTATTGATTGGGTGAAAGCCAATTGGGAGACAGATAACCAGGACCTATGAAGGATTTTATAACTGACAAGTGTGGACCCAGAAGCCAACTGGCAACCAATACACTGGTTTTCAAGCAGTAGTTGTGAACCTGTGAGAAACCCTAAGCTGCACACTGGTCTCAAATGGGGAAGCACCACCCCGTCCAAAGCAAAAGATGAAAAATCCTGAAATCCAGAAGCTCATAACAGCTATAGTGACTCAATCTGAGAATAGCCTCCAGGCACTACTAGGCTTGTTGTTACAATGCATTAACTGTGCATTAGCTCTTGTAAATAGTCTATTTCTTAAATACCAATCAGTAACGGTATAGTTTTAATTTTACTTCATGTTGGAATGGCATATTAATGCTGTTCTTTTAGATAATTGTGAGCCATCCAAAGTCATTTGCAGAGATGGGCAGCTATAAAAATCAATCAATCAAACAAACAAATGTTACAATTTGCTGTAGGTCTATAAGGTTTTGTCAGGGTTCCAAGTAACACACTCAACGAAAGAAGACTCTGAGGCTAGAAGTTCCTCAAAGTTCCATTTTATTAGAGATGTCATATTGGCATATCTGGGAAAACCCAAATTTGAAAGCCTCCGGGTTTGCCCCACCTAAAGAAAGTCAAAGTCCCTTCCTCTGCACCCACATGTCCACCACATGGTCCAATCAATCCACCGTCCCAACTGGAGATGCCTCCTAGTCACGCCACTCAAGGTGCAGGCAGAATGTCCCTGACTCCCAGAGAAAGGAATGTTGTTATGGCTAATTACTTCCAGCAACTCCATGCAATTCCCCTTCCTAGTTTCCCACATCACTAAATGTGGCAGCCCTGAAGATTCAAAGAAAAAGATGGCCTCCAGGGCTGGCAGATTTTAGTAGATTCTACACTAGAATAGAAAGGGCAATCAAACAATAAGAGGATTAATGTGATTCCTCTCTCGAGGAAAGCCTATATATCAGTGATGGCAAACCTTTTCGGCACCAAGTGCCCAAACCGGAACATGCATGCATGTGCGCATACATGTACATGTACGCTGGAGCCCCAAAAACTCAAAAGACCAGCTGGCTGGTACACATGCGCCTACCGGCCACCTGGTCTTCAGGTTTCCAGGGCTCTGGCATGCAGGATGATCAGTTGGCTGGTGTGCATACATGCCGGAAACCAGAAAAGCAGCTGGCGACGGTGCGCATGCCCACAGAGAGTGCTCTGCATGTCACTTCTGGCACGCGTGCCATAGGTTCGCCATCACGGCTATATAGTATTTGGAGTGTTTGGCTCAGAAAGTAGGTAAGACAACATAACAAAAGTATAAATCAGGCATGACATAGGAAATGGGAACCTAATATTTTTTCTGGTTCCATAGTATGAGAACTAGATGTCAACCACTGAATCTAAATGAGAACCAGTTTGATCTAGTGATTAAGGCTCCAGGTTAGGAGACTATGAGTTCCAGTCCCATCCCAACCATGAAAGCCAAGTGGGTGACCTTGGGCTGGTCACTCTCTCTCAGCCCAACTCACCTCACAGGGTTGTTTTGTGGGGAAAATAGGAGGAGGAAAGTTTGATGAATATATTTACTGCCTTGAAGGCAGGATATAAATAAATAAATAGATAATATAAATGCAGGGAGAGTCAGAATATTAAAAAGGAAGTATTGATTTATTGTATATAACAGGACATGGCTTTAAAATTGATTGCATACATAAATCTCATTATGTAATACATAGTTATGGTTTTGAAAAATCACTGGACAAATTCATAGAGAAATAAGATACATGTTACTTTTGGAATGAAAGGTAGTATATCTGAAATACCATCCTTTAGGGAACAATAGGGAAAAATGGTCCTTGGTCTTTTATCTTTGGTCCATGCCTTTCAACAGTGGAATACATCTGGTGAGTCACTTTCATCTAATCCTGAATCTTTTCTTCTATATAAATATTTTTACTGTTTTATTAATGTTAGTGTTAAATATTTGTGAACTATTTTAAATACTTGAAGCAAAACAGAAATATTTAAGTAGCTGCATCTGGGAATTGTTTTCATTTCTTATTTGCACTCCAGCTTGCTTCTTGCTTGCTCTTATTTTAATCCATAAATTCATTTTTTAAAAAAACCCACATTGAATATTCTAAATAGTTTGCCCTCAATTTTAAAATGAAAATACTGCAGCATGTGTTGTGTGTATGTAGGAATCATCTAGGAAAGATGTTGAATTCTACACACCCTATTTTTGCTGCCTTTTCCATTTTTTTTCTTCCAGGGTCCCAGAACATCTTGTGAAAAGCATAACTTGGCAGACTCTCCAAGCAGTGAATTTTTGTCACAAACACAATGTAAGTCATTCCATCCCAACAAGTTTGTTTTTGCAGAGCTACAGACTTTGAGCTCACTAAATCAGAGAAATGGTTGTATTTCCACGCAGTATGCTGTATTTCCTTGTACCTCCATGTTGCTGAACAAGATCTAAATCTTCACCTCTTATGTATAATTGCTATAATTATCTCAAGAGTGGATCAGCTAGATATAAAGCTGTTTTTTGTAAATCATTTTTAGAGAAATGTTTTCATGCAGGTGTGTGTGGCTGATTTGTTTCCATTTTTGACATTTTGCCAAAAGAAGTGTCCTGTTTCCATGGTACATTTCCTATCCCTTAAAAGAGAGGTTGGCAACTTTTTCAGGTTGGCATTTTTAAAAATTTATTTTAATGCAAAAGATCATAAGTTTTGGTGATTCCTAGTATTTTGGTTATTTTAATTTTTGAACATGTATTGTAGTAATTTTGATTGGATTAAATCTTTTGGGGAAGTAATAGCTACCATATTGCTTCCTCTTACCCTAACATATCTTCCCCAAGTTAGCAATTCTGGATTGTTGTTCCAGAATTCCCAACTTCCAGCCATGCTGATTAAGAATTTGATAGTTACAGGTTGGGAAAAGACTTTCCAATAGAATCCAGAATTATGGAGAACATGCATAGCAATTCATGTATAAATACGTTTCTTAACACTTTGTTATATACCAAAACTTCAAAGGAAGACAATTCTGATCCATTGAGGATCTGTATACTGCATGAGTCAAAAAGAGGGCTGTGAAAATATTTACAGACCCCTCACATCCATAAATTGTTTCAATTCCTATCCTCAAAATGACGCTATAGAGCACTGCACACCAAGACAACTAGACACAAGGACAGTTTTTTCCCAAACGCCATCACTCTGCTAAACAAATAATTCCCTCAACACTGTTAAACTATTCACTAAGGCTGCATTACTATTAATCTTCTCATCCTTCCCATCACCCATCTCCTCCCACTTATGACTGCATGATTGTAACTTTGTTGCTTGTATCCTTAAGATTTATATTGATATTGTTTCCTAGTGTGAGTTGTTTGCTTATTTGTACCCCATGACTATCATTAAGTGTTGTACCTTATGATTCTTGACGAATGTATCTTTTCTTTTTATGTATGTTGAGAGCATACGCACCAAAGACAAATTCCTTGTTCGTTCCAATCACACTTGGCAATAAAGAATTCTATTCTATTCTAAAAAAACTAGACTGCCAGGTGTCCGTGCCTGAGATTAATAAAAGAAAGCATTGTGTTTTCTCGTTGAATATATCATTATGTCTCTCTTTCTATGTCTAGTGCATACACAGAGATGTAAAACCGGAGAACATTCTCATAACGAAGCATTTTGTCATTAAGCTCTGTGATTTTGGATTTGCTCGCATATTAAGTAAGTTTATTATATGAAGTTCATTCACTAGGCAGAGATCCTGCAACAATACATGAATGTATGATTTTTTTTCTGTTTAATCCTGTTACTAATGTTCGTCTTAATGGATAAAAGGATAAAAGCCACAAAGTTGCTTTTTAAAATTTGTTAAGCTGTTAATTAATTGAAAGTAATTACCCTTTTATTTATCTTTATCTACTATGATACTCATTTCAGAAAGAGTAAAAATGTAAGAGGACTGGAAAATGAGTTATTGAAATATATAGAAACACCAAAACATGCAAATATACAAAATCAAATGCAGCTTTGATTGCTATGTCAGAGACAGTACAAATGTTTGTTCCTAGTTCTACAGAAGTCATTTATATAAATTATATTTCTGCAACTAAGTGCATGTGAACAAAAAACAACTGAATTACACCAATATTCATGCAAAGACAAAATAAGATGTTCAAAACAGGAAGTGCTACCTTTACTCTTTCTAAAAATGAGTACCAGAGTTAGTAAACAAGAGCAGGTTTGCTTCTTCTGTGAGCAGCCAAGAGTGAACCTTACCGTATAGTGTTTGTAATTCATTTATTATTTATAAATATCCTTTTATTTCCTTTGCCCTTGAAAGGAAGATTTAGACTAGAGAGAGGGTGTGTCTTTAGTCCCCTTTACTCTAAATCAGGAGTCCCCAAACTTGGCAGCATAGCTGGCTGGAGAATTCTGGGAGTTAAAGTCCACAAGTCTTAAAGCTGCCAAGTTTGAAGACTTCTGCTCTAAATCGTGCTTCTGTTTCTGCAATCCTTTCTTCAAATCCTTTCAGCTGGGCCCTGTGACTACTATACAGATTATGTGGCTACCAGGTGGTATCGTTCTCCTGAGCTCCTCGTAGGTGATACTCAATATGGCCCTCCTGTAGATGTCTGGGCTATAGGCTGTGTCTTTGCTGAACTTCTTTCTGGCATCCCTCTCTGGCCTGGAAAGTCTGATGTGGATCAACTTTACTTGATCAGGAGGACATTAGGTAAGCGAAGGTTACTGAGAAACAGAGATACCTCTAAGTTGTCTGTTGTTTCTTATCTCCCTCCCCTTCCCCACCTCTGGGGTGTCCATGTGAAGTTTGACTGTCTCATGTGAGAAACATGACGTGTTGCATTGAGTCATGGGACTATTTTGTTAATTGAAATCGATTTTTGTATATGTTCATCAACTTTCTTCATCATGATACTTGGGAGAGGGGGAAGAAGAGAGACTATTTAAGGCATCCTTGTTCCTTAAGGATTCCCACTTATTCCTACTTAATAAGTAATAGTACCTATTACTATTCCTAAATCCTACTTATTCCCCCCCTCCCCACCGATTGTTTACATTTAAGTAACCTTTAGCAACCTGAGGCCTTTAAAGGCAAGAAAAGTAAAGCCAAAATCCAGCCCATTTTAAAGTGGGAGAGGTGGGAGGAGGGTGGGTCAGCAAATTTGAAGAAAATACTTTTTTTTTGCTAGTCCTAGGGAAGAGTGTTTGGCTGGTTACCTAGGCACCCATGTTTCCCAGTCAAGCCATTCTTCTCTCCCATCTGCTTCTATTGCAAACCTCACACAGGATGAGGCCTTGGGGATACAAATGTTTAAACTGACTGTCCTATTTGCTTCTTGTTCAAAGGTGATCTCATTCCCAGGCATCAGCAAGTCTTCAGCACAAACCAGTTCTTCAGTGGGGTGAGGATACCCGACCCAGAAAGCATGGTGAGAGCTGCCCTCCTCAGTGGTCTTACACAAGCATAGCACGGTATCACCACTGGACCTGACTTATCAGGGTGGCAAAAAATGTGGAAGACCAACAGATGCCCAGCAGAGAGGGGGGGGAACTGTACCTGACAGCCTGGACACAATAGCCTGAGAAAACAGAGCTAGCTTGCAAGTGTTTTCTCCTCTTTTCAGTGCAAGGAGCAGTTGATTTTTGAAGGACCAGAAAATACTGCTTTTACAGATTAGTTATTTAGGGACCCAGGACATTGCTTGGTTACCAATTGTTGCCTAAAAAGAATGGTTCACTCTTGGATATGATTCTAGAGAGACATGTAACTAGGTGCAGTCTGGAGATCAACACCCAAATTGGTTTCTAGGAGGGGAGGAGGGGAAGGATTGCTATTGGAAACAGAAAAGAAAGCTGCAGACTGCAGGATTTGTGTTAAAAAGTTGCAAAGCAGAAGAGCCAATTTATTTCTTTCTCTCATCTGTCCTGGGAACCATTCCCTTAAAAGAAAAATGCATTTTTGTTTTGTTTTTCTTTGTTGTTATAGGAATACAATGGGGTTGGGAAAATCCTTAATAACTATGAAGATGATTCTGCTAATATTTATTTTCCTTTTTTTAAAAAAACTAGGAGCCACTAGAAATGAAATTCCCCACTATTTCCTATGCTGCTCTGGCACTAATGAAGGTGAGGAAAACATCTTGATGTTTGCAGTCATTTATTGGGGCTCATAAATACAGGACCATCTCGTATGACTCATCATCCCTTTCAGAGCGATCTTCAAATTTACTGCAGATTACCCCCCAAAATCCCTGTTAGATGGTTAATAAGGAAGATGGTGGGGAAAAGTACAAGGATCAAAAGCAAGGTTTCAAATGGAATATTTAGTTGTGATGCACTTTTGGTCTGAGAAAAACACTGAAACTGAGCGTGACCTCAAATTTTGCTGAAATGCAACTCACTCGTTCGTGCTGAATGGGGTTTTGGCAGTTGTACTTCAGCAACAATTAGACTTGGAGAAGCAAGGTGAATCTAACATGCACCCATTTTTGAAGCACCTAGAAAAAAGCTGGATGGTCAGGTGTTGGTAGGAGGAGGATGACACAAAGAAATGAATCTTTTCCATTCACAAACTTAATGTGTGCGACTTTGAGAATGGAAAACTCATATTGCCCTGAAAACAGGGGTGAAATCCAGCAGGTTCTGACAGGTTCTGGAGATCTGGTAGTGGAAATTTTGAGTAGTTCGGAGAACCGGCACATACCACCTCTGGCTGGCCCCAGAGTGAGGTGGGAATGGAGATTTTGCAATATCCTTCCCCCAGAAGTTGGGAGGGAATGGAGATTTTACAGTATCCTTCCCAGTGGTGGGATTCAACCAGTTCACACCACTTCGGGAGAACCGGTTGTTAACTTTCTGAGCAGTTTGGTGAACTGGTTGGTGGAAGAAATCATTAGTACAGAGAACCGGTTGTTAAAATTATTTGAATCCCACCACTGATCCTTCCCCTGGAGTGGGGTGGGAATGGAGATTTTGCAGTATCCTTCCCCTGCCATGCCCACCAAGCCATGCCCACAGAACCGGTAGTAAAAAAAATGGATTTCACTAGTCTGAAAATATTTTTTTTCTAACATGGGTAAAAATGTGAAAATAATGTTTGTTGGAATGTGTTCCTCTTTGGAAATAAATTGCCTGCTTGTTGTTTATTATTAGTAACATTCTTTATAACATGGGTTCTGTTGATGCTTGTATCTGAAATGTAATAATTGTTTTACTCTCTGCAGAGAGAAATGCATTTCGTTTTCCTGAATGCTGTTTTGAACCCATAATTATGTTAGTTGGTATGCATTTCCATCTCCTGCTTGTATTATCTCAGGGCTGTCTCCATATGGATCCCACTGAAAGGTTGACCTGCGAACAGCTCCTTCAGCATCCTTATTTTGATAGCATTCGGGAGGTAGAACCTGGGAGGGAACGAGAAAGATCCATTACACGGAAACCAAACCGGCCACCTCGAAGGCATGTGCCTGGGGTAAGACACACTAGGCAATGCAAACTACAGGAAATGAGCTCCCCCCCTTGTTTGTGACTATTACATCATCTATTTACTCCAATGTTCAAGACAATTTGACATTAAAAAATCAAAACCAAAATGAAAATCTGTTTAGAATGATTAGCATTAGTAAAAACTTTTCAGAAGCCATCTGCTTTTACCGTTTTCTTGAATATAATACTCGAGGTGTAGGGAGCCTCAGGATTCCAGTGTTGAACTTTTCTGAGAACTTTTCTTTGTCAGTAAATATAAAATTTAACACAAAAATAGTTTGTCGCAAAAGCTACTGCCTGTGAAGGCTCCTGGATTGGGCCTGAAAGGCGAAAACGGAAGCAGTATGCTCCATCCCATATTTGGGTAGACCAGGTTGCCCTGATTTTAAAAAACAAAACAAAACACTTTTTCTGAGAATCTTGCATTGAAATAGGCTAAAATAAAGGGCATATACACGTCCTCCAGTTAATTATAATTTATACTTTATCTTTCAGCTACAGTATCTGCCCCAATTAACCAGCAGCAGCATTTTACCTGCTTTGGATAACAAGAAGTACTACTGTGGAACAAGAAAACTCAACTACCGTTTCCCAAACATCTAAAAAAAAAAAAAGCAGATGTCAAAGCTAGTCCATTCTGTGTCTTCGTGTGTTCCTAACTATGAAAAAAAAAACTTGGGAAGACAATCACAGTATCTACATTGGCATCAGCTAAAGCAAACCACAATGTTCTGAAAAGTGACAAACCTTGGAAAGGAAATAGCTGTCGAACGCACAAACAGACACACATACACACACACACACACAAAATGTGTCAACAAAAGGTTCGAAATAATTTATCAAAGTTCATCAGGAAAATGGTATTTGGGCCTCTTGGAAAATTGTAGCTCTAATTATCAAGCACTTGTTATTTATACTTTGTCAGGCAAGAATTCTTGCCTCTGCTGCAGAGGGAATTGGTGGAGGGGATCCATACATGCCAAATATATTTCATTCACAAAATCCCCTTGTGTCAAAGCAAGAGAGAACCCTTGGTCATATACTAGAGATGTAGTTAGTTTCCTTGGCAGGCTGAACCTGCAGGTTCTTTGTGCAAGGGGGTGGAGGGTTGGCTTTGGAGGTTAAGACGAGAACCAGAAATGCCTGGATTCGAACTTTTTCTTTGTCGCTGTTTTCGCAACAAAATAAAATGTAACAAAGCTCTTTAATTAAACATTTTGTTTCTTTCAATTGTAATCAATGTTATTTTTACCTAGAATAACTAGAAATAAAATAAAATTTTAATATATTTTTTTCACAGGATTCATTTAATTGTCTGAAATGGTATATGTTTCCTCCCAAAGCAGGGGGTTAGACTAGAAGACCTCCAAGGTCCCTTCCAACTCTTTATTCTATTCTAATTTATTAAATATTTTAAACATATTTTAAAGGCCACCGCCTATCAAAACAAGAATCAGAGAAATGATGTGGCCTTTGATGTTCAGCTTCAGAAACCTCATCATTAGTTATGCAGTATTTATTATTGTGGGTTAGCATCCTCAAATTGCCCCATTATTTATAATAGAAAAGGAATTTTCCGCCAAAAATTAATTCACAACACTCTTAATTATGTCTATATAGGTCAGCAATATCTATATCTATCCCATAATCTCAACTTTTCCCATAAAAACATAAAAGACCCTTAAGAATGGAGACTTATTTCTCATGTTTTCCATACATTCTGGGATTCTGTATCTCATGCAAGGGGAGTATTAGAGCTTAAGGAGCAGACTATGTTCCTTGCATGCTTCTGTCTGCAGCCTTCTTCTCTTAAGTAGGCCAAGGTTTTCCACAATAACCATGGGCTGCTCAGAGGATCGTTTCACAGATTTAATAATGGAAATGATGCCACATAGAATGGCAAGGATTTCATTCCAAGTCTAATTCCAGCTCAAGTGCCGGCATTGATTTCTTAAGGGACTGAAGAGTTCTTTCCTTATCTCGTATCCCTGGCAGATCACACAGGAACAAATATTCCAGGTTGCTGTTAGAAATTAAATAAAAGGAGAAGAAAGATTACTGTTAGCAAAATAGTTGCTCAGAGACACAGAAAGCAAAAGGTATCCATTTAACAATACTAACTAATGTCATCAATATCTTATTTTAAATAGAATAAATGCTATGTCACTCCTCCCTCCCCAAAAATTTACAAGTATTTATACAGTTAAGCGCATGTTCATGTTTTCAATATGCCCAGCAAAAAATCCTGATACATGTAGTCCTCGATTTACACCCACAATTGAATCCAACATTTCTATTTCTAAGCAATAGATAGTTGTGAGTGAGTTTGGCCCCATTTTATGACCTTGCTTGCCACAGTTGTTAATTGAATCTGGCTTCCCCATTGACTTTGCTCATCAGGAGGTTGAAAAAAGTGATCACATGACCCTGGGGCACAGCAACTGTCATAAATATGAGTCAGTTGCCAATCATCCAAATTCTGATCACATGATCATAGGAATACTGCAACAGTCGTAAGTGTGAAAAACAGTTATAAGTCACTTTTTTTTAATGCTGTTATAACTTTGAACAATCACTAAACAAAGGGTTGTAAATCGAGGACTACCTGTACATTAACTGAAGCAATTAACATACTGTAAGCTTTCTAACATACACAAAGGCAAAAACATCTAGAGATGGTGGCCCAATTAGAATTCTAGACAGACACATGGATCTGTACATACATTGTAAACAGTCTCTAATTTCAACTGTAGAGAACATCTGTAGCTCAATGTTTCACTATGGGGCTCTCAGTTTTCTCTGGGTTGTCGCAAAGGTGCTTTTTCAAGAGATTTCTGGTTTTTCTTTGAAGACGTTTCGCTTCTCATCCAAGAAGCTTCTTCCAGTCAGCGCTGAAGAAGCTTCTTGGATGAGAAGCGAGACTGGAAGAAGCTTCTTGGATGAGAAGCGAAACGTCTTCAAAGAAAAACCAGAAAGTCCAGTTGCCTCTTGAAAAAAAAGCACCTTTGGGACAACCATGACCTGGATGACTGAGAATGTCCATAGACATCTAAGCTGGCTTGTTTTCCTGCACATGTGGGCTAGGTATCTTCACCAGTGCATGGATGAGCGAAGACTGCTGATTGTTTATATGTAACAGGTTTCCTACTATAGGAAGTCCTCAACTTACAACTGTTTAATGGTTCAAAATTATGACAGCCTTGGAAAAAATGACTTGTGACCTGAACTTGCACTTACAACCACCACACCACCCCCGTTGTCACATCATCACAATGAGGGCATTTGGAACCAGCTTCCGTTTACAACTGGTTGCGGAATTCAACAGTCCGGTCATTGCAAATAATGCCGATTGGGGAAGCTGGATTTGCTTAATAACTATGTGATTTAATTAATGACCATCTGATTCAGTTAATGACTGCTATGAAAATTGTAGTAATATCAGGTCCAACTGTTCTTAGGACTGCAATAACATAGGACAGAAATTCCAATTTTAATTGTTGTTGTAAGTTGAAGACTACCTGTAATGAAGGAAAATAATCAAGCTCAGAGAAAACCAAGAACTTAACTGTCTCTAATTTTATTTAGGCTGCAGCAGGGAAAATAGCCCACACAATCAACGTAACTACTTTATAAAATACAGATGTGTGTTAATTGTGTTACATACCTGAGCTTATGCAATGCGATGATGCCTTTGTCTGTAACATTCCCACAAGAAATGAGAAACAAACGCAGCAGGCTATTCTGCAGGCTTGGGGTCTCGCTAATCCGTTGTAAGCATGCATCCTCAATGTATATGCACTTGCAAAACTTTATTTCTTCAAGATGCTTTAGACCATCTGAAATAGCATAATGTCTTTTGTTAATGGAAGGGCTTACAAAAAGGTTATGTGAAGGGCTTCTGCTCTTATCCATATACTGACTGGACTCACATCATTTTAAGTCACAATTTGCTTTGCTTACTTTTAGTTCAGTTTGCTGCATGAACTTGGCTATTAAGGATTTAAAACTCTGGTTTATAGCTTAATGTAAAACTATTCCATCGTACGGAACATGCTAAGTCACTATTAGTTTGCGAACCCAGCAACAGCAATAACAATAGCAAAGCTTCATTAAGTACAGCCTTAAAGGCTGTACCTACAGCCATAAAGTGGAGCCTTTCTACTTACATTGGCATTAGATAAAATCAAACCATTCTGATTTTGGTAAAGCAATCCAGAGAGGTCACATATAATTCAGGATTACGATAATGAATTTGTGCCTTACATATTATATAGGGTGCAATTGAACAGGCAAGGTCCCCTTCCCTTACAGTTTATTTTCACAACTGTGGAGAAAATAATCTTAACTTCTCATAGAAATTTTTAAAAAGTTTTTTTTTAGGAACCTCTGATGAAAGTGATATTCCTCTTTAAAGAAAGGACTAAAACTCTTGAGAAAAGGACCTGAATCTATTTCTAACATCTCTAGGCAGGGCATCTGCCTACATACAATAGATTTACCAGTCAGTGATTTAGTTGGACCAATATTATGACAAAACCCATAACTAATCAGGATTTTGGCATGGTATAATTCCAGTTTCCTAGTTTGCACAGAACTCTAAATCTTTATGGAGAATATCATGTATCCTATAATTCAGGGGTGTCAAACTTGCATCATTACAATGGCATCATGTGACATAGCGGGACTTCCCCCCCCTTCGCTAAACTGGGCAGAGGCAGGGCCAGCATATGTCACATCCGGCCGGCGAATTTGACACCCCCTCCTATAATCCAAACAAAATCATATTCTGTTTTGTATTACTTGTAAGGCAAATATATTCCTAAACACAATCCTCCCTAACCTGGCTAAGAATCAATTGTGCGTTGCTTGTGCTGGCTGGGCATTGTAAGAATTGAAACCCAACTCATTTGGAAGGCAGCAGATCAGGGAAGGTTGCCTATAGTCTCAAAATTACACTTTTGGTAATCCTGTGAAAGACTGGCATGAAATAGGTAAAGGATATTGTGTTATGGGGAGAGGGGGGATTGTCTTCCTGATTTCAGTAGATACCACCAAGATGCTAGTGGTGCAAATGAAACAACTGCTATGCACTATTACTGAAGTGAACTGCCCTTAGGCAGACTTCGCCATGTACAAAAGCAATACACCAAATAGGATGTAGTTTCTATGATGTCCTTTGCACAATTCTTTAAAAAAGGCAAGCTTCTTGTTAGCAGGCAAATAACAAACTTTATCAAACAATTTGTCTGGGTATAGTTACCGATTAAATTAGTTATATTAGGCTCAGTTACATACCAAAATAATCAAATCCCTTGTTCATGATGCAAGATTCTGTGGCATTGATTGCTTGGATCTTATATTTCTCCAGTGGCCCCATAGGGAGTGCATTGTAATCTTGTTGCCATTTGTCATAGCCATGGTAGCGCACCGATGCACCACACCGAAGAAGCCACTCTGAAGCCGCTCTATCTGGACCAACAGCCTGGATTCGTTCATGGTCAACCCTGGCAAGAAGGCATCAAAATGAGTTCTTTCCACTACATGCAGTATCTTCAAATCAACATAAACGGTGTAAAGGACCACAAATTAAACTAGTGTTTTGCAAATTGGCAGTTTTAAGATGTGTGAACATGCTGGTTGGAGAATTCCAGGAGTTGATGGTCCATGCATCTAAAAGTTGCCAAGTGTGAGAAACACTGGATTAAAGATTCATTAAATACAGATAGTGCTCGATTTAGGACCATTCATTTAAAAATGGTTCAAAGTTATGACAGAAAAAGTGATTTATGACCTGTCATCACACTTATGTGATGACATACACAAGCCCCCCAAACCCCATGGTCACACTGCAATTCAGGCTCTTGGCAATCGGTTTGCATTTACAACCAGTCGTAACATCCTACTGTCATATGAATGCAATTTTTGACCTACCCAGCCAGTTTCTGACAAAAGACATCAATTGGAGATGCTGAATTTGCTTAAGAACCACATGACTGCCATAAAAATGATTGTAAAATCCAGTTGGGTCATGGCTTGCTTTATGACAGCATCAACTAACAACAGAAATTCCTGTCCTAAGTATGGTTGTAAATTGAGGACTACAGTATGCATCTGTATTTAATGGACAGGCTTGAAATAAAAGTCCTGGGGCTATTTGATAATTATGGGGATCATGGCAGACAAGGAATTTATTTTTTTCCTGATGTGATCCTGAAGAAACTATCTCCCTTATGTAACATGTGTTAATATCCTTTATTCCTTAACGTTAAGAGCATTCAGATGAAATTGGCCTAAATAAGATTTCTCCCAATTAATACAATGAAAATTACAATTCTTTAGTGTTTTTAAACTAGTTCACTGGAGCATTTATTTACTTACGTATTACATTAATATCCCACCATAATCATAAGAAAACTTAGTGGCTCACAAGAGATAGCAAAAATACATTATTATAAAATACAAAAACATATAACTTGAAACAGCGTCTGCTGTCAATTCCCCTTCAACCTTCTGGAAATGCTCCATTTTCAGCAGTTTCTGGAAGGTTCCTCAAGTTGGACCAATCAAACTTCCCACAGGAGGCTGTTCCAGAGGGCTGGCCCATACATAACCATCTCTGGGCTTCGGCCCTGCCGACTTCCCAACCAGCTGCTTTTCCTGGCATGATTTTAGAAATTAGCTGTATTAGTTTATCTAATGTTAGGGTCACAGCCTTACATTTGTACACTTCTGTGCAAGAAACCTGCTTAAAAAATAAATGTGGTGTATTATTCACTAAGTAAATCATTGTGTAGGTCAGAGTGGAAAATAGCCTTGGGGGAAGAAGGTTAAAGTTTTCCTATTAATAGACTCCTCCCACAGCCCAAAGAAAGTTGAGAAAAATACTGCAGATTATATGTAATTTATAAATCATTTCCACCAGTAAGTGTGGGATTCATTTACACAATAAAAAGATATTTGTTTTAGCTTTTTGGCTTAATATGCAATATGAATCCAGCCCTTGTGCTTTAAAAACCTTTTTTCCAAGGGTGAAATGCTCCCAGTTCGGACCGGATCACCCAAACCAGTAGCGATGGTGGCTGGTGGTTCGGAGAACTGGTAGCAAAAATCCCTGCCCCCCCCACGCCCGCCCATGCCCAGCTGAGACACGCAATCATCAGAGGCTTTTTTTTTTTACTTTTAAAAGCATTTTTCCTTCGGCTGAAAAAATGCTTTTAAAAGTAAAAAAAAAAAAGCCTCCGATGATCGGGCGGCTCAACTGGGATCATCAGAGCCTTTTAAAACCATTTTTTAACTTCCTGGTTAAAACCAGAAATCACTAGCGGATTGCTGAACCACCAGCCAAGATCGCTACCGGATCAGGCGATCCAGTCCGATCCGGGAGCATTTCACCCCTGCAGTAGGATTCTGCAGCTTCAAAAATTTTTAAATGTCAGGCTCCTTTATAGCAGGGATGTGTTGCACTTGCATGAGATTTAAAGTACTTGTATTGAATCATACCAAGTGCATATACCGCTAATTAATGTCAATATATGAAAAACATCAAAGATTACTGTTCTACTATATATGAGATAGGATTGCCTAGTAGGTATGGGCTTACAACTCACATTTTGCTATCTGAGATACAAACAGCATCTCTTTCCCTTCCACAAATCTTCCATGAAACCAAAAGGCAGGAGCCCAGCTTTAGGAGTTCAGAAGTGTTAGGGTTCACAATTTTCCCAAGCAAGTGCCTCCTACGGCAGCTGCCTTCTTTAACCTAATGGTCATGTCAACCTGGAGAATCGTTCATACTTTCAGGAGAGAGCTAGGAAAATTCAAACCCCAGCTCACTCTTAATAAGAGTGCTACAATTCTCAAGGCTGGTTCAGAAGGCAATCATATCTGCCAACTAGTTTCCACCGGCATCGTACCAGCAACTTATTATGGAAACGACTTTATTTTTCTTGCCTGTGTTCTTACTGATTGAACACTGCATTTAACCATCCCCAGAAATGCCTCCGCAGCCCAGCAGGCGGCTGTCTCTTCAACCATTTCGTTTGGCGGCTCAGCACTTCCGTCAACATCGTGTCACTTCTGAAAAAGAGATCATAGTCATGACAGCTCAGTGGCTTTCCAGAAACCAGTCACATTACTGTGATCAGTAAGGTGTGACCCAAGGATGATGAGACACATATGGGGTGGATTTGCACCACCAAAAAAAAAAAGTGCATTATGGCTCAGGGCAGCCCCTTAATCTAGCCATGATCTCTGCCCCATCTCTAGTACAACATTGCGGCGAATTAGAGGGCAGTTCTCTCTGTACTTGCGAGCAAGGAAAGAAAGGGACAATGGCTGATGGGGAAAAAAAGCTCAGACGTTTGGGGCTACTGTATTATAGAAGGCAAAAGCCCCTTCCGCATCTCTCCTTCACCTCACAACTTAGACCAGAGGTCTTCAAACTTGGCAGCTTTAAGACTTGTGGACTTCAACTCCCAGAATTCTCCAGCCAGCAAAGCTTGTGGACTTCAACTCCCAGAATTCTCCAGCCAGCAAAGCTGGCTGGAGAATTCTGGGAATTGAAGTCCACAAGTTTTAAAGTTGCCAAGTTTGAAGACCTCTGACTTAGACCTTCAGGCCTGCCCGGCAATTGAACACAATGGGAGAGCCTCCCCAGCCCAGCTCCCGAGAGCCGCTGCAAAGGGCTGATGCCCCCCGGGATTAGCACCGCCTTGGCAAAGCGACCAGGGCTGCTGCAAAGAGGCTCGAGGGACGTTGCAAGCGGGATGAGGCCGCAGCTGGCAAAAAGGCCGCCCCGACCTTCCCTCCCTGCATGGGGTGGGGTGGGGAGCCCAGCCAGCCAGTCCGGCCTGCCTCCCTCTCCGAAGCCCCGGAATGGCGACACACTGTGGGGAAACGCACCCCGGACGGAATGGCGCGGTGCCTCTGGTGTCTGCCTCCGCGGGATTCCTTCGGTCGTAGCGGGCCCGCCCTGCGCGGTCCTCGGATCCGGCTTCTCCCCACCCTCCACCCACCCTCGCAGGGCCGGACGACTTGTAGCGGGCGGAGAAAGAGGAGGAGTCGGCCAGACTGGCTCGCTCGCCTTCCCGCCCGCCAGAGCTCGCAATGATCCCGGCGTGGATTCGGGCCGTCGGCGGGGCCTGGCGCCCTTGTTGGGCCGGGGGTCGGGCGATGCCCTCGCGGCCTCTCAGCGCCGACAACGGCCGACGGAGGAGGTGAGCAGCCGGTGGCGGCGTCGGTCCTGGCCCTCGAGCCCCGTGATCTGCGCCGCCTTCCCCAGGGCAGCAGCCTGCAAGCGCCGAGCAGCCGGCTCTGCCGTCCTAACTTTAGCAGCCGCTGCTAGGTAGACATTCAACAGGTCGAGTTTTCCTCTGCGGAGGAAATCCTGAAAGGGAAAGAGAAGCAGCGCAATTTAAACTAATGCCCCGAGCTTAAGTATTAAGTATTATAAGTGCACCAGCGTGCCCACTGTCCCTGTCCTAATATTCCTTTTTTACTTACTCTTTTCATGTATTCAAATTATTATACTTTTACCTGTTATCTTATATATGCTTGAGAAATAAAACTTATGATGATGATTTGTTGCAATCTGAGATGCAACTGCACCAGCTCTTAGGTACCTCTCCCTTTCCATGCCAGCAACAACTACTGCACAGTAGGAGTACCACTAAATAGAAATTCAGAAATTGGCTGGTTTTACAGATTACATGTAAGCCCTAATGAGCTTTGTCTGGCTGACATGTGCGGCATGTTGGATGGATCCTGCTATTTTAAGCCACAGTTTTGGGTTTGGCTTGCATGAACCCAGTCAGTTGTGGTTATGCAACAGACCATGATTATTCAATATGTGGCTTAATATGGGAATTATTGCCTAATAACTATAAGCCATTATAGTTCATAATTAAAAAAAGTTGTAATCTTTAATTTTTTTAAAAAAAATCGAGTATGTGCCTTTGTAAAGTGATCTTTACAAATTTTTTGGCAGTACCTTTGATGTCGTTGTCATTGGTGGTGGAATTGTGGGTCTAGCATCCGCCAGGGAGCTTAGCCTGCGGCATCCGTCTCTTGTTTTTGCAGTACTTGAAAAGGAAAAGGAATTAGGTATGACATCTGAAATTGATAAAACAGTTGACAGACTTCTGTATTATTTCCAATCATATGTTTAACTTATAGGTACAGTAGTCTTTTTGTATTAAATGTTATACAGGTAGCCCTTGTTTAGTGACTGCCTTGTTTAACCACAGTTCACAATTAACAATGGTTCGTGACCAGTCCTTGGATTTACCATCTTCACAGGTCTATAAAGCAAAGGAAAACTGAAGTAAAAGCATTAACACAATTATGGTTTCATTTAGTGACCACTTAGCTTAATAACCAAGTTGCTGGTCTCAATTGTTGCTGAATGTGGACTACCTCTAGTTCAGGTAGATACAATCCATTAAAAATCTTTTTGATAGGTCAATTTTACATCTCATTTGTCATAAGACAACATTAAAATTCCTACTAACATGTTATAATTTCTTGTGGCCGCTCAATGGAAAATTGAAAATTTCTAGGATATGGATTTTGTTGCCTACATAGAATAGTATGATTTCTATCATTTTCTGACAAATGGAAGCACATCATATCTATATAGTTTCCTATGTATCATAGTTTTGCATAGGACATTCATAGCTGTCTCAGAAAAAAGATCAGGAAGAGATCATGAGAATAAATGTCTATTTTCTATTTGCTTGATATTTTAGTTTGAGTTTCTTAAATCTTACTGCTTAACATAAATGTTTATATTTTGATATTATGCATGCTGTGTCACTCTTTTTATGCTTATTTCCATTTTACCTTGCTATCTTTTCCTGAACTAACAATGAAATTATGTAAAGTAATTCAATAATATTTTGACTAACAAAATATTTCTATGTATTAGAAGATCAATCAAATGATAGATGTAACTTTCTATTTAGCTCTCCATCAAAGTGGGCATAACAGTGGTGTTATTCACAGCGGAATCTACTATACACCTGGATCCCTAAAAGCCAAGTTGTGTGTAGAAGGAGCTGTTCTCTGCTACGAATACTGTGACCAAAAAGGAATCCCATATAAACAATGTGGCAAGGTAGGGTAAGTGCTGAAATTTTTGGTGTTAATCTTGTACAGCTCCAAATACTGTTGATTAAGTTACTTAATTTTCTTGGAGTGGCTCTACTAGAGTGTTCTAAATGATTCTAAAGCGAAGCAGACTTACCGTATTTTTCGGAGTATAAGATGCACCTTTTTCCCTCCTAAAAGGGGGTGAAAATTTAAGTGTGTTTTATACACCGAATGTAGCCCCACCCACCCACTGGTCCCCATCCTTTAGCCTGTGCCTTGTAGCAGGTACCTCCTTACAAGCAAACAGCAAGAAAAAACAGCTCCTTTCAGCTTCAGCACAATCTAATTAGCACAAGTTGATTGGATCTGCCTCCCGACTCTCAGCTGATTTGCTCTCAACTGTTTTGCGCAGGGCTCTGCTGCTTGCTGCAAAGAGGTTAATTGCTGGAGCAGATTTTTTTTTTCCTTGTGCTAATCAAGCTATGCTGAAAACGAAAATGAAAGTAAAGCATGCTGTTTGCTGCAATGAGGCAAAATTGCTCAGAGGCAGAGAGAGATTTCTTTTTCTTCTTTTCCTCACCAAAAAAGGTAGTGCGTCTTATACTCCGAAAAATATGGTAATCCTACTAGAACTCTAATGCACTTGATTTATGATTATTTTTATTATTCAAACAGGAGAATTGGCCAAAGAATCATACGATAGACACCCACCAATTTGGAATTGTAGGATTTTCTTCTCTATCCTGATTTTTTTTCAGTAGTTTTATAATCACTGAACCAACTTTTCAATCACAATATAATCGGCAGTTTTAAGAGTTACACAGAATGAAATATTACTGATTAGTATTTTCCATCGTTTACAGTAACATCAGAAACCAATATATATGCTTGTGTGTGTATACTTCTTACGAGTATGATTGCGTTAACTCCATTTCCCTTGTTCCATTGCTTTATTGTTCTTTTTATATCTGCAATTGCAGTATATATGAACACAAATCAGCATATCTATTTATCTAGCTTAGAATAATTGTGTCCTTTGAAAAAACAAAATTATATGTCAGTTGATTTTGATGGTAGGGAAGGGTGACTATTGTGACATCTCCCTAAAACTGCAGCTGTTTACAATTAAATCTAATGGGGAGCAATTTGGGTGCTGTTTAAATTGACAGAAAGAAGGTAAAGAAAATTTTACTCACAGGAAGGCATTCAAGATTGTACCTTAAGCTGATTGCCTGAAAACACTAGGCTTTAAAAAAAATTTCAACTGTAACATACCAGGTTGTTTGCACTAGTTCAGGTGTCAGCAATCCATAGCTCCGGAGCCGCATGTGGCTCTTTGGGCTCTGCTTTGGCTCCTTGTGCCATCACTGGCTGGCCTCGCCCTCCCCTCCCAGTCACTCCTCTCCTGGCCTTGGAAATCTGAGAGATGGGGGGGGAGGGGGAGAGAGAGACAGAGATACAGAGAGAGAGAGATACAGAGAGAGGGGGGAGACAGAGGGAGGAGATAGAGAGCAAGATGGGGAGAGAGAGATACTGGGGGGGGGGAGAGACATAGAGAGATCCAGAGAGAGGGGGGAGAGAGAAGGAGAAAAATAGAAAAGGGTTTTGTGGTTCCCAGTGTTTTTTAACAACTGGTTCTCTGCCCTACTGACTGGCTGGGTAGGCATGACTGGGTGGCAGTGAGTGACGTGGAGTTTTGTGGTTCCTGGAGGTTTTTTTTCTGTGGGAAACAGGTCCAAATGGCTCTTTGAGTGTTTAAGGTTGCAGACCCCTGCACTAGGTCATATGCTAAACTATACAGTAACTAAATTCTTCCAACTGTCCCCAAAATAAATTCTAAATTGAATGTCTCTTTTTTTGTACCTTTGAGTCAGTTTTTGACACTCGGCAAGTCCTTGCAGTTTTCTTGGCATGATTCTTTTTCATAAATGGTTTGCCACTGCCTTCTTCCCAGGGCTGAGGGAACGATGGGCCCAAGGTGACTTTGTGCCTAAGGTGGCTTTGTGCCTAAGGCAGGACTAGAACTAGATTTTCTTCAGCCTGGCCATGCAACTGGCAGATTCCTCAAATTTCATGGTGAGCTCTGATCCAAATACTAATACCTCATCTTGCTTAGCTTTGAAGCCTAGACAAGCTACTTGCTGCCACCTGCTGAGTCAACAAAGGTATTTAGTAGAGGCCTAATGGTGAATAAGATAAGATAAAACTATTTTGTTTTCTGTTTGGAGTGGATTCTGAAAAAACACTTGATATAATGCAAGTCTTTTTCTTTCCTGATAAGAGAAAAATCAGCCTAATACTTATATCACCCAGAGGAGGAGCAGGTATATAATACTTGTAGCCAGTTCAGCTGTCACTGACAATTACTTTTAAGGAGCAAGAGACACTGGCTTCTTCTGTGGTTCTCTGATTCAAAGAAATCAAGAGTCAATAGGTTTTTTTTTAATCAAGAAAGAATATCAGCAAGGAAAGATCCCTCCAGCTAAATAAAGTTATGAACCACAATTAATTTACATTGCAATTTTAATTGAAGTCTAATTTAATCAAATATTAATTTTGTTTCACACTTCACAGTGTGGTTATCTCGTGTTGTTCATGGTATTTTTTTTTTGTTCTGTGGTTGCTCTGGTTTCTTATTTCTTTGGCAGCTGATTGTTGCAGTTGAACATGAAGAAATTCCGAGACTCAAGGCACTTTATGAAAGGGGGACACAGAATAATGTCCGGGGGCTGAAACTAATCTCTCCCAAAGAAATACAAGCCAAGGAACCCTACTGTCGGGTAAGGTGCTGTCTTGCTGTGCAGTATCTAATCTTTTCTATGCAAATAACTTGTTAAATGTGGGATGGTACCGGGCAAATTCTGAAATCAATATCTCCATGCAGTTTAACAATAGTAGTACATTAAATTAAAATTAATATAGAACATTAAATACAGGATTTCTGATTCCCAGGATCCTGTTTTCTCTTTGTGAAAGAGCTGACAAGTACACTACTTGCATTTCCCACTTTTTCAATTTCCTACATCATTTTCCTCCTTGTCTCTGGAGAAATCTTTTGAGGTCTTTTCTGGCATTTTTGTTCATTTTCGCCTGAATAGATGGCACAACTGTTATTTATATACTTGGAAGAGTTTTGGCAGCCCATTGAACAGACCTGGAAGATAATACATATGACATCATATCAAATCTGCATGTTCTAACCTTAGTTTTTCACATTTGGGAATTTGCACCTCTTCTTCAAAGTGGATCCTGCATTCTTTGACCTATCAGGGCCTGAGTATCTTCCATTCTCTTCCATGAAGCTGAGGTTGGTAAGGTGGAAGCCATGCACTGGCTTCTAGAGCAGGTTGCTGAGCGGCACTTCTTCCTCTTCCTTCTCTGGGTCACAAGCTTTTGTTCCTTCTTTTGTTCTTTGGCATTCCTATCATTTCTTTGTCCCTACTGAGTTGCTTTACCCATCATAGTAAGCAAAATTTTACCTTCCCTCATGTCATGCAGTATATAAACTCTTTATTCCTTTATGTTCTCTTCTAATGACACAAGTGTCTACTTCCAGCAGGCATGGTTTGAGTTTTCTGTTTGAAGGACAAACCTTCATACCTTACAGATCACCACGAAGCGTTCTTCACTGTTCATGTTGCTTGGAGTTTTCCATGGAAAACTAACATGCTCACTTATTTGGGTTATATGTTTCCAGATGTTGTTTCTCTGGAAGAGCTCTAGCTGAGGCCAAATTCTCTTCCAGTCAGGTCTGTGGCTGTTCAGGAGTCAGTAGCTCATGGCAGTTTTAATCAAGCCCCAGCATGTCCTTAACCTTTACCTCAGACAGAAAAGCAGGTCTGCTCTTCAAAGTCTCCAACCATCATACCCAGTCAGTTGCTCAGAAACAAGAACCCATCTTCTTTTCTTCTTTGTCTGTATCTTCTCCTTGCTAGTTGCAGGCAAAATCCTCCATTTTGCTCTCCGACTACAAATGCCTACTAATCAATGCTTGACTTCCAGAAATAAATATCAATCCATACATGTCACTCCTCAGTATTTTACCTCACCAAATCTCTTTACCAATTGTTGGTTTCAAAGGTAGGAATGGTATCAATAATTGCACTGGGAATGTCAGATGGTCCTGCTCTAAAGTTTTCTTGAACAAGCCATTTTGGCAAATATTAGTCAAGTATCACTTTCACATGCTTTAAATTGTCCTTCTGTCATTCCTTGCTGATAAGCAGCACTATCTGAGTAAACACATAGACCTAATAAGCATGTAGGCTGCCTTGCTGAAAGTTGCATTGATTCAAATGGCCCCTTTGTGTCTTCTTTGTTCTTTCAATATTGACCCTGTGAACAGATGTGTTGTCCCTGCGTCCACCTTTTCAGGGGTTGATGGCTCTGGATTCCCCATACACCGGCATTGTGAACTACAGGCAGGTGGCCCTAGCCTATGCTGAAGATTTTCAGACAGCTGGAGGTACTGTATTGACAGAGTTTGAGGTGGAACACATGGATATGGCAAAGGAAAGTGCTGAAGGAAGTAAAGAAGGTAATTTACAGTAAATCATTCGTTTCTGACACCTCTATAGTTATAGTCTTCCCCAATGTTCTTTGGAATTTTCCTCTCAGGATTCACTGTAATATGCAGACCTTGAACTCAACATGCATTAAGATGGTGTTCCCAAGAGTGTGTCCACCAGCAATTTCCCTTGCAGCCCCAAGATGGAATGCCCTGTCTTAAGGGACCTATTTCATCTCCTAAAACTCTTCAAAAACAAAAGTTGGCCTCTTCTATTTTTAGAATACATCTTTGATGTGCCAGAGTGGCCTTTAGGCAGACACAAATTTAAGCTACAACAAAGTTTATTTCATTTGAAAAGTGTACGAACCAACCCAATACACCATGTGCAATAAACCAAGGTTAAAAAAAAATCCTGGTTTAGCACAGTCCATGCACACAGACTGTATTTTCTATGCATTTAAAGATCTTGCAGGTTGAAATTGCCTTCAACTCTTAGGTTGCTTTGAATAAGTGTTACGGTTCAGATGATTATATTATAGGATACCTTTTCAGAACTTTTTCAAAAATTGCTGTAAATTTGATAGATACTAAATTTTACTTTAGAACTCATTCATATCCTAAAGATAGAGGGGCTATACCTAGGAAAAAGGACAATTGAACAACTTTATTCCTTGCAATTTAATAAGGAATAACAAATATACAGTATTTTAGAAGCCATTATAATTGGTCTGCTACTTGGTTTGAAATCTATACTTTAAATCCTTGTACTAAAATAGAATTTAGCAAGAAAAAGTTGTTTTATGTTTCATCACACCCAGAATTCAGAAGAAAATATTTTCTGACCACTTTTGCCAAAGGATACCTAGTAATATAGATACTATTTACCCTAATAGTAGGGTAGGAAGTAGAATAGTAGGGCAGGAAGAGAGATAGAATAAGGGGAGAGCAAAATGCAATTCAAAGGTATTGTTGCCAACAGTGGTGAAATCTCCCGCGGTTTGCCACTGGTTCGCTGCCTGCGCATGCGTGGTGCGCACCAAATGCACGCTGCGCGTGTATGCACACTACATACCAAACACACACTGCACACGCACACATGCATACTGCACAAGAAACACACCTTTTGCGTGGAAAAAGGAGGCTTAAGGTAAGTAGAACAGCGAGGGGGGTAATCAGCTGTGCCACACAATTTAGATTCGCTAGAAAGCAGGATTTAAATAAGCGAATCTAAATCACGTGGCACAGCTGATCATCGGAAATACTGAAATGCAATTCAGACAAACTGGTAGCATTTTTTTACTTCTGAAAGCAGAGAAGGGAAGAGCAGTGGAAAGTCGTAGACCGATCCTGGGGAAGGAAGAGCCACTACTGCTAATGAGGCCCCACCATTGCTCTGGGGATAAAAGGCAGGAGGCAAAGATGAATAGGTGTGGCAGACAACTATTCATCATCCAGACTTGTTAACCTGCAAGAGAAACTTTTTGCAGGGGCTTCTGGCATTCCTAATAAAGGAATCTTTTGAGTTCACTTCAGAGGGTTTGTTGTGTGTGGGGAGCTGGGTCAGAACAGATGCTTCTACAATAAGAAAAAGAAAATGGCTTTCAGATAGAAAGTCCATACAGAGAGTGGTAAGGACAGCCGAGAAGATCATCGCTTCCCATTATTCAGGATACTACTTATAAGTGCTGTGTGCTTAGAGCTTGAAGCATTGTTAGAGACCCTACATACCCACTTCATGGTCTGTTTCTATTGCTCCCCCTCTGGGGGAGTATTTTCAAAGTATTTCTAGCAAAACTACCAGATTCTGGAACAGCTTTGTTCCCTATGCCATCATCCGTCTGGTAAACTCGCAAGATTCATTTTTTTCGCCATGTATATATACATCCGAACTAGACTGTGTTGTTTCTGTGTCATATCATATATGTGTCTGTGTGGCTATATGCATAGGTTTTTTTTTTTGTCATGTTTATGTAGTATATATTGGAGGTGGTGACCCCTTGAGAGCTGTAAGCAATGAAATTTCATTTAAATGTATGCTGATTAATGTACATTTAAAGTGACAATAAAGTTATTCTAAGATGAGCCCACTTTCTCTTCAGAAACTATCACTTGGGTTTTAGTTTTGCAGAAGGGATAAAACAATTCTTCATAACCCATTTCAATTCATTTCATCTTATTATTTGTAGGGATGAAATATCCAGTTGTTGTTAGAAATTCAAAGGTAAGATAATCATTCCATTCAATTTTTTGAATACATATATTTGAACTTCTGGTATTTTTTTTACTTACTAAACATAAAAAAGATTTTACCTTAATTGCTGCTTTAGTAAGTTAATACTTTAGTTATTTTTATACTAAGCTTAGAATGCTGATTTGTATATTAGTTTAATTCACAGTTTTTGCAGCAAAAAAATAGGAAGATGTAGAATATTAAGGTAAAAATGACATATACAGAGTGATGCATATACAGAATTGATTAATAATTTATTAACGAAGCACCATCAGTATCTGCTTTTTATAATAACAGAAATATATTCCAAAGTCTTTAAACGTATCTGATATAAAAAATGAAGGTTATTATACCTGTGTATGTTATTTTTCAGCCATCTGTGTTTTCAAAGAAGAGTGTAATGTTTAGGTTGCTTAAATGACAAATATATACTAAAAATTAGTTGATGGAGTTTTCCTTAGCCCTTCTATATAGAAAAGCAAACATAATTCTTAATATCTGAAAATATTTGATAAAGATAATAACCATATTACAAAACATTACAAAGGCAGTTCTAGTAGTTTTTACAAAAATATAAAGTTCTAACTGTGCATTTTCATTAATTGCTTAAAGCTTCTCATTCCCCGAAAAGCTCTGACTTCAAATGCAAGTAATCCTGTCATGTGGAGTTGCTGGACATCTGGCCTTTTCCATTGGCTAAAGAAATGATGGTGAACCTTTCTGGCACCAAGTGCCCAAACTGGAACGTGCATATATGCGTGTGTATGTGCACACGCTGGAGCACCAGAAACCTGAAGACAAGCTGGCCGGCACGCACATGTGTTTTTTGTCATTTTCAGGCTGTTTTCCGGGCCATTTTTCAGGCTGGTTTTGGCCCAGAAAACGCCCTGAAAACGGGCCAGAAAACAGCCAAAAATAAGCCAGATTTCTGGCCATTTTTGGACCAAAAAATGGCCTGAAAAACTGCCTGGAAAAGGCCCAGAATAGGCCGCAAAACAGCCCAGAAAACGGCCTGAAAAACGGCCTGTTTTTTGGCTGTTTTTCCGGCTCTTTTCTGGCACTCCAGTGCCCGCAAAGACCAGCTGGCCAGCACGCCAGAAACCGGAAGAGCAGCTGGTGACAGCGAGTGTGCCCACAGAGAGGGCTCTGTGTGTCATAGGTTCACCATCACGGGGCTAAAGTATCATTTGTTTGGCCAGGCTAGCTTTCTTCAAAAGTTATTTCTATTCCCAAAAGACCTATCTTTGATTTGAGCTTCTATTTCAGAGCCAAAAGTAATCCCTTCCTGTCCTGGTTTTAGGTCAGTTTAACCATAAGGAGCAACATTGGAGGAAATGGAACATAGAAGAAATATCTGCGGGAATTATTTACTTTTGAGATTGCGTTAGGTATATTATAGCTGAGGTAAATTTGTGCTGCTTTTGTCACAGGGGAAAGAAATCCGATGCCGACATCTTGTGACCTGCGCAGGACTTTACTCGGATAGACTCTCTCAGATCAGTGGTTGTGACCCAGAGCCCCGCATTGTGCCTTTCCGTGGAGATTATTTGGTGCTGAAGCCAGAGAAGTGCTATTTAGTTAGAGGAAACATTTATCCGGTATATTATTTCTCAGTACTTTCACTTATTGGTCGGAAGGAAGTAAAGCCTGGGGGATTTTAGGCAGTATCAGTATTGCAAAAAATTCTTTAAACTTTAATAGCCTGCAAAGTGTCTCAATTCCATTTCCAGATTACTGCCACATATTTTCCTTTTTTAAAATTTTGTTATGTGTAATTGAAATGGGCCATTTAGGCCTTGATTCCAACACCTTGATTCACGCAGGAATCCAAATTAAAGCATCTCTGGTAGGTGGCCATCTCACTTCTGCTTAAACATATCCAATGAAAAAGAGCCACTATCTCTTTGGAAAATAGACTCCATTTATTCTCCATATCTCTAAACAATTAAATGGGAACTGTTTTGTTTTAGCTGTTTTATAGTTTTATAGGTGATACAGACATCCAGTACTTTCCTACCTCAAATTAATTTTGATTTAGGACATGTTCCATGTGTTTTGGTATGACAGGTACCTGATCCCCGTTTCCCCTTTCTGGGCATTCATTTTACCCCACGGATGGATGGTAATGTCTGGCTTGGGCCTAATGCAGTCCTTGCATTTAAACGAGAGGGCTACAGATTTTATGACTTCAGCATTCATGATTTTATAGATGCAGCTGCTTACAGGTAATATTTTCCAATTAGTATGCCGTCTCTCATTTTTCTGTTACTTGAATATTAATTGTGAGCATTGCAAGAAGACTTCTATTGCTTGCGGTGGGAAATGTAGGAAAGGACTGAGTGTGTGGTTCAATTCATGTTGTAAGTAATATTGTGTTTAGGAATGTTGGGAGAAAAAGCACATACAAATATTGACCCTATAAAAACCGATAGTTCAGTAGAACCATTTCTATCATCTGAAGAAACATAAGTGGCAGGCAAAAAACAAAAAAATTGACAAGATTGCTTATTTATTTAACAAAAATATAAATGTTTTACTAGATAAAAAATGAACTAAAATCATATTTTTATTCAAAGCAATTAGAAAAACAACCAATTTTACAGCATCTCAAGAATGTAAAAATGTACTATGGCATAAGTACATACTATTTTAGATAAGTCCACTTAATCAGATATATAAAGTGAAAACCAGCAGAATAATTAAAGACTTAAATCAAGTTGACAGATATTAATCCCAGTGTAGTATTTCTTAGCTACAGCACTAAAATGACTTTGTTACTATTGATTTAATTCCTTCAGTGTAATTGGGATGTGATTATTAGTTTGTACTTTTAGTTGTTTGCATCTGATCTATGAACACACACAGACACAGACACATTTATTTACTATATTTCTATATTGATGTTTTCCAAGGTCGTCTAGAGTTATACAATTATGGATGATGAGAGAATTTAACCTTAGCCAACCAGTTCGCAATAAACTGCTCTTTTTTTTTCTCCCAGTGGCTTATGGAAACTAGTGCTGAAGAATTTTTCATATGGGATGGGTGAAATGTACAGAGCATGTTTTCTAAATGCCCAATTGAAGCAGTTGCAAAGAATCATCCCTGAAATTACCATCAATGATATTCAGAGGTAAAAAAAAATTAAAATTGCTGAGATGTCAAGAATGGATTTTTCCCCCCACCTTGGTTGAATATGTTTAAGAATTTTGAAGAAACAGCTCCATGATAAAGAGGTCACACCAGAAAAAGGCATTTGATGAAAACTAGTCCAACATAGCTGCCTCTCTTCTTTTCTGCTATTCCTATGAGATTCAAAATTATGATACACATTTCCCCTGTTTCTTAGCCAAATAGATGTACTCCATGAGTTATAACCATTTGTTCAGCAACTGTTTGAAGTTATGGTGGCACAGAATGACTGGTTCTTATTCCTTGAAGTTAAAGGCTGTTGCACTGACCCTGCAGTTACATGAGTTTCGTCGCTTGGCATCCCACCTGCCCATACGACCACAGGGATGACTCATTTCCCTCCCACTTATCTCCCCCTCTCACCAATCTGTGTCCTTCTGGTCCTCTGCACTCCACATTTCTTGCCACTCCGTGCTCCATCATTTAAAGAGAGAAACTGGCAGAGCTGGGGAAGAAATCAAATGAGGAATCAGTTTAGACTCTAGGCCAGTGTTTCTCAACCTTGGAAGCTTGAAGATGGGGGGACTTCAACTCCCAGAATCCCCCAGCCAGCAGCGCTGCTGGCTGGGGGATTCTGGGAGTTGAAGTCCCCCCATCTTCAAGCTTCCAAGGTTGAGAAACACTGCTCTAGGCAGTCACAAGAGAACAAAGTCCAACACCCCCTTTGAATATCGTTGAAACTTACATAGTTTTACCCAGGTGCAAACCATTAGTTGAGAAGATTGCTTAGGCTGGGGCAATAAAATCAGCAAATTTGAACCCTTTGCATTTGGAATTGGTTCTTTGATAGTTGTTCCCAGTTGACCTTCACCGTTTTCTTGCTCCTGCTGACCAAGCACATTGATTTTTTTGCAAGGCTTGTGGAAGAAAGCCTCACTTGACCGGCGGCCATTTTGTGGAGGGTCCAGGCCAGGCATTCTTTGTCAGCAGGGAGAGCAAGAAAATGGAGAAATGCAGCTGGGATGGTGGAGTGCGGGGTGTCAGGAGCCTCTGAGTGCAGGGCAGCAAGAGTGACTGGCAGGGCCAGGCTGAGCTGTGGCTTCATGTCTCTCTGGGGTAAGGAAACTGCAGTTTCATGGAGTGACTGAGGCTGCACACTGAGGCTGTAGTTTAGAGATTTCTTGCAGGCCCAGAACCACAGTATGCCAAGGAACCCTTGAGCCACAGCATGGCAAGCAGCCCCACAAGACAGGATGTAGGGCAGCTAAAAGGGCAGTAATAAAGGGGATTAGGCAGTTTAAGGGAGTTAATCTCTTACCTTGAAAGAACTGAGGTTTGAGGTTGGGAGGGTCAAGCCAGGAATGGCTTGGGTCTTTGATTTAATGACCAGATACAGAAATATGCCTATATGCCTACATATTCCAGAGCCATTTTTTCAAAGTATGCATCTAAACGGCAAATTAGATTTTAAACCATCCTAAAGCAATAAAACATATTGCTATGTGGCAATAAATCCTGGATTTGTCCATGTTGAGTTTGTTTGTAATTTAAACTACCCGTATTTTCCGGCGTACAAGACGACTGGGCGTATAAAACGACCCCCTATTTTTCCTGTTAAAATATAGGGTTTGGGCTATTCTCGCCGTATAGGACTATCCCTCTTCCAAAGCACACCAAATAAAAATTAAAAAACATCAACTGGCTCACCCACAATGTAAAAGCAGCTGTGCTAGACCCAAAATGGCCCCTGAAACAAGCAGGAACTTCACACAGCCACAAAAAGCCCAAAAAAAACAACTTTCACACTTTACACACACAAAATTCCACGTACAGCTTTGTGAGATTTTGTGTGTTTGTGTAGTTGGAGTGAAACACTACAGAAACACACTAAATCTCAGAAAGCTACACAAATATTATTTTATTTTATTTTATTTTTATTTTTATATGAAAGCTAAATTTAAAACTTCCTAAATTTTAAATGGCTAGGTCTAAAAAAGAACAACTAAAAAAACGCCCAGTTAACTATTTTTTTTAAAAAATCCCAAAGGGGAAAAAAACTTACCCAATAGAACAGGGGTCTCCAACCTTGGCAACTTTAAGAGTTGTAGACTTCAACTCCCAGAATTCCTCAGCCAGCTTTGCTTTGCTGGCTGAGGAATTCTGGGAGTTGAAGTCCACAACTCCTGCTTGCTTGATTGCAGGCAGGGAGTGGCTTGCTGATGGAATGGATTCAGGCAAGCGAAGCAAGGCAGGCATTGCGACTAGCAGCTAAGGTAAGCAAGCTGGAAGGGGAAAACTTTTTTCCTTCTCCATGGCTCTGGTGATCCCAGCTGCGTTGCCTGATTAGCAGATCGTCAGAGCTTGGATCACCAGAGCCATTTAAGGCTCGTCAGAGCCTTTCGGGCTGGTCTGCCTGGTTACAGGAGAACGACACCCGGCGTATAAGACGACCCCCGACTTTTGAGAAGATTTTCATGTGTTAAAAAGTCGTCTTATACGCCAGAAAATACGGTAAGTATACACCTTGAAGCAGGGATATACTATCTGCACTGTACACCTGGGCGCAGCTGCCAGAACCTTTCCAAAAAGTGCTGCTAAATAGTAATTTTTAATGTGATAAAGGGAGGATATTAAACAAAGGAAGATAGTTACAGTGTGGTCTTATTAAGGCATTATAAAATGGTATTAACGCTTCACGTGATCTTCATTCTATCCCTCTGTTTATGCAGCCTAGGACTGTGTTGGCTTTTTTGCCAGCTGCAGTGCATTCCTGGTTCATATTTAAGTGACTGTCCACTAGAACTGCAAGATCCCTCTCACAGTTACTTTGCTTGAGAGAAAGTTGCAAAAGGGGGTTATTGGACCCCAGGACACTGAAATCATCATAAATATGAACTAGTTTCCAAACATCTGAAGTTTGAGCAAATGATCATGGGGATGCTGCAACAGTCTTGTGAACAAGGTCATAATTCACTTTTTTCAGTGTCGTAATGTTTGAACAGTCACTAAATGAATGGTTGTAAGTTGAGGACTACCTGTATTAGGACTGAAGTTTTATTTCAAAGGTCCAGTTGAAACGATTGAATTTCCAGATCTATTCAGTGCATCAAATCAAATAAATTGCTTGCTTCAAACATTCCGCACACATATATATTTTATTATTTTAATTGAATTGATCCTTTGAAGTGAATCTTTGAATTAACCTGATTTATTAGTAATAACTGATTAGATTTGTAGATTTAATACATTTTGTATAATCAAACTTGAATGATTCACAAACCCACAGTGATTATATATATATTTATTTTATTTATATTTCATGTTTCTAGATCACCCATCTCCCTCAAGAAGAGTCTTTGTCTTTAATATAATGCAAAGTTATCAAAATATTTTTTTGTCCTGGTCCCATTTTGTTTTTTTTAACACCATCTGACACCATCTATTTTGGGGAGTAGAGCCCTTTGTTTACAACTTAAATACCAAATGCAAACCCTGAACCCTTGTGCAATTGAATTTAAAGAAACAAACTTGATAAGCCTCTCAGTGGTTAGCTAAAATCAAGTGTATATAATTAACCATATTATCTGTTAAACAATCAGGATAAATTTATTTCTCTAAAAGTAGCAAAGTTGTGCTACGTTATATGTAAGTTTTGCCCACAAATGATTGCCACAGTTATTGATGTCAAGGGATATTTTCGTTTCATTTGTTTTACAAAATATAAATTTTTATTGGTCTATGACTGTTTTATTCTGTTCTATAATCAACCATAATAGTGCAGTAATTGTATTATCTCATATTAAGTCACTTTGGTTAGGGGGCGTTATCAAATTAAATATTGAATGTTTAATGTCTTTCTTTTTGCAGAGGACCTGCTGGAGTCAGAGCTCAAGCCTTGGACAGTGGTGGGAACTTGATTGATGATTTTGTGTTTGATAGTGGAACTGGAGACATTGCTGCTCGAATACTCCATGTCAGGAATGCCCCTTCACCTGCTGCTACCTCCTCCCTTGCCATTGCAAAAATGATAGCCAATGAGGTGGAGCAGAGATTTGAATTGTGACTGGACGGTGGAGACTTGGGCCTCTGCTCCTCCTCCTCTTAGCTACTATGACAGGCAAAGAAAAGGGCTGTTTCTTGTTTGGAAACAGGATTAGAAAAAGGAATCACCTACTAATTTGCTATACAAAAGCATCAAACATGACCACGATCAGTATCACAGCACTGAAACTATTTAAAAGGATAGGAAGATCCATTAAATGTTCTTTGTTAAAGGAAAATGGTGTTTATACATTAGAGCAATTAGCAAACCAGAATCTTCCTCCTTTTCCTTAAGAGACCTGGCTTGTATCTAAATAAAGTTCTGTTTCCAAATAAGAGTAATAAGGAGAATACTAGACCAAGAGAGCCAGTTCTGCCTAGTTTTTCTGTTTCTTATTGACACGAAGAATCAGTGATGGGCTTAGCATTTTAAAAATACTCAAGCAAGCAAGAGATGTGGTTGTAGACTTTTCTTCAAACTTAGAATCACCTGAAAAAAAGTGGAGTCAATAAACTGTCCATCGATCACGGTATCAATAGAAAAGAATATTTGTGCACTGATGATGTTACCTGATTGGTTAATGAAAGATAGTGGATATTATAAAGATAACTGGTGCCATTTTTAGCAGATGTTATGCTGTAAATTTCCAGGAAAAAGATATTAGTCAAGCGTCTTTGGTCTCCAGTTTTTATTTTTAGCAAAGGAATGCTGACAAAAATACAAGCAGCTGTTGGCCAGAAGTAAAGCATTATCCTTACCAAACTCATTGAAGAAAAGGACAGCAGGTTCCAAATACTGGTAGTAAAACATGGCTTTTGTCTTTCCATGTAAATATTACCTCTATGATTTGTCTCTAGGGTTTTTTTTCCTTTTGCTTTCTCATTGCTAGAAATTAGCATTCTCTAAATTGCTAGCTAATGAATCAGAGATCATTTCCTGATTTGATTTGCATACAGTCTTCCTTTACTAGATGGCCCCAACATGTAAGTATTGTATGTGACTGAATTTGGTATGTTCTTTTAAAATAAAAGTTAATGGAATATGATGAGATAAAAGCATCGATCCAAATCATAATTAGAAGTCATATAGAACTTTATATTTTAGTCAATAATAAAATATAAAAAGCAATGCATAAATGGGGGTGATGAACAAGGAAATTTTAAATGAGTTTCTTTTTAACTGAGTTTTAATGTACTGTACATTATTTTCTGTTCATCTTCAAATAGAATCATTGGAAGTTCCAAACATCTTTTTCTGAAACACTAAATTCTCCATACAGGTAGTCTTTAATTTATGACCACAACTGAGCCCAAAATTTCCATTGCTAAGTAAGGTAGTAAGGTAGAAGGCTGCAAAAGATAATCACATGACCCAGGGACACTGCAATCATCATAAATATGAACCAGTTGCCAAGCGCCTGAATTTTGAACATGTGACCATGGGGATGTTGCAATAGTGGCAAGTGTGAAAAACGGTCATAAATAACTTTTTTCAGTACCATCGCAACTTTGAATGGTCACTAAATGAACTGTTGTAAGTCAAGTACTTGTATGTGTAATAAACATGAGACTTGACTTCCCTTTTTTAACCCTTCCACTCCCATCCCAATTATCGAGAGCCTGTGTGTTATTAAGCAAGGAAGTTAAACCTAGGAAAGCAAAGTACCTGCTATACAGAAGTAGATAGAAGTTTCTAAAAACATTTTCATGTAGTACAATTTTTTACCAATAGGTTTTTGGTCTGGGTCTTGATCCCATCAGACTGCAAAACAAATAAAAATTGTAAATTGTCAAAAGTCACATTTGATGGAGTATAAAGAAAAAATTCTCAATAATGTTTCAGTAGTGGAATTCCTAATGAGATATGGTAGTAGTTTTTATTCTGGCAGGAACTGTGGAATCATCTGTTGGGATACTTCAATTAGGCTTTCTGCATTGAGCAACCCTGAACAGAATTTCTGCACTCTAGACTTCTTGATCTAGATTTGGATTTACATGAACAGAAAACTACTTTGCTTATTTGGCAAAAACTAGTCATGTTATCTTGTTAGGCAGCAAATAATGTTTTCTACTGCTCCTCTACCACCACATAAAATGAGACAAGGAGATGGTATTTAGAATGTGATGTTTGTCTCTGTAATTTATTTTTATTTTATTTTTATTTTAAATTTGATTTATATGCCGCCCTTCTCCGGAGACTCAGGACGGCTTACAATGCATTAAGCAATAGCCTTCATACTTTTGTATATTTATACAAAGTCAGCTTATTGCCCCCACAAACTGGGTCCTCATTTCACCTACCTTAGAAAGGATGGAAGGCTGAGTCAACCTTCAACAAATAATTGAAGCAAATATTTATGTTCTTAATGTTATTTTATTTTCATGTCATTTCATATTTCACTATTATCTGCCACTATGCTAGAGATTTCCATTTTAAGTATGGAACATTCACCTTCTGACGTTAGAAAATCCACATCCTAGCAGTTTATAGTCTTTCCCTAAAATGTGTGTGGTTTAGAATCTTGGCCATCTATAGGATTCTTTGATGTATAGGATTCCACTTATAGCATATTTATAAATTCCTTAAGCTATTAAACAGTTTACTATTTGACTTTTTCAAGATTTTAAAATTTAATTTTAAAGAAATTAAGGTCCAAATAAAATATATTTAGGAATCGGTGAAACAATATCCCAATATCCCAGCGTACAGTTTTAAATTAAAGTGGAGCTACAATGTTTTGAGAGCCTATGGAACAAAACAAGCTGCAAATCTCACTGCATCTTTGGTTTTGATTCCAATGAAGAGAGAAAAAATAGTTACACAGGTCAAAAATATGTCAGAATACAGGAATTTTTCTATACACAGATTATTGTTACCCAGCATTTTCTATTCTAACCAGTGGTTCCCCAATTGTTGACTGGGTCAAGCAAAACCTACGATCTACCACCAATGTATATCTCAGAGGGGAAAAAATTGTATTAAGATTCAGAGACATATATAATCATCACTGCTTCGTAAATCAAAGGGTGTATACATGTTCTGTGTTTATTGGGTGTTTTTACTTTAAAACAAGCAGAAGTATTTCTACTGAGACTAGTTAAGAAATTTTGTGTACAATTCACCTGCATTTTCTTCATTTTGAAAACTAAAGGTAATCTTAGTGGATTAAATCCTTTCATAAAATTCTTACTGCAAAAACTACACGGATACATGTGTTCCAGAATTTAGTGAAAAATAACTCGGAGAAAACTTCCACTTCCATTTATGCATGGTGATTAGAGTTGAATTATCAAACATGCAAACATATAAACTCTGGGTTATACATCACTATTCCACAGTAAAGTCTGCAATATCTCTTGTATGTTCCCTATGAAATATATTGAATGGCATTCATCAAATATAATACTAGCAAGCAGAGTCTCCATGTCAATAATGTCTTTACAAAGAAGGAAATTATACATCTAAAAGTCAAGTTCTTTGTCCTCCATGATATGACCACCACATCTAGCCCAATGTGTCCTTTACATGCAAGATACTATCAAAGGCATGTTTCTATGCATTAATAGTAAAGTTGAACAAATCAAATATCCAACATTCAAGAGAATTCAGTGTAAAATGGCATTGAACTGTGCACTTCTGTTCAAAAATTTGTCTGGATTCTGGATGTAGCTGCCCAAGAAACAGCCCTTAATGAGTTTGGCCCATCACAAAAGGAATGTTATTTTTTAAAATATATTTTGGGCTGTGATGTTTTTTTCTTTTGGGATTATTGGTTTTGCTCTTGGCCCAAATCTAAAGCAAAAAGAACAGGGCGTTTTAATCTGTAATGTACATTAGTTTATATCAGATCGGTAACTGGATGCAAGACAATGTTATTTAGCAAATTACATTGAATTAATTTTGGCCCAAAGTTTTATTTTAAGTAGTTCACATGCCATACATTCTCAAAATATATAGAAAATGAGGAATGGGATTAAAGAATATTCTTCCACCACCTGAAGTTTGAAATGACACATCTTTTAATTCAGAGTGCATATTTTAATTCCGTATCTTCATTTAGATTCATTTTTCCTGAAGTATGGAGGCATTGACTGAGATGCCTTAAGACTATTAATAAAGTGTGTACACTTTCTTTTCTGTATTTTGGTTTCTACTGAATACACATATGTGCTTGTATTTTGAATGCAAAAACAGCTCTGCAATAGTTACATGATTTAGAGGGTATTTTCAAGAGGTTTCGTTATTCCAGATGACTCAAAGCTTTTTGTACATTACCCCATTTCTACAGCTGATGGGAAAAAAATACTTTAGCATAACATAATCTATTGACAGCTAAGTAATTTAACAAATTTTAAGATACGTCTTAAGTTTTTTACTGAGTAAACTATATTTCAAATGTTCATCCAAATAAGGAATATGGATTGAATAACTAACTTCAGTATTGTTTTATAAAACAAAGTTAGTTTTTTCTTCATTAAAAATAATCCTGAGCTAAATGGAATACTAATACATGGCCAAGAAGCAAGCTAAGGTCTCACTCCCATGCTCATTTTCCAGGACATAAAATGCACCAAACTAATCCAAGTTATATATAATCATGATTATCTAATAAACCATAGCTTGATGAATTTACACTATACACAAAGTTTTAAAATATGATTTATAAAATATTCTTAGCATAATTAACCCAATCATACTTAGCATCATGATTACAAACCCAATCATATTATTTTTGGGTTATTTCTGAGCTAAGCCATGCCAGTTATTTTACACAGTTGTATGCTCTGCTTGATAATCTACAACAGAATAAATAAAAGATTTCCAATAGGAAACTTAAAAGAAAAGGCTGTAGAGCTTGTTTTCAGCAAGTAGATTTGTCAATTGTATTTTAATTGATTAAATGGAGGCAGTCACATTCAATTAAGGGAAACAATGTTGAGAATTGATAGTATGCTTGTTAAATATTAAAATACCCAAGCTTCCTTCAAAAAGTCCTCTATACCATGCTTTTATAATAGCCATATTTATTTCAATTTAATGTATATAGCAAGTGATATGGAATAATACAATAATAATAATAAACAACTCTATCATGGTATTTAATTAAAGGCTCATTCAGATATGCTAGTCATCCCTTTGCAACTAGGAAGTAATGAGTGCATATTTGTAAACCGAGCTGAACTTCAGTCTACCATGTCTCCTGTAAAGTAGTGAGGAAGAGGTATGGAGCCATAAAAATTATTTATCCCTGAATCAGATGAACCACAACAAAGGCAGTTTTCCCCATTTTTTATTTTATTTCACTATCTTCCTTTCTTGTGTGCTCCAACCACCATCCACCAAAATTCCAGGTTTCTTTTTCATAGCACAAGTGTCTATCTCTCTGTCTTAATTACTTCAAAGCAATCATCTTATCCATCAGGCATTTCGGATTCCCTATCTGCATCACTACAGGTTTGTTGTGATCCTTCATTTACCAGTCTATCACTCAGATCATAATAACTCAGCTCAGGTGTATAACTAGGATGCCGAACTGGTTGAATGTCTTCCTTACATTTGTGAAAGGACGATTCATCTGTTTGTTGATAATGAGATGCTAGCACTTTCCCAGTTTTAAGATTTATCCAGCTTCCTTTTGGCATGGATAATGAATCATAAATGAGTGCAGTGTCATATTCCATCTCTACATAAGCTAAGGATTGTGTACTAAAAACATCCGTACTTACATGAGAAACTAACACTTTCTCAACTTCATCAATACTCTGCACTTCATCCCAAGATTGCTGAATGCTGAGATCTGATACAGTAGTTTCAGATGGTTTATTGCTACTACTGGTTTGCTGATCAAATTTTGCTTCATTCAATTTCATGTCAGGTATGGGTGGTTTGGGACAACCTGCAGAATTTCTATTGTTCTCCAAAGCTGTTTTACTAAGCAAGCTTATACTTGTCTGTTGGCTATGATTTATCAGTACTTTTCCAGTTTTTCTGTTTAGCCAGACACCATTTTCTAGAGAAATTCTGCTATATGTCTGCAGAGCTTCATCTTCTCCTTCTACATATGATGATGAACTGTCAAGGCTACTCCTGCTTGGAGACTGATAAGACTGCTGTGCATCATTTGAGGGTGTGCTCCAAAGAATGTCATTATAGTGAAATTCATGTTTCACAGACTGCTTCCTTCCTTGATGGAGTTCCTGCTCCACATCCAATTTGCTGCTTATTTGGAGAGCCATCCCTTCTTCCTGTTCAGAGGCAATTATTTCTTGCTGTTGGCTGGTCTGCTGGGATGATATATCTTCTGCCCGTTGAGAAGTTTTTCTCTTCTGACTAGCTTGTTGAGTTGTTACCATCTCCGCTTCTTTGCTGGCCTGTTGAGATGCTTCTATCTGCTGGTTAGCTTGTTGGGATGCTGGTACCTCTATCTGTTTGCTAGCTTGTTGAGAAGTTTCTGTCTTCTGAGTGGCTTGTTGGGATTCTGGTACTTCTGCCTCTTTGCTGGCCTGTTGAGATACTGTTAACACTGCCTGCTGGCTAACCTGCTCGGATGCTTCTATTTCTGTCTGCTGGCTATCTGGTTGGGATGTTGTCACTTCTGGCTGCTGGCTGGTATGTTGGAATGGCAAATCTGCATGCTGGCTGGGTTGGCAATATTCCACCACCTCGGCCACTTTGGATATCACCATCACCATCTCTTGGCCAGATAGCTGTGAAGCTAATAACGCAGGCTTTGGAACTCCATCTATTAAAGCATCCTCCTGTAGATGTCCTCTTTGGGACTGCAGCAACTTCTCTTGTTGGTTTCCCACAATGCATTCATCTTTGCAGGACTCCTGCAATTCTTTTTCTGCTTCATTACTTTCAAAAGATATTAGTTCTTTCTCTTTAATCAATGCTGCTGCTGCCACCATCTGATTCTCAGGCTCAGACTCATCCTTACAAGTATCTTGCTGTGCTATAATTTCCTTTCTGTCATCTTCAACACGATGTATTTTATCAAGTTCAGTCTTTCTTTCTTTAGGTGTGGCATTCCTAGCAAAACTTCCCATTGGTGTGTGATATACTTTTCTTGCTCTATGCTCCTGAAGCCAACTTCTTTCAGTTTGTTGACTACTACATGTCATTAATTTACCAGTTCTTCTGTTTTTCCAGGTATTCATTCCAACTGAAATAATGCTGTATGTTTGTTGAGCCTTTGAAGCGCATGAAGGTTTTTGTTTTGAATCATTTATGTCACTTTCAAGAGTATTATCCTCAGCCACTTTGTTCAATTTATCTACAACCAGCTGATGTTCTGCCTCTACCACCACAGGTTGTTTACTTTCCCATTGAGGCAGTAATGTAGTGGATTGCTGGCTTACACTCCAAGACTCAGGCATGATGGCTTGTTCACTATTTCTCTGGGATTTGGGCATGATGAGTGATTCACTACACCTTTGAGATTCTGATGTATCAGGCTTCACACTGTCCTTCCTGTATCTGGATTCAATCAATGGCTCAGCGCTTCTTTGGGGTTCAGGGATGGCAGGCTGTTTGCTATCCTTTTGGGACTCAGATACAGTAAGTTGTTCACTGCCCTTTGGGGGTTCAAGTTCATATGGGTGATCACTGTCTCTTTGGAATTCGGGAATAGTAGGCCATTCACTATTATTTTGGGATTCAGATACAGTAGGTTCATCAAACTTCCGGGACTTAGGGCAGATGGGCTGCTCGTTGCATTCTGATGATTCTGGAATAGCAGGCTGTCCACTGTCTTTCCGAAAGTCAAGCAAAGGGGGATATTCACTGCCCATTTCAAACTCTAAAGAAATGGGTTGTTCACTGTCCCTCTGGGACTCAGAAACTGGAAGAAGATCTGCCTTCTTGAACCCACATACAAGACGTGGTTCAGGAATCGTATGGGATACAAGTGTTTCACTAGCTCTCCTGGACTGGGGCAAGTTGGGTGGTTCACTAGAGTTCTGGGACTGGAATATGCTGGGGGGTGCACTAACCCTGCGGGTATGGGGTATGTTGGAAAATTCCAAGGCCCCCTGAGGTTTAAGCAAGGATGGTTCATTGGCCTCCCATTTCTCATGAAATAATTCACTAGTTTTTGATTTACTTGCAAGAGGCTGTTCACTAGTCCTGTGAAGCTGCATGATGTTAGGTGGCTCATTGATCAGCTGGGACTCAATTTCTTCACTGGTCCTCAAGGATTCAGACACTGTACATTTTTCACTACATCTTTCAGATACAGGAAAAAGAGTTTCTTCGCTGCTCCTTTGGGACTTAGGAGAAATTGGGTAATCAGTGGCCTTTGGGGATTCAGATAAAGTGGGCTCTTCGTTGCCTTTTTGGAATTTTGTGGTAGCAGACACCTCTGTACTTTCCCCAAACTCTAATATCATGGATTTGTTGCTACCTCTTTGATATTCTGGAATGGTGACCTGGTCACTATCCTTCTGGGAATAAAGCATGGAAAACTGTTCACCATTTGTTTGAGATTTTGGAACAAAAGATTGTTTACCTTTCCAAGAGTCTGATATAGCAGGCAGTTCACTTGCTTTCTCAATTTCAAGGGATATAGACTGTTTGCTGCTTCTTTGGGATTCTAAACTTGGGGAGTGCTTACTGTCCTCATGGGACTCAAGCACAGCAGCCTGTTCTCCACTTCTTCTGGTCTCAAATGCAGTATACTGTTCATTAATCCCTGACTCTGAACAAATTCTTTGAGATTTTTGAACTCCGGGCTCATTACTTTTTGATAATGCTTCTTTACTGGCAAGTTTCTGTTTTTTCTCTCTATAATTCTGAAGCCAACTATCATTAGTCTGTTGACTCTGGTTTTGCATTAATTTGCCAGATCTTCGGTTTAACCAAGTAGTTTCCTCCAGTGAAATGATGCTGTATGTCTGTTGACCAAATGACATCTTTTGTTTCAGTGGCATTATCCTATTCTCAGAAGTGATAGTCCCAGGGGGCTCCTTTGCATCATCAATCTTGTTTTCTGTTCCTAGGCTACCATGGTGTGATTTTTGCTCTACTTCAAATAACATATCACTCTGATCATCTTTTTTTTTTAATTGATGGCTATCATGTTCAAATTCTTTTAACCCAGCTGATGGTCTGCTGTGATGAACTTGCCGATCTTCAAGAGGGAGACTACTGTGTCGAAATTCTTGCACTTCATTTTGCTGGCTATCATGGAGAGAGTCTAGTAAATTGGCTGGTAGACTGCAAGAGCGAAGTTCTAGAATGTCAATTGGCTTGCTTCCTTGGAGAAAATCTTGCTGTTTTTGTGGCAGACTATCAATGCAAAGATCTGAAATAACAGGCTTACCTGTTTTTTGCAAGTCATATTGATGACTCTCATGGCGAGATTCTTGCATTCCTAATTGTGTTCTAATGTTTGCAATGCTAACTGTATCAGTCTGTAAACTTTTTTCAAACAACTCTCTTTTCAGACTCTGAACACTATCAGTCTGCTGAGCTTGGTCAATTTTAATTTTCCGTATTTTTCTACGTCGCTTTGTTTTTTTTTCCTCTGATTTTGTTTTTTCTGTTCCTACTTGTTGGCCTCTTAGTTGGGTCTCCTGCTGTACTCCAAATATTTTTGGCTCTTGAATATTATATTGGGATTCTGGTACTGCAGGCTGTTGACTATCTTGCTTTGATTCTTGTCCCTCTGACTTTTTATTAATGTCCTGAGATTCTTGTTCTGTAGCTTGTTGACTAGCTCGCTTTGATTCTTGCCCCTGTCGCTTTTGAATACCATGCCAAGATTCTTGTACTGCAACAGATCGACTACTTCGCCTGGATTCTTGTTCCTCTGGCTGTTGAATACTATGCCAAGATTCTTGTACTGCAACAGATCGACTACCTTGTCTGGATTCTTGCTCCTCTGGCTGTTGAATACTGTGCTGAGATTCTTGTACTGCAACAGATCGACTACCTCGCCTTGATTCTTGCCCCTCTGGCTGTTGAATACTGTGCTGAGATTCTTGTACTGCAACAGATCGACTACCTCGCCTTGATTCTTGCCCCTCTGGCTGTTGAATACTGTGCTGAGATTCTTGTACTGCAACAGATCGACTACCTCGCCTTGATTCTTGCCCCTCTGGCTGTTGAATACCATGCCAAGATTCTTTTACTGCAACAGATCGACTACCTCGTTTTGATTCTTGCCCCTCTGGCTGCTGAATACTGGGCTGAGATTCTTGTACTACAGCAGAACAACTTCCTTGTCTTGATTCTTGCCCATCTGGCTGTTGAATACTGTACTGAGGGTCTTGTACACCCACAGACTGACTATCCCTGCCTGATTCTTGTCCCTCTGACTGCTGCATACAGTGGCAAGATTCTTGTACTATATGCCTTTGAAAAATTTGTTCCAATTCTTGCCCCTGTAGCTGTTGCATACTATGTTGAGATTCATGTAATACAGGTTTCATTTCAGAAGCCCCAGAAAATGTTAACAATGTTTCAGTGTTTAAAGTTTCTTTTTCTGAATTGCTTCTTATTATGGCTTGATGAAAAGGAAGTAAAAGTTCTGTAAGTGTTTCTGGGCCCCAAACAATACTGGTTTGCTGATAGCTAGATATCCTCTGACTTGTTCTTTCACAAATACAAGTCCTTTCTTTGTTCAAAGGCTGTCCCTGAGAAAATGTTTTGTTTGGTAGATTTGGAACACAAATGGCTTGCTTGCTGCTGTGCTGAGATTCCAATCTATTTATATCTTGGCTATCATGGTGTGTGACTTGTGTCTTTATTTGCTGACTATCATACTTTTCTACTTGTTTGGTTCCATCTTGCACACAAGCTTTTTTTATTTCTGTCTCTTCAGGAAAAATAATCTCCTGTTCAAAGCCCTCTTGAAAAGACTTTGGGGTTTGTAAAGGCTGGCAAGCAACAGGCTGATTATTACAATAGGATTCTTGGTCTTGGAGTTGAGGGCTGTTGGACTGTAATTGTTTCTTAAGAGGTGTTACACTACTTGTCCTTGCAGAAATATTTGTCTGCTCACTTTCATCCATTATTTCTTTTCGTCTAAAAATGCTTACTTTGCTATCTGTTTGCAGAGTCTTGTCCACCACATTTTTTTCAGAAACCTTTCTAGGTTTTTGTTCCATTACTTGCACAGAATATCCACTTTTCTGATAGTGACTGATCTGAGTATAATCCTCATTTGTGTTAGAAGTAAGTTCCAGATTCTCCAAATTGAGTATTTCCTCATTCCCAGGATTTATCTGGGCAGGTACAATTTCAAACTCACTCAACTTTTCTTTTAGCAAATTTGCTAAATTAATTCTGAGGTCCTGAGGTACCAGCTTTTGCAGCATCAGCAAGCCAAATCTCCCTTCTGAACCAAGCTGTTTTCTTTTAAAAAGCTACATGTAAAAGAAACATAAGTGCTACCTTTTCTGATCCCACTTCATAACGATTAATTCTTTTCATTAGGACTGTGACTTGGATGTAAGTTGAACCATTTTCTAGGTGGTGATAAATCTTTGTTGAGTGCGTATTTCTTATTTACAGCCAGTTGGAATCATGGCCTTTTATGTCAAAATACTAGTTCTAGATTAAGGAGTTAGCAAGTAATTTGTCTGATGATGGTTTCCAGTTCTTAGGCCAACTGCCTTTGTTCTACAAGCATCATAAATGGTCTGTGACATCACTGCACACTGTGCTCCAATCATTTATCTTATAGTTAAACAAGATTCTAAGTCCAAGCCTTTAGAACTAGGAATAGAGTTCACTTTTGCCATTCAAGGGCAGCAACTGAAGCCTCAACTATTCTTCTTACTGCCTTCTAAAGAAGTGATTTTACAAAAAGGTAAGTAATAATAATTTCCTTTAACGAATTCTTAAGTGTTACCTTAAGGAAATATTTTAGAAAATTGTTGAAAACAATCGGTTTGTAAAGTGCAAAACTGATTGTTTAATAATTTCCTTTCACCAGATTTTCTGACAGCCTTTACCAACTTCATTTCTTGGCTAGGAATTATGAGAGATGCAGTTCAGCGAGAGAGATGGCATTACCTATTAATTCAACAATTGCCTCCAATGTGATGTTCCCCTATTAAGGACCAAGGCCATCTGGCAGAGCCAGATCTTCAGGGTCCTGTGAAAGGACAGAATGGTGGATAAGATGTTCCATAGGGGAGGAGTCACAACAGAGAACCCTTTCCTCCTGGACTCCACCAGCCTAGTGTCACTGCTCATCAGAATTATACCTGGAGTCTACGTTATCAAAATTGTAGAAAGATTAAAATATTTCAATGCATCCTTGAGAGAGGAGATTGACTCTTAAGGAAGGATTGGTTCACACTCCCCTCAAGAATCACTAGATCCTACCATACTGGGCAATTTTTTTAGGGGCTGTTGTGAGGAAGGTGGTCATGCAGCAGCCTTAGTGGACTCTGGATGAAGCCATTAGTTGGACTCCTTTCTTTCAGGATTCAGACCTAGACATGGGATAGAAACAGCATTGGGTACAATTTTGGATCATGTCTAGCAGGAGAGGGATAGGGGATGATGCTCCCATCCTGGCTCAACCTCTAGCCAATTTCTGATATGTGGGAATGACCTTGGAAGCCAGGGCAAGGGGATTAAAAGGCAGTTTAGCCAACAGCAGGAATGTGATTGGGGCAAGAGGCTCAGAAGAGTCCCTCCTTTGGGGGCTGTAAAGGATTAGATGGGGAAGGGGAAGTGCTTTCAGCCTTACAGGGTAGGATAGAGCAATCGGGAAACCCAACCTGATGAATTAATTCTACGTTATTGTAAGGTTACATTAAACAGAATCTTGTAAGTCTGGAAGTACTCCTGTCCCCCTCCTCCCCTTGACTTGAAATAGATATGGATTGGCAACGGAGATGGTAAATGTGTTGAACTTCAACGGTCCACAATACTCTGGCAACATAACTAACGGAAAGGAGATTGGGGGAGTATCTCTGGAAGGTACCCGAGGGTGATTTTAGGAGAAGCTCGATCGAAGGAGAGGGCGGCAAAGGATTAGGCAGCTTCTGGTATCAAAGCGCGAAGGGCCGCCTAACCACGAAGCCTCCTATTTCTTACTAGCCTCGGCCTTCCTGGTACTACGATCGCTCTCCGCCCGCACTTCACTTGAGCGACTGTCGAGCAAAAAGCCATCCTGAGGGAAAAGCAAGGCAAGCCGGCGGCCCCACCTCCATTGAGTATCCGAAGGGGCCCGCCTTCTTTTCCCATTGGCACTTGCCCGACAGGCCGACTCCCTCTTCCTCCGGTCCTCTTCCCGGGCCGCTAGAGAGCGCAACTGGACCCTGGCCCGGTTGCTTTAGGCCGGCCTCTGCGTTTGCGCAGTGCTCGTGAGACCGAGGCAGCCGCGGCCCAGGCTTGGGAAAGTGGAGCGGCGGCGCCTGCTGCGGCTTGCGGCGGGGCCGGCGGCTTGGGAGACGCGGATGTGACCGCCGTTGGCCGGGCCTGCGGGCAGGGCCGGGGAGCAGTTGGAAACAGCTCGGTGCCCCTCCCCCGTCATCCCATCCCAAGGCGCGGGAGGAAGAAGAGGGGCTATGCAGCCGCCTCAGCCGCCCCCCTACGAGTTCCTCAGCGAGGAGAACGGGCAGAAATGGCGGGGGCTCCTCGTGCCGGCCCTGCGTAAGGTCAGTCCCTCCTGGCGGCGGCGGCGTCCTGTCAATGCGGGCGCGCGCTCTCGCACGCGGTCCTTCAAGGTGGGGAGCTGCGGAGCAACCGCCACCCCCCCTCCCTCCGCCTGCCCGCCTCCGTTGCCAGGCGTCTCCCGGACAGCGGGATCTTTCCTCTTGTCAGTCGGCAAAGTGCTCTCGCTCCCTCCCTCCCCTCCTCCCCCCCCCCGTTCGGCGTGCTTCAGTTTACCTCACGCGAAGGGTCCCTTTCCGTGCCTTAGGGAGCCGCCCCCGTCAGGGCACGCCCCCTTTAACCTCTCCATAAAGCTGCCCTGCCTAAGCCAAATGCTCTCCGTGGCCCCTCAGGCGCCAGGAGATCCTGCTGAGGAGCTTTCTTTTTCCGCCACCTATTTCTCACAACGTATATTGCGTTGCAGGTGTGATGTAGGGCTTCAGAGCCTGCTCTGTATCGTGCGTGTAGACTGAGGGGCTTTGGGGTCGGTCGGCCGCCTCAGCTCAAAGCCGCCTTACCTCACAAGGTTCTTGTGAGAATATTCGTTGTGAGTTCCTGGAGTTCAACGTCAGTAAAACCCAAGGACTTATCTGCAGGGTTATAAGAGGGAAGCTGTGGCTGTGTGGAAATTCCCTAATGCTTTCCCAAGAAAAACTTTCTTACTTGTTGATAATTAAACTTGTGTGCTGCCTTACTTCCAAGGACTTTGAGTCTATGTCGGCAGGGTCCCTCTGGTTTTTACTTCTAGGACCTGCCCATCTTGTAATTGCAAATTGGGGATAACTGAATTCAGTTGCTTGCAGTGGAGTTTCTCACTAATGTGCATTATTGCTGTGGGGAAAAAATAGACTGTTCTGTACATTGACTAAAAACTCCTGGAGTTCATTGTTTCTAACAATGAACAAATAATATAATCCTTGCTTACTGACTACTTCATGGAGTGACTGAAATTACGATGACACTAAAAAAACCTCTCCTGTCGATCTTCACAGTTATGACCATTGCAGAATTCTGCAGTCACATGATCACCATTGAGGTGCTTCTCAACCAGTTTGTGACAGGCAGAGTTAATAGAGAAAGTGGACATAAATTCATAAATTGTGATAATGTGATTTTTTTTCTTGTATATACTAACCTTGTAACTCAACATCTCTTAAGTCAGATCCTTTTCAGATTATTAAATTATTTTACCGAGCATTCTTGCTGGCATAATATAAATTGTAATCCAGGACCTGGGCAGCTTGTTGAGGAAGATTACAGTAACTGTATGTTGTATGTTCTTTTTACATGGAACTGCCAAAAGATTCAGATGTTTTTCTATACAATTACACAGATCATTCTATATTATTCTTTATTGGCTCCTTGTATAGACACACTTCCTGCCTTGTATTTACCTCTTCTGTATACACATTGATATTGTGATCATATTGATTGATCATCATGGTCCTGTAAATTTTTATGTAAGAAAGGAAGTTGAATAGATTTGTATGTGTATGGAAACTGCAAATATAGTAGGCATACTCAAACACACTATAAAGATATGAAAGGGAGACACAAACTGCAGAATTTGAGGTGTTTGTACTGCATGATGTTGACTATTGTTCGAATAAAGAATTCAGTCTAGGTACGATGCTGGTCCAGACAATGTAATGTGATTTGTGTATTTGTTTTTGACTCAACAAGAATGAGTCCTTTTGCTCTGATGGATTCATAGTAAGCCTAGCATGGTGAATGAATTAGTAATCTGAGTCATTGACTTATCTGTCAGTACACATACCAATTTTTTTATCCTTCCATATCTAGGGTATTTGTTACCAGTCAAAATCTAGTCACAGAATCTGCCTTTCGTCTAAGAAACTGAGGAATGCCTTGATTGTCTTGTATTGTTTAGTATAGTTTGATTTTTGTAACATAGTATTACATTTTAGGAAAAGCGCAAGAGTTTTGTGTTTGAACTGAGATGGAGCTTTCCTGTATTAAGAATTAAGAATCATGATGTGATTCTAATTGTACCATTAGCAGTATCTATTTCTTTTTTGAATAGTTTTCAAAACTCAGAAAAAGACAAGCAGGAGAACTATATAAGCATTTTTCTTTGACCTAGTTCGTGTGCTGAACTAAGACATAATGGATTTATTTGATTTATTATGTTGCATGAATCCATGAGTCTATAACACATACTTTATGGCTTAGTGTACTTTGTGTACTCAATCATTTGTGGATTGCTTAGTAAATCAAGTTAAGTGCTTAACACTGTATGTGAACCCAGATATATATTTTGGCCTAATTTATTTTGTCCACAAATTGTAATTGTATTGTAATTTGTAAACCATCATTTATACTTTGGCTATACATCCCTCTCCCCCCATCTCCATATTTAATGGCAAGTGAGCATATTTAGAATGTTGAGAAGATGTCATAGGCACTGTCACAAAATAATTTCATGATATTTTGGTTCTTTGCAAAGAAGATAAATTGAATGCTTTGTTGTTGCTGGTAGATACGTACATTTGTATGTATATATTTATGTGTGTACACATACTTTTTTCCCTAAGGATGCCTCCAAATACTCAGAGAAATTATGGAAATATAAGTTATGTTTGAGGCTGATACTTTGCTTTGCAACATGCTTTCCATTCATTTTTTTAATTAAAAGAATTTTTAAAAATAAAATGGGCAAGCCTGGCAGATTTCAAAGAACATGTTATTCTTCAAGAGCAATACTTTGGACTTAGCTTAGTATGTGAGAGATACCAAAACAATAATTTCAGTGAGAAGTTACTTGCTATTCTGATCATTTTAAATTTATTACAATTTGTATTATACAAATGTTATTTCTCTCCATGAAAAAAATACAGAACCCTAACCCTTCCATAAATTTTATGAAGATTTATGGTTACTGAAAAAATCATTTGATGTAACAGACAAAAACTGTTTTTCCTGGATTATCTTTCATCTGTCTGCTATTTTTGTTATAGAGCTAAATGGACAAATGTTTGTCCATTTTTTTTCTCAGTTACAATATAAGTTTGTATGTAAGAAGATTTACTTTTTTTTTACTGTAACTTCAAAAAATTAACAGGGAGAGAGAAAGTAATTGAATTGGACACATATCACTAAATTAAAAAGGTAAAGGAATGTTTGAGTTAGTCTCAACTCCAAGTGACGGAACATCCAGCAGTTTTCTTGGCAATAAATGAAAATAGCTTTCTCTTGGTCGAGTGGAAATAACATCCCAGAAGGCGACAGTGGCAAGCCACTTTCCTAACTTAGCCAAGAAAAGTATTTGGAGGCTGTCAACAGGAATTGAAATTAACTAAAGGACATCTTTTTAATACTATGCTTTCATTTTCTGAATAGTTTTTATCCCAGAGCTATAATTGCATTCAACAATGAACTAAAGGGCCACTATCAGTGAGCTTGTTGGACAGTATTACTTGGTCTGTTGTATGGATGTTTGGGTGGTTCGGGGTGGAGAATTGCAGTGGGTGGGAGTGTGTTTGGGGATTGTTATGTGTGTTGCACCTGGTCTTTGGGTGTTAAGTGAATTTTGTTGTAAGGGTATACTGTGTATACACATACAATGATAATAAAGTTATTTATTTCATTTATTTTTAACTTTCATCACTTAAATAATTCATTAGAAACTGCTCATCTTTAGTATTTACGGGGTTTTATATTTGTTCTGTGTGTACATATTTTGTGGTGTAAACTATCAGGAGTTGTCTTTTGAACCTGGTTATACACAAGCATTCTACTCCTTGCAGGAGCCTTTTATAGTCTTGAAGCCCTGTAGCTCCTTATTGCTATTAGGTGCAAATTGTTAGAGAAAGATAATCAAAAAAATCCCATGCAAATATTTGGCATGGAACACAATGAAATAAGTTATCAGTAGAAAATTTTTTTTGGGGGGAGAAGTTAATTGATTATTGCAATACATTTTATGTGGGGTTCTCCTTGAAGAAGATTCAGAAACATATTTTAGTGAAGAACATGGTGTCAAAGGTCATGACTAGTTATGGGAGATGATCATATTATGTCAGGATTATAACCTGTTAAGTCCTCTATGGCTTTGGGTCAGAGGGGTGTCTTTTTCTCTCATATTCGCATTGGAACCTTTTCATCAGAGACCTACTCTTAAGTACTCTCATATGCTGATATGGCTAATATAATGAGTGATTCAGGAATGGCTTTTTTTTAGTACTCTTCTGTAAGTATGACATGCTATCCCTAGGGAAGGCTACTTTGTATTTCTACTTTCTGATTATGTACCTGAATCAGCTTTTCAAAGTTTGTGAAGAAAGTTATAAATAACTGCAACTTCTCAGGGTTTGTGAGGAATGTTATAAATAACTGCTAAATTAATTTTAATACAAGTTTCAAAATAACTTATTTCAACTAGGGTGAATATGTATGCATGCATACATTTGTTTGGTTGATAGACTTCTGAAAGCCCTATATCTTCAGAAATTTAGTCATCTAAGAGGGTGTTTTCCAGAATGAGGGAATTGCAAGAAAGTACTGGGTAAAAATATTTCTGCATGATTCACAGTTCTAAATTTAGCAGCATTTTTTCCATTCCCTTTCACATACCAAGGCTTTGAACAATTACAGAAGATGGTAACACTAAGTTATTAGTTAATGAAATAAAAGCTTACCTGTATTCTTCTATATAAATATTCATTATTGGACATTTTATTGTGGAGCACTAAGAAAAATTAGTCTTTTAAAATTATAAGAGATATGATATGGTTATCAGTATATCTGCACTCATTAATTTGTCTTCTGATTGAACATAACAAATGTATCTTTCTGCAGGTTCAACAGCAAGTCCATCCCAACCTTTCAGCCAAGGAAGATTCCCTCTTTTACATTGAGGAACTAATTCTTCAACTGTTAAATAAGTTATGCATTGCACAGCCACGGACATTTCAAGATGTAGAGGTATGAATGCAGTATATGTGAGGGCGGGAAAAGCAGGTGTTTCCTCACAAAACAATGTTAGTATGAAAAGAGGAACTCAAAAATTCAACAAATTAAATCATGCAATAGAGTATTACTTCTCTAATCTAATAACGTAGATCATGAAATAGGCAGAATTTTAAAATTGGTATGTAGATATACTGATCAATATTATCTGGTATAAGCTATTGTACATAATATTAAACCATCAAAATGTTATTTTTAGAGAGATAGTTTAGAGAGTTAGTTACTGACAGTAGACCTTTAAAGGAAGTCCTTAACTTATGACCACAATTGAAGACAGTTGTTAAGTGAATTTTGCCCCATTTTACGACTTTTCTTGCCACAGTTGTTAAGTGAATCACTGCGGTTGTCATGTTAGTAATACAGTAGTTAAGTGAATCTGGCTTTCCCATGGACTTTGCTTGCCAGAAGGTGACAAAAGGTGATCACATGACCCTGGGACACTGCAACTGTCATAAATACATGCCGGTTGCCAAGCGTCCGAAACTCCAAATGTTGATCATTTGACCATAGAGGTGCTAAAACGGTTGTAAATGTGAAAAATGGTTATAAGTAAGTTGTAGTGCTGTTGCAACATTGAATTGTCACTAAATGGATGGTTCATTTTGTTAGTGTTCAAATTTGGTGCTGAACAAAGAGAGTTATGACTGATGTCCAAAGTTATAGCTGTTACAATGCCCCCTTGGTCACATGATTAAAATTTGGCACTTAGTAGTGTACCTGCCCTTACCATTGCAGGGACACTGCAACTTCCCCTCACCTAACTATCTCTTAATCTTCCAGCTACCCACCAGTTCATAAAAAGCTGTTACGGTCCTGGTGGCCTCATTCTGCTCACTGGCTACTTCTCCCAACCTCACCAGGGTTTTCTTTCCTCCACCCCATGGCCCTCTCCCAGCCCACCACAGCCGGAAGACCCAGGCCCTCTCCTTGCCCCATTATGCCCGCCTCCTTAATTACAGAAAAAGGCAAAGATAAGTGGACTTGGGCATGATGGGGCAAGAAGAGGGCCTGGCCCTCCCAGCCCTGGCAACTTTCATGTGCTGGTGGGTGCTGAATCTCCCAAGGCCTGCCCCATCCCCTGAGGGACTACTGTAGAATTGCTTAATGACCTGCGCAATAGCAATAGGTCTTAGACTTATATACGGCTTCACAGTGCTTTACCGCCCTCTCTAAGCAATTTACAGAGTCAGCATATTGCCCCAAAAATCTGGGTCTTCATTCTACTGGAAGGATGGAAGGCTGAGTTCAACCTTGAGCTGGTGAGATTCAGACTGCTGAACTTCTGGCAGTTGGCAGTCAGCAGAATCAGTCTGCAATACTGCATTCTAATCACTGTGCCACAATGGCTCTTAATACCTTGATAGCTTAATGCCACAACTAAGAGAATGGGATTGCAGTCATGGAGCAAAGTGGTCAGATGGACATCTTGCTTAGCAACCGCTTCACTCAACGATCAAGAGTTTGGTCCCAGTTGTGGTTGTAAGTCAAGGACTACCTATAATGCTCTTCTACATTAAAGCATACAAGAGAAATTGCATTGTTATTGCAAATAAACTTATGGAAAGTGTGTAACAGAGAATCTTTATTCTTAATTCCTAATGGTGTGTTCAGTTCCTATGCATTATGCTGTTTTCCACTCCATCAGAAAATTAAAATAATATTTTGAAAAGTATTCTGAGTCAATGCAGTGCTGCATGGCTGTTGTTTGGAAGGGAAAAAAATACTCAGATAAATAAATGATATATTCTAGCAAAATTTAAAGAAAGGAATCTGGCTCTCTTTTTTTTATTGAGAATTTGATAGATGGGTTTTTTTGCACTTGGACAGGAGCGTGTTCAAAAGACATTTCCTCATCCAATTGACAAGTGGGCAATCGCAGATGCACAGTCAGCTATCGAGAAGCGAAAACGAAGAAATCCTCTCCTGCTGCCAGTGGACAAAATACATCCTTTATTAAAGGTATACTGGGACAAAAATATTGGTGATTTAATATGACATTTTTAATCTGCTAAATTTAATAATTTGTTCTCCTGTCCTTCGCTAAGACACTCTTCCCTGAAAAATATGAATTGTGAAATAGCAGAATATAACTAGACATGCAAAAAAATATACTCTTTCTTGAAAGAAAAGTGTGTGTCCTGTGGTTAGAAAAGGGGGAAAGATTCAAGCAGAGAAAGAAATACCATTTCTAGTTGTGGGTAAAAAGAAACCCAGAATGGCACCAGCCTGACAATAGTATGTAGAATCTTATCCATGGAGGTTATGCTTCTCTTTTTGGAGGCTTGTATATGTTCTGCAGGATCATTGACTCCAAGTTAAAGTGTGTATCCTTTATGCCCTTTCCATCGTGAAGTAACATTATTGCGGGGCCTAGGTGTCATCAAGTGAACTTGTGTGATGTCAGAATATTTCCTCTAAAAAAAGATTATCATTTTCATAATAGTTTGCAAGAATCTCTCTTAAAACTGCCAAAATTACAAAGGATTTGGGTGGTTTTGAGGAGGGAATCAGAGACATCTTTTTCAAGTATCTCATGTTGTGTAGCCTTGCATGTAAGTATCCTTGTGGTACCCAGCTGTCTGACTTTGCTCAGATAAAAGCATAATAAATGGGATTTTATACATATTCTTTTGTGTTAATTTTCAGGAGGTTCTTGGTTATAAAATAGATTATCACATGTCTCTTTACATTGTGGCTGTCCTGGAATACATCTCTGCTGACATCTTAAAATTGGCTGGCAATTATGTTTTCAACATACGACATTTTGAGATTTCCCAACAGGACATTAAAGTATCCATGTGTGCTGATAAGGTGAGGTTCTATGGAAATCCCAAATGTATGTAAATATTTCAGCTCAATTATATAGTTGTTGGGTATTCCTCTTGCTATTTCATCTTGCCATAAATAGTATCTTTGTTATAGAGCAGCTTTAAATTACATTTCTGTGTCAATAACATGTACTCAAAGAAATTATGACACTTCTCTCAAAAAATTGCATTATTAATTTATTAGTCAATAAAATATTGAATTCAGTAATTTATCAAAAAGGCCATAACTTCATATTGGTTTATAAAATATTTGCTCATGTGTAAAATATCTCTTCTCTATTTAGGTGTTAATGGATATGTTTGATCAAGATGACATTGGTTTGATTTCCTTATGTGAGGAAGAGCCTTCTTCTTCTGGTGAACTTAATTACTATGATCTTGTCAGGACTGAAATTGCAGATGAAAGACAGTATCTGCGGGAGCTGAATTTGATCATAAAAGTATTTCGAGAAGCTTTTCTATCTAACAAAAAGCTGTTTATGCCCAATGTAAGTCAGTCCTTTGCCAAATTAGCCCTTTGTTGTGTGCTTTGAAATAAATTTAATTATGGGAAAAACTTCCCCCTTTTGAAATCTTATTTTAATGAGCAACAGGTAACTAAAATCTGCTTTATTGCATGTTAGTTTTCTAGTTTCTCTTTTTTTAAAAAGTGTTATTTTTCAAAAATGCAAACAAATTGTTTCTTCAGGGAATCAAAATGAATTACTTTATTCTGATGCAGCAATTAAAATAAATCATAAATAATGCATAAAAATTAGAATTGAAATCTTGCCATATACTGTTACAACTGCAAGTCTTTTAAAGGTATTTTGAGACTTGGTAGCACAATACATGGAGAAGTTCAGCTCTGTGAGTGCTTTCCATTCAAAAGAACTGGACTTCTTATGTAAAATGCCACTTTTTTCATAAACGTCTGTTTAAAGAACAGTAGCCGGGGCAAGCATTTTATAACAGATCAGAAGTTTGTGTAGAAAAAGACTATATAAAATAACTCATCAAGTCTAAAATTCTTTAGATTTGACTTACCAACATTCAAATACCTATACTTCAGCTCCCCAAATTCTCCAGCCAATTCTGGGAGTTGAAATTCAGACATCTTAATGTTGCTAAAATTGAGAATAAACTGGTCTAAAATGATACAAAATCTTTTTTAATCTTTTGGTTTAATTTAAACTCTTGTATCAATTTTTAATCAAATAGCAGAATATTTAAAACAAATGTAAAAAGATACATATTCAGAATGGATTTTTTCCCCCTCAGGATATTGACATGATATTCAGCAACATCACAGATATCCATGAATTGACAGTGAAACTCTTGGGATTAATTGAGGACACAGTTGAAATGACTGATGAAAGTAGTCCTCATCCCCTGGTTGGCAGTTGTTTTGAAGATCTAGCAGAAGTGAGTTAGCAGTGCTGTTCCATTTATTATTCAGTGGGGCATGATTAATTCAGATTTTTTGTTGGGGGGGGATAAGAATGAATTTTTTCTGCTATGGAGGATTACTCTATTTCTGTCTCTACCTACAAATATATAATTAGCCTATTAAAGTGCAGGCATATAATACATTTATTATAAAACTTTTTTTATAATTGGGAATACAGACTTGAAGAATATACACGGTGGGCAAACCTAAAAAGTCTTTTTCTTTGAAAGCCTACCGTATTTTCCGGCGTATAAGATGACTTTTTAACACATGAAAATCTTCTCAAAAGTCGGGGGTCGTCTTATACGCTGGGTGTCGTTCTCCTGTTACCAGGCAGACCAGCCCAAAAGATTCTGACGAGCCTTAAATGGCTCTGGCGATCCAAGCTCTGACGATCCCAGCTTTGCCTGCTAATCAGGCAACTCAGCTGGGATGCCAGAGCCATGTAAAAGGAAAAAACTTTTTTCCTTTTACATGGCTCTGCAAGCTCTGACGATCCCAGCTGAGTTGCCTGCCAATCAGGCAACTCAGCTGGGATCGCCAGAGCCCTGTAAAAGGAAAAAGTTTTCCCCTTCCAGCTTGCTTACCTTAGCTGCTAGTCGCAACACTTGCCTTGCTTCGCTTGCCTGAATCCATTCCATCAGCAAGCCACTCCCTGCCTGCAATCAAGCAGGCAGGAGTTGTGGACTTCAACTCCCAGAATTCCTCAGCCAGCAAAACAAAGCTGGTTGAGGAATTCTGGGAGTTGAAGTCTACAAGTCTTAAAGTTGCCAAGGTTGGAGACCCCTGTTCTATTGGGTAAGATTTTTTTCCCCTTTGGAAGCTTTAAAAAAAATAGTTAATTGGGGTTTTTTTTAGTAGTTCTTTTTTAGACCTAGCCATTTAAAGTTTAGGAAGTTTTAAATTTAGTTTTCATATAAAAATAAAAATAAAATAATATTTGTGCAGCTTTCTGAGATTTAGTGTGTTTCTGTAGTGTTTCACTCTAACTACACAAACACACAAAATCTCACAAAGCTGTATGTGGAATTTTGTGTGTGTAAAGTGTGAAAGTTGTTTTTTTGGGCTTTTTGTGGCTGTGTGAGGTTCCTGCTTGTTGCAGGGGCCATTTTGGGTCTAGCACAGCTGCTTTTACATTGTGGGTGAGCCATTGATGTTTTTTAATTTTTATTTGGTGTGCGTTGGAAGAGGGGTAGTCTTATACGGTGAGTATAGCCCAAACGCTATATTTTAACAGGAAAAGTCGGGGGTCATCTTATACGGCCAGTCGTTTTATACGCCGGAAAATACGGTACTTATTCATTGTGAGTTCCTCCAGTGTCTGAATTTAAAAATACAAAGTTAATTATACAATATCTTAAATGGGAAAAGTACTATTTCAGGTATCATGTTTTCTCAGCTTATTAGCAATTAAAGAATGTCAAAGTAATGCTTTAATAATTGGTAAGTTACTGTAGTGGTTTCTTTTGTCACACGTGATAACAAAATATTCTTGCAGAAAACAATGATGAAATGGCTTGTACTCTTTCTGAAGTACTGGATTGTTGCAGAATATATCATACAGTATGTGGTCACAGCTTCCTTTTCTGTAATTTATTAGAAAATACTAATAGTTTGCCTTTCTACTTCAAAAGTCTTTGCTGATTTAATCATTTTCTTAAAACTATGATATGTAGAGCAATTCTTTGGAAAGTTGGTTAATATCCCCTAAGAGATATTTTCAGGCTTAATTAAACACAAGATCAATTAAACATAAATATTATCTTAAACAACCAGATCTTGATAAAATCTGGTGTAACTGAGTTTTGGAATAATATTAAAACATGGTTTGTTTATAGAAATGCCCTTGCATTGCCCTTCTTTCTTCCCTTTAACAATAAATTCATTTCTCCATTTCCTAGTTTTCAGTAACTAGAATTTTCTGATATTTAATGGCTTGCTCTAAAAACAATTTGATTAATTTTCCAACTGTGATTTGTCAATTCACACTTAGCTAATGAAAAAACAGGAACTAAATAGGAGAACTGTTAGACTATGTAATTGTATATCAAGTACATCAGTTGCATAGTCATTTTGATTTCTAAACTATAGCATGTTGTTAAGATGAACCGATATGTATGCTGGCTGGGTGTTTGAAATTATCACTGGATTCATTTTCAGATGAAAGATTTCTAGTTATTTGTGTTTTATATACTATACTTACAGTTGTATAGTGTTTAAATGTGTTTGGATAAAATTATCCTTGCTATATATTGGTCCAATTGGATGATGCTTGAGTGATTTAGATACCCTTTTTTTAAAAAAAAGAAAAAGAAAAATTAGTAATATCTAATTTGAGTTGCACTTCATTATCCAAGTTGGATAGATGATATTCCATTAAATATGTAAAAGTAGAACAATTAAAACTTCTCTTATGTAATTAGTAATTTCTCTAAATCACATATTTTACAATGCTTATTCTATTTTTTTAGGAACAAGCCTTTGACCCATATGAAACCTTATCACAGGAAATCCTTTCACCACAATATCAAGAACATTTTAATAATGTAATGGCTAAACCTGCTGTGGCCTTACACTTCCAGGTATATATACAGATGTGAAAGTTCTAATATAAAAATAAAACAGAAAAAATCTCTCTCATATGTTAACAATCTTGATAGAATAATTTAAATTATAGAATCTGCATATTGTTGAATTCCAACCCTCATCATTTTCCACCTGTATTGCTAAAATTGTAAATTTGCAACGTTGGTAGGTCAAAACTGTAGATGGACAGAAGTATTCTTTTTGGAGAGTAGTGGCTTTCTCCTTACAACCGTGCCAGGCCCACCAGTGTTGTTCACTGTTGTCCTGAAGATGGTTTCATGAAACCTGGCATTTGCCATTAGAAGAGAGGTTTTTAATTCCTTAGATATTACCTGGATTCTTTGAGACCTCATGATGTATTAAATATCTTGTTCAGTGTGATCTTGTTCAATCACTAAAATAGCATTAAATTGCCCCCATATGTACACAATCTGCCTGTGTAAATAGTTTTATAACCTTTTTCTGCCTTGCGAGCAACTGTTTTCAGAAACCTCCTTTGTTCAAGCCTTGACACGCTTCCACATACCTGCTTTGTAAAGATCAGATTTGATATTGAATTCCCAGAATTCTGTTCTTTAAGACAGGACTGCCCACCTGATTATCATTCTATTGATTAAAACATCTGATTCTAATTTCCCCTTCAAATGAACTCATAATCCTAGCGGTTCATATATCTTGCAACATGCATACATGTAGCTTTGGATCTTTTTCCTCAATAAATAATAAACAAGTATAATATTTTTGACTCGTTAATTTAATTGGGTTCTCTTTGTTCTAGGATAAAGTAGTGTGGAAAATATATGTTTTAAATAATATTTTATTATTTTATTAAAATAATATTTATGCAGAAATATTGAACATTCAAAAGGATTAACAAACTTTTAAGCACCACCATTTACACAGACACAGACGTAATACAAAAAATTAGACTTTTTTTTTATTTATTTGATTTATATGCCGCCCTTCTCTGGAGACTCAGGGCGGCTTACAATGCGTTAAGCAATAGCCTTCATACTTTTGTATATTTATACAAAGTCAGCTTATTGCCCCCACAATCTGGGTCCTCATTTTACCTACCTTAGAAAGGATGGAAGGCTGAGTCAACCTTGAGCATGGTGAGATTTGGACTTGCAGTAATTGCAGACAGCTGATGTTAATAACAATGCTTTAGTCTGCTGTGCCACCAGGGCTCTTTTTATAACTTTCCACCTCTTCTTTTCTGGATTTCAGCTCTTCTGTCTAATGAAGAATTTTTGAAAGCTTGCAATTAATAATTTTCATTGGTCTAATAAAGATTTTTTCCCCTTCCTTCAGTTGAAGATTGCCTATACTGCCATATAGCTGCTTTGGCTATGGGTATAGATTATATCTATGATTTATAAAGTTCATGGTCTTCAATGGGCTATATTGTTTTCTCAATTGTGGTATTGTCTGACAAGCAAACATTGGCTGTCCATAACTTACCATGATTCTTTAGTTAACATCACAATGATTGATTTGGTCTTTACAGTTTAATTATATATCTGTCACTGAACTAAGTTCTTTCCTTAGACAACGTGTATTCCATAGAATCTCTAGAGCAGTAGTCTTAAAGCTTTGTGGCACTCACACAAGAGAGGATGGAAGCCCTTTGGGGCACTGCTTGCACAAGTAGACCTGCGCTCACGTACTGGCCCGCCTCTCATGTGGCCCAGTTCCGAATAGGCCATGGCCCTCCTACAGGCTTCTCCATGCCAAAAGCTTTTGCAAAGGGATGGAAGGCCTGAAGCAGTGTGAGATTGTTCCCCCCAAAGCCTTTCATCCATTAGCAAAAGAAGAAAAGAAGAGAAGCCTTTGGGGGTGCAGTCTCATGCTCCTTCAGACTCATTGAGGCTGCCCAACGCTCCAAAGTGTATTTGGTGTCCTGCACAGGCTGCCTTGGTGAGTCAGCGAAGCTGAGTGGGGTGTGCTTGTCCCATTCAGCCTCTGCTCTCGTCACTCTCCTTTTGGAGCACCGGGAGTAGGCAGCTTGGCAGCCCGACGGGTGAGAGAGGGGAACTGGGCCTCACAAGCAGCAGGCTGGTGCACACAGATGCATGTGTAGCTCCATTCACACAAGAGAAAAGAAGCCTTTTGGGCACTGCATGTGCAAGTGGAGCGGCGTGCGCACACTAGCCTGCCTTTTGCATGACCCAGTTCCAAATAGGCCATGGCCCGGTAATGGGCCACGGCCTGGGTGTTGGGGACTCCTGTTCTAGAGAGACTTTAGAGATGACAAAATCTGGGTAATCTGTGGTTTGAAAGGTTTAGTTTATTGAAATGTTCATAAAACCTTCCCATCCTACTAGATGCAATAAATTTTCCTAAAGACTTTTAATGTTAGGATAGCCTGTATGGAGGATGTTTATCTATCTATCTATCTATCTATCTATCTATCTATCTATCTATCTATCTATCTATCTTTTTCACAAAACATGCATGGTATGTCATCCTCTCATAGCTTCTAGGTAGCTCACAATATAATTTTTAGTATTTTGTCTCTTCTTCCTATGACAATCATTGAAACTAGACTTACTTTTTTTCCCTTCAGTCAATTGCTGATGGCTTTAAAGAAGCAGTACAATATGTCCTACCACGTCTCATGTTAGTTCCTGTTTATCACTGTCTCCACTATTTTGAATTGCTACAGGTGAGATATGCTGTTTAAAATAAAAGTAAATTCCATATACAAGTTGAATATGCAAATATACTAAATCTGGATTAAATAAAAATTTTGCAGCTGTTTCATACACCAAATTTGGTTATTTAAACATGTAAACTACTTACTATTGTTGTTGTTTTGTATACTTTTTCATTTTAGCTTGACTAGTGTTTGTACTGGAGTTTAAAAAATAAAATGTGGATTTACAGTATCTTCCAGCAATATATTAAAAAGACAGTTATGTTTTATTAGCATGAGTTAATAATATACCCAGCTGATAGATGAGTTTTTCCCAGCTTAGTGCTTTCCAAATCTATTGTTCTGTAGATTGTATCAGTTAAAGACTGACACTTCTTGGAAGCATCAGATTCAGGTGTGTTGAAGGCTCATTAGACTATCCTGTGTACAGGCCCCATTGGAAAAAATTTCAACTTGTACAAAAACAATAAGGTGAACATTTCAAAGACTTTGAACAGTTATCCATTTTGTATAACAGCTAAGAGATATTCTTCCATAATCAAAATATAGATATACACAACTTGCATAATGTTGGGGGTAAATACATCTAAGGCAATCAACCATGGGTGGGTAAGCAGTTGGTGGTCCATTGATAGCCATTTGACAATATTGAAGGAAGTAGAAGACCTTTATTATTGCATGGGTCAGGAGGAGTACTGAGAAGATATCTACAGATCCCTCATAAATTGGGGGGTGGTGGTGGTGTAAAATTGCTTCAACGCCTCCCTGGACATAAATTGTTTCAACTCCTCCCTTCAGGATTGCATTACAATGCACTGCATGCCAAAACAACTAATCACAGGGACAGTTATTTACCTCATGCTGTCAGTCTGCTGAACACCTAATTCTCATAGTGTTATCTAATGTCTGTGTATATTTACCCATATAGTATGGCTGTAGTATTATCATTTATCCTTCTTATCTTCTTTACTCCGCCCTATTATTGGTATTGTGACAATGATGATTCTGTTGCTTTGCATGTACACAGAGAGCTATTGCACCAGAGTCAAATTCCTTGTGTCTCGTCACACTTGGCTAATAAAGTATTCTATTCTATTCTAACTACCTGGTGCTTCTTAGTTGTTTCAATTTTTACAAAGAATGTTGTCTAAATGATCCAGGATGATATGTCATACATTGTGTAAGAGAGCAGATTCATAACAATATTAAATGCAAAATATTTATGACTACTGTAAGAAATCTTGCTCTTCCTATTTCAAAACATGTCAGTGCACCAATCAGATTGAATTTTAAATTCCCTAGAATTGAATGAAGGGTTACTATGTAATTCACTTTCTTGTTGCTTCCTGATTTAAAGAAAATAAATCAGTATATAATAGATATATAAAGATATGTAATAAGAATAAATTAGTATACAATGTCAGGTCTAAGAGAAATATGAACAAGGCCTTAATAATTAGTATGTTAAATTTAGCATTACTCAGAACTATTTGTTTTCATTAAAAGTGCGCAAAATGTTTTGTTCTGAAATGCTTGGAGAATGAAACTTCATGATGTTTCCATATTTCAAGATTTCTGAAATAGTTTCAAGGTTGAAATGTTCCTAAAATGTTTATATCAGCTTTTTTAGTGTTGAAAATGTTTGAAGTGAAACATTTTCTACATCCTTAACTTCTCATTATTGTAGCTACCTTAAAATCTTATTTCCTTTTCAGTATAGTAATTGAAAATGAACTTGTAACGTGTTCAGGAGAAAGTGTCCAACATTTGACATTCAAAGAATGCTCTTTATCACTGCTGCTCAAAATTTAAATATAGAATTAGAAAAACCCATTATATGTCTTTTGTCGGATGCCCTGCTCTGATATCCAATCACGGTGCTTTTTAATTTATGCTTATCCATGAAAACATAGCAAAAAGTGATTTGCAACTCTGTTTGGTAATATATTCTGACTGCTATTTCAATTATGATTTTAGAAAATTTTTAAGATGTTGTAAGTTCATCAACAGGATGAATTATTTGTATATGCAACTGCCTGAAATAAACACAGACTTTTATGTTTGGACTAATAATTTTTGTTCACTTGAATTGCAAAAATAATTGTTTTGTTCAGTGTGTATGGAAATGTATTCTTAGGTTGTATTTGTATTTCGGTTACTCAGATATTTCTATAAATTCCTCTCTACTAAATGAACTCTCCATAAAATTGAAATATTTGTTCTTTTCAGCAACTTCAAGAATGCAGTGAAGACGAAGAAGACTGTGAATGTTTAAAACAAGCCATCACAGCTCTCCTGAATCTCCAATGTAGTATGGAACGCATTTATAACAAACATTCACCTAGACGTCGGCCTGGGTAAGAAAATTAGTCATGGCATTGTTCTAGCTGCGGTTTAAAGTCTTTAGGAACATTAGCAAATATGTTGACATTTGAAGATAAAGGCAGATAATGTCACAGGAATTAATGCTGTGAGTCAGCACCCTGACACTTTCTTTTCCTTTTGTTAAGGCCTTTTTACACATTTTGTTTTAAAAGTAAGCATATCTGCTTTGCACATATTACAGTTGGTAACTGCCAAGTTTAATCTGATAAACTATGCTTTTAGGGAGCCTGTGTCTTGGTTCTACAACCGCCAAATAAGAAGCAAGCATCTAGCCATAAAAAAAATGAATGAGATCCAGAAAAACATTGATGGTTGGGAAGGCAAAGATATTGGTCAGTGCTGTAATGAATTTATAATGGAAGGCACACTGGCAAGAGTAGGAGCCAAGCATGAACGACATGTATTTCTCTTTGATGGTTTAATGATCGGCTGCAAAGCCAACCATGGGCAGTCACGACTTCCAGGTTATAGCAACGCAGAATACCGACTCAAAGAAAAGATTATTATGAGGAAAGTCCACATAGTTGATAAAGATGACACTTGTGAATACAAAAATGCCTTTGAGCTGGTGCCTAAGGATGAGAACAGCTTTATCTTTGCTGCCAAGTCTGCTGAAGAGAAGAACAACTGGATGGCAGCCCTGATTTCCCTCCAGTATCGCAGCACCCTGGACCGAATGTTGGATGCTGTACTATTGCAAGAAGAGAATGAGCAGCCCCTGCGTCTCCCCAGTCCAAGCATCTATCGTTTTGCAGTGGAAGACTCTGAGGAGAACATGGTTTTTGAGGACAATCTTCAGAGCAGGAATGGGATTCCGATCATCAAAGGTGGAACTGTGGTGAAACTCATTGAAAGACTAACTTATCACATGTATGCAGGTATCTGGATTTCCAATATAATGTTTTCACATTATTGACTTATGGAAGATATGACCTATGAAATACTTAATTTGGAATTGTGCTTGCCTTTCTAGATCCTAATTTTGTACGTACTTTCCTTACCACATATCGCTCCTTTTGTAAGCCGCAAGAGCTCCTAAGTTTGTTGATAGAAAGGTAAATAAAAAAAAATTCCCAATTCCTTTGTGGTGAATTTTGATCTCATAGTAACAATAATAAAATCACCATATTGGTAAGCTATTGTAATAATTTAAATGTTGGCACTTTTATTTTTGAGCAATCTATTTTAATGGCATTTTCTATCTGTTTTCCAGAATTCACTACATACTTAATTATATAAAGCTTTTAGAAAGGTTTATGTGGTTTGGCAATATAAAGCTGAAACAGTTTGCATTTAGTTAAAAAGAGATCATGAAGAAAGTCTGCTGGATAAAGATTTCTTTCCTTTCTTTCATTGCATTAATGCTTGGATAATTGATGGTTTACTACTAGTAATTATTTAAGTCCTGGTGGAACAACTGGAGCAAATATTACACGCAGCACATAGCATAAGTTGTAAAAATGTGACAACAGTTTTCATAGTGTTTTACCCAAGCAGAATACAAGTTTGGAATTTGATACTAGAATAAAAGGATGAAAATGGATTTTCAGAAACAGTACAAATTCAAAATTACAGTATTGCATACAATCCATTGGAAAAATGAAGGTTCAAATACTGACCTGTAACCTAAATCTTGACTTTCTTAGAATCCTTTAGATCATTTGCTTGGTTTGCAAACTTCTGACTATGAAGAAAAGACTAGAAAAACAGGTCAAAAGAAACTGAAATTTTCTAAATTTTAGTAATTGTTATGTTTTATGACAAAACTTTTTTCTGAGAAAAATGATGGAATTGCCAACATTCAAGCTCAGTCCAATGACAAAGAAATTCCTCTTCTGTAATTGGCAGCTGCATTCCATTTGTATATTACACGGCTGATTAGGCTTCCATTACAACAGAAAAATCAGTAAGAAAATGGCATGTCCACTATGAGTCTTAGAGCTGAATCCTGTTGCTGATGTACAAAGTGGGACCCAAATCAAAATTATTGAAAATAATTTGAACTCTTTGAAAAGAGATAGAAATACTTTATTTGAGACTTGTTGCTGATACAGAAATATTAAAATGAATTGGATTAATGAATACATAGATCCTCAACAATGTAAAGAATGCAATATTTTAAAAGAGTTAATATCAAACTTTTTAAAAGCATTCTGAATTTTTAAGCCTGATGATTAAGATCTTGATATCAAATGCTGGATGCCAGGGAGTTACAGATCTACTAGCTGTATTTTATATATCTGTTTTGTTATATTGATTAGAACACTATAAACCACTGAGAGTCTTATTGAATAAATATAACAAAAATAAATGAAGAAATTCTTCTTCTTATTCCTTGTTCTAGTTATTATCACGAATGTGTTTCCAAATCTTTCTCTTTTCTTTGTATTCTGGATCTGCTGTGACTATGTTCCAACTTCTTTGTCTTTATTAGATTTGAAATCCCTGAACCTGAACCAACCGAAGCTGATAGGCTGGCAATAGAGAAAGGAGAACAACCAATCAGTGCAGACCTTAAACGATTTCGCAAGGAATATGTCCAGCCTGTACAACTCAGGTTTGAGCTTTTATCTCCTTCATGTTTTTAACTGCATTATCAAGTGGGGGAACACTGAGTGATCACTTCACATGAGAAACATAAAGTTCTTGAAAAGAAGTTCTTTATATGAAAACACTTACCTAGAGTTTATATTCTGGTTTTTTTAAATATAATTTTTATTGGTAAGATTGAAATTAAAATAAAAAGAGATAAAGCTTGTGAATACAATTTAAACAATTCAGATTATATATGATAGCCAATTTGGCGTTGTGGTTAAGACACCAGGCTTTAAACTGTGAGACTGCGAATTCTAGTCCTGCCTTAGGCACAGAACCAGTTTACAAAGGTGTAAAATATTTAAAGATGAAATATCTAAAAAGAGTCACCTATTTTGAGAGAAGGGCAGCTATATAAATTTCAAAAATAAATACCTGCCATTGCATGATACTAGAACATTTATGAAGACATAATGAGGGAGAAAAGAACTATACCACAAACAGTATACCGCAGTGGTATTATTTTCATTTATTTTGTTAAAGATGTGGTGGTAGTAAATTATCTCTGTGCCTAAGCATGTCTCAGAATAGATTATTCTGGGAAGTTTGCAGTGTTGCATTTTTATAGTTCCAACAATTCCAACAAAACTATGATTTGTTATCATAGTAAGCCCTGTCCTTTTTTTTTCAATTGAGACTGTTTCTCACTTAAGTATATCTGTTTTACCATCAGTTAGCAAATCTCAGCTTCACTTTGAGAAAATTAAAAATAGTAAAAAAAAATAATAATCATCTCTTTTCTCTCTTTTTTTTCCTTAAGGGTATTGAATGTGTTTCGGCACTGGGTAGAACATCATTTTTATGACTTTGAGAGAGACCAAGAGTTACTTGATAGACTGGAGACATTTATTTCCACTGTAAGAGGTATACAATTTTAGTTGATAATTTTCTTTAAATGTGAGCACTCGACATTATTTCATAGTTATTTCCTAAATCCCAGTCTTTAGCTTTTTACAAATCCTGAGTGTTCTTTTGATCTGCACTTATTCATGCATCAGAAGACAATGATAGTTCCAGTTATTATGAGACAATGTTATTATATCAATTTCCTTTTTCTGTTTACAAAAAATAAGCATTACATTACATAACTGTTCTGAATGCTTCTGATTTTGTGTCTTGCTTCTTCCATTAAAAATTAGAGTAAGAATAACATTTCTTATCCTAATTTCATGCATTTTTAGGAAACCTGTGTTCATTATTATGTGAAATGAGAAGAGCTGTGCCTAAAGCATTCATGCTTCCATATAGATAAATAAATGTAAAATCCCACATGCCATTTTATGTAGAATATCTAATACTGTAGTAAAGCGTTCTGATATGTGAATGTCTGCTGAAAGATTGTTTAAATGAGCTTTGCTTAGAGCCTTAAATTTAAGGTTGTTTCCATCAGAATAAAGATACCATTACGTTTAATTTGGAGAACAACTGTAGTCAGGTAGTACTATATAGTTCCAGTATTTGTTATAATTTCTGGTATGTCTAGGGCCGTTAAATGCAGTTTGGGATTAGAATTCTTCTTTTCTTTAATTTTTTGTCATAATTCTATCATAATATTTCTGGACAAAATTTTGTTGTTGAACAAGATTTCCATGGGAGGGATATTTTATAAAATAAGAAATTATGTGCTTTGAGTTTAGAATGTTCCTGGTATCTTTACTTAGCTCAGAAATTCATCTGCTAAAGAATTTGGGGATTAAATGCCTGCTATTCCAAATTATAGTCCTTGGTGATGGTTGAGAAGGCAGACAAAAAGCAGAATGAAATGTGCAAAATGTAGGTTTTATAAGGCATAGGATATTTCTTTCAATAGCCTGCAACTGGCAGAATGGGTATTTTTAGTGCAAATTTAAATTCAGTGGTAGTGATTTCTTCTGATGTGTTTGGGTATTAGACTGCATATCTCATTGCCCACTATAATGCTAAATTAAAAGACCAGCCCTGAAGGTTTTCCTTACTTTTGCAATTAAATGCTATTGGCCTGATTGTAAAAATCATATGTATTCTGCTACAGGGAATTATCATTACTAATTATCATTACTTAAAAATGGGAAGAACCTAATAATTTATCTCACATGTCTCCGTTGCATTTTCAGTGCAGAATACATTTTAAGAAGTGTATACTGTGTATTTGCTAAACAATTTATTATCTCAGATTTGATTTATAAAATATTTTCTCCAAATTGATGTTAATTATTAATACAGGTAGTCCTCGACTTAATTAAACCCAAAATTTATGTTGCTAAGCAAGACATTTGTTGTGTTTTGTCACATTTTACTACCTTTCTTGCCAAAGTTGTTAAGTGAATCAATGCAGTTGTTAAATTAGTAACATAGTTGTTAAGTGAATCTTGCTTCCCCATTGATTTTGCTTCTCAGAAAGTCACAAAAGGTGATCATGTGAACCCAGAACACTGCAAGCATTATAAATATGAATTGGTTCAGTTGCCAAGCATCTGAATTTTGATAATGTGACCATGGAGATGCTGCAATAGTCACAAGTGTGGAAAAATTGTCATAAATTAGTTTTTTCAGGGCCGTTGTAACTTCGAACAATCTCTAAATGAACTGTTGTAAGTGGAGGACCACCTGTAATGGAAGTTTGTTCTGTTTCACATTTGCTGTATGAAATAGCAATGAATTTGTGCTGTGTATCTCTGATATTGAAAACCTTTACATAATCTACCAGCAATGTCTGATGTGTTTTCCAGGCAAATCCATGAAGAAGTGGGTGGAATCCATTGCAAAGATTATCAGGAGGAAAAAACAAGCTCATGCAAATGGCATAAGCCATAATATAACATTTGAGAGCCCTCCCCCTCCAATTGAGTGGCATATCAGCCGTCAGTTTGAGACATTTGACCTCATGACATTGCATCCCATAGAGATTGCTCGGCAGCTAACTCTCCTGGAATCTGATCTCTACAGGTAGACCACTCCTTTGTTGGGTTGACAACTCCTTCCATTGCATAAGTCAAATAGCAAAAGTTCCTTCCTTTGTTAATCAAATTCATTGTGTAAAGTCAATTTGAAAAGTACAGTATGCTATAGTGCAGTATAGAGCAATATCATGATTGCAATACCAGTGCTGTCTGGTTTGATATTTATAGTACTATTAAGTACTCCTTCAGTAATAAGCTAATGTAACATACTGGTTGAAGTATGTTAGCAATAATAGTAAATCCTGAAGTAAACAGAATAAAGCAGAGTTTTTGATAGTAGAGCATAGATTTTGTGTTTGCAAGTTTTATCATTAATACCTGTTAAAAGGATTTTAGATAGAAGCTTTGAAAAGGAATTCTGTCTGAAGTCTTAGTTCTGTCCATTGGAATACCCTCATAAAGGGTGTCCTAAGTACAGCTCCCATTATCCCTTTCATTGACTCATGTTATTGGGCTTCATTGTTCATGTTATTGGACTCATGTTATTGGACTGATGGGAGTTTCAGTCCAACACATTTTGAGAATAAGATTGGAGAAGGCTAAGTCTGACAATCCTGGACCAAAAAGAGCAATGTTTTGATTCATCTTAAGACAGTTTATACGTGAAATAGATCCAGTAGGTCACTAACTCAGAAGTTGTATCTGCAATTCATTTCCTTCAAAGAAATGTGAAGAAAGATACTGATGTAACTTTCTGAAGTAAGAGTACTAAGTACTAAGACAATATATTTAACATGCTTTAATTCACCTAAAGTACAATACAGTGCTAAATATATTTATAACTGAGCACTTGAACAATATGTTGCTATTTCTAGAAGAAAGTAAAAATAATTTATGTTCAAGCTGGGGATCCAACTCATGTTTACTATTTTCTTCTTTGAGTGATGCAAAAGTCAAACAAATAGGGTAGCTACATTTACTATCATTAAAAAAAATGATCACTTGGAATGACAGTTGTATGCCATTATGGTGCTTAACAAGTAAAAAGGGAAGAGCCCATAGTATCTACACAGGTTATTACACTGTAGTTTCACTTAATGAAATGCCTGGAGCACCTTCTGAATTTTCTGTGTATTATACTCTTCCTACTGTGCACATCTGCACCTTCCTATACACACTGTCGTTTTATTTTGTTTCTGTATTAGGGCTGTCCAGCCTTCAGAACTCGTTGGGAGTGTGTGGACAAAAGAAGATAAAGAAATTAATTCCCCAAACCTACTGAAAATGATTCGGCATACAACAAATCTTACACTTTGGTTTGAAAAGTGAGTAAAGTCACTTATATCAAGATGTGGAGTTTTTATCAGCTCAAGAGCCAAAATTTGGACAGAATGGTGTGACATAGAGGAGGAACTATGTTTGTCAGTGGTTGAAAGGGAATTCTCATTAAATTCACCAACTGTAAACATGCAAAAAAGGAGGGAACAACTTTGTTGTATCACCCAGTCCACTGGAGTCTTAGGGCCACACAATAGCTATTAGTTGACTGCATTTTCTTGTGCCTGTTGTAGCTGCTAAGGATGGGACAGATTTGTAGTGGAAAGTTTGAAGAAAGCTAAACAAAAAGAAAACCTTTCAGAAATAGGTACTTAATAAATGAATATATGATGGTATTATTCATACAGTACATCTGAATTAATGTTGGGGGAGGGGCAAAATGAGAATATGACAATAGTTTTAAAATATTATCCAACAAGCCTCTGTACTGTTTTTTTTTCTCCTTTTTCTAAATTAGGTGTATAGTAGAAATGGAAAACTTTGAAGAGCGAGTGGCTGTGTTAAGCAGGATTATAGAAATTTTGCAGGTTTTCCAGGACTTAAATAATTTCAATGGAGTTCTTGAAATAGTCAGTGCAATGAATTCTGTCTCTGTGTACAGACTAGACCACACCTTTGAAGTAAGTCTTGGTGACTGACCAATAATCAGAGTGTGACCAATGATTTTAAACTACAGTTTTATACTAATGGCAGCTGTAGTTCAGTATAAATGTGAATAACATGGTGAGAATTATTTCCCAAACTAAGTGATTCTGATAATCTGTGCGTCTATACTTAATTTAGAATTTGCAGGATGGATATCAAAGCAGGAGAAGACCAAGAAAGACACCACGTCTTTAATAAAGCTTAGAAAAGTTTTATTGAGAAATAGCCCATAAATATTTACAGTGTCAGTAGGTTATGACCTCAGTCAGCCAGATGAACCCTAACTGCAGGGAAGGTTAATTTCTCACAAGGAAGCTGGGGAAAAGGGGCGAATCTTACAGTCCTTCTTCCCCCCACCCCACCCCACCCTTTGGAATCGTCACCTTAGTTCTGGGATAATTAGCAAGTAAAAATCAATGTCTGTGTTTACACTCATTGGAAAAGAAGAGATTACAAGACAGTAAGCAAGTACACAGTGGGGAATACACTTTGAAAGTATGTGTATTGGTGTCAGCAGGCTTTGAAGGACCACTTAAGGATACAAAAGGAAGCCTTCGGGATCAAATTGATAGGCTCATGCCCATTTCAGATAGCAGTGCAAGCTGGGTCTGGGTGCTAATTAACTAATCAAGGTTGCAGAGCTGAGGTAACTTGCAAGTAGCATCTTTGTCTGCACACAAAGAAAAGCAGTTTAGGAAGAGACAGCTTATCCAAGCGATCTCAGCTCTGTAAGGAAAGGGAAATTCTGAGAAGGAGGGAAAGGAATAAGAAAATAGAAAAAAAAAAACCCACCAAGCTATACACAAGACACTGGGTAAAATAACACTTTCTTTGTTTGTCAACTTTGCATCCTGCCTTTTGTACAGGACCTCAACACATAGATCATATCACGTCACATCACAACATAGTATAATAAATTAATGATGAGATTTTTTGGGGGGCGGGGGCAGGTTAAATAAGGTTTCCAATCTGTGATAATGTAAAGTAAATCCTAGCTCAAAGATCATATGTTTACCAATTATTGAATTATTTTGGATTATACTTAAAGAAAAAATGTACATTTTACTATTTTATTTTACTACAGCCATTTATTTCTGTTCTTAAAACATGTATTTTAATAACAAAAAAGAGATTATATAGCAACCAAGATGATTATGTGTAAGGCATTTGGACAGCAAAGACAAGTAATACTGAGAAATGATATAGAACAGAGAGATGTTATGAAGTTGTTGTATAGATTGGTCAGCACTGAATATTGCACAGATATATCCTACAATATCAAAATGTGGATTTTTTTTCTATCCAATATCAGGCACTGCAAGAAAGAAAAAAGAAAATTTTAGATGAAGCAGTAGAATTAAGTCAAGATCACTTTAAAAAATATCTTGCTAAACTCAAATCAATCAATCCACCATGTGTGCCTTTCTTTGGTAAGTTATACAACAGAGATGGAAAAAATGGCTGTTTCTTATATTCCTATTAATTAATAAATGGTTAAGGAAATTGTGACATTCTTTTTAGGGTATTTTGCAGTATCTTTTGAGAGCATCCCTTTCTGCTGAATATTTTTCTTTCCTTGATTAATTTTTGTATGAAAATTAAAATGTATTTAGATTTGAGATGATTACTGAAATGCCCTCAGAGTATGATTCCAAAGAAGTAACATGCTAACTAAATTTATTTGGTATACCATCAAATGCTATCTATTTTTTGCATATTTCAGCCCACTTTGGGGGAGGGGATCTAAGGACATAACATATTACTGGAAGGCATACTAGAAGTTAGCAAACTTATTACTTAATGGTCCAAAATGGTTTAGTGATGTGGCTTCTCTGAGGTTTCACTGAGTTAATTTTGTCAGGAAATTGAGTCATTCTTAAGTTATAGTTGATCCAACAGAAGGTAGTAGTTTTTTTTTCATTTGCTGCTATTCCGAGTTGGACAGCAAAACTTTCACTTCCCTCCCACCATTCAGAAATGTATCAAAAGTTCTCTCAGGCTTGGGGGAAGTGTGTAGGGTCTGCAGGGGAAAAGGGGAATCTTGATGTCTTTTTCTAGTGAACAGGCATGGGTACAATTGTATGTCTCACTGTAAAATGTGCTATAAATTATGTTTATAACGTGTTCTTTTACATTCTTACTTGATAGGGATTGCGTGTAACTTAAGAGGAATCTTACTTCTTATTTATGATTGGTTTTGATAATTTATTACACAGTGCAACAACCCATGAAAATAGGTTGAGTTATTACTTGGATGCAGCAAATAAAAAAAAAATACTTCCCTAAAATTTCCTTGTTGAGTTCTCATAATCTGAAATGTCAACTTCTTTTGTTAGATGTTCTAAAGTTCAAAAAGGTAATGCAATACTTAATGTATGGTTACCATTTAAGGCTAATTTTTCTAAAGGAAGCGTCTCTCTTATGGTCATAAACAAAACAGAAGGCATGGATGTGAAGAAGCTAATAGCCTTTTGCCCTTTCTCTCTATTTAGGGATATACTTAACAAATATTCTAAAGACAGAAGAAGGGAATCCTGACTTCCTAAAAAGACAAGGGAAAGGACTGATAAACTTTAGTAAAAGGAGGAAGGTGGCTGAAATCACAGGAGAAATCCAACAGTATCAGAACCAACCTTACTGTTTACGCATCGAACCAGACATCCGGGTAATTGGACAGCACTGCAGAGAGAGTTCCCTCTGGATTTGATAAGATGACAAATTTTGTTTGGGTATTTTGCTGATAACTAAGCCATGAGTGTAATGCAGCTGCAAAAAAGGCAGATGCTATCCTAGGTTGCATTAATGCAGACAAAGTAGGCAGATCACCGAAAATTTTCCACACTGCTCTCCTACATTCTGAACACCATGTTTCATAACAGGCTGCAACAAATAGCAGCAAATACAGAGGTGGGCTACCAGAAAACCCTTATGAGGAACTGTTAAATTATCTGAATATGTTTAGTCCTCAGAAAATAAACTCTGCAGAGATATGATAGCCCCTTCAAAATATCTGAAGGGTTGTCACATTGAAGTGGAAGTAGACATATTTTCTAATGTTTAAAAGGCAGTGTTAAAAATATGGGGAAGTTGATTCAGGCTAGATTTCAGAAGAAATTTCCTGATGGTAAGAGCTACCAGCCAGTGGAACAAGCTGCTATATAAATAAGTGGGTTGTCTTTGCTAGAGGTCTCAAAGGAGGTTGGAGAGTAATTTTTCAGAGAGTTTAAGTGGAGAGTTGTAGAGCTTTCTAAAGTCCCTTCCAATTATGTAATTGTATATTAGTGTTTTCTACAATGGTGAGAATTAGATTTAGCAGTAACTCACAAAGTGTCCTAAGTTCTTAGATTTTCTTTATGAAAATAACAGCTTGTAAAATTAGATGGGAGTACCCTGCAGCTACCATTAAATTGAACTAGCTTTCATATTTCATGTTTGCTTTCAGTTTAAAATGTATAGAAATATAGGTAGTCCTTGACTTATGACCATTTGTTTAACAGCAATTCAAACTTATGATGGTTTCAGAAAAAGTGATTGAAACCTGTTCTCACGACTGTTGCACTACCCCAGTTCAGGCATTTGGCATCCTGCTTGACTTTCTGACTGGTTGCATAACCCTACAGTCACATGATTGTGATTTGCTACTTTCCCAGCTGGTTTTTGACAAAGTCAATTGGAGAATTGGGTTTGCTTAATGACCTTATGACTCTTAAGTGATTCGCAGTAAAAATGATCATAAAATTGGGTTTTGTCATGTAATATTTGCTTAATGAATGCATTACTTAGTGACCAAAATTCCAATCCCAATTGTGATTGTAAGTTGAGGACTTCCTGTAGAGCTATTTGTCCATTTCACATACACTGTGTACACATGCAGTCCCATCCATAAATAATTCCAACATTGCTAAGGTTATGTGAGGAAATAAAATATGATACAGTTTAGAGAGCCTAGGAACAAATGTGATTTCTAGAATCTTGCTGGGATGGGGGTGGGGTAGAGAGGTTGGCATATGCTGACCCTTACTGGAACTTTTTGTTATGATACCTTTTTGTTTTTTCAGAGATTCTTTGAAAATTTGAACCCCATGGGAAATTACCCAGAAAAAGAATTCACAGACTATTTATTCAACAAATCTCAGGAGATTGAGCCTCGAAATTGCAAGCAGCCCTCTAGATATGTAAGTATTCTAATAATGTACCGATGTACTGACAGTTCTCAGTTAATGACAGTAATTAAGACTGGAATATCTGCTACTAAGTGATGCAGATATGATGCACAAGTTCATTTGACTGCATCGTTTAGCAACAGCAGTCCCAGAACTCTCCATTGCCATCGTTAAGCAATGATCAAGGACAAGTTTCAAAACCCGTTGCTACTAGCTCACTCGTGGGTGCGACACTTCTGCACATGCGCAGAAGCATCCGGGCGGGTGGGCAGAGCCTCCTGCCACTGCTGCTACTGGTTCGCCCAATCCAGGACGAACCAGTAGCAACCCACCTCTGATCAATGACACTGAATCCTAGGTAGCTCGCAAGCAGGATGGCAAGAGGCAAAATGTTGTACAAGTACAAGAGCCTTGGTAGTACAGTGGTCTAAGGCACCCTGTTATTAAGCTGGTTATTAAGACCAGCTGCCTGCAATTACTGCAGGTTCGAATCTCGCCAAGGCTCAAAGTTGACTCAGCCTTCCATCCTTTCTAAGGTAGGTAAATTGAGGACCCAGTTGTGGGGGCAATAAGCTGACTTTGTATAAATATACAAAAGGATGAAGGCTATTGCTGAGCACATTGTAAGCCGCTCTGAGTCTCCGGAGAAGGGCGGCATATACATCAAATTAAAAAAAAAAAAAGTGCAACAGGGCAGGGATGGCTACTACCTGGTAGGGAATGGCCCATGAGGCACATTGTGAGCACATCAGGCCAAGAATAACTACCAGTAATGCCAGGCAGGAGGGAGTGCACAAATGGCCCACTAGTATGGCAAGGTTGGGTGTTGCCTGCTGCCAGGTAAGCAATTTACTGGAGCGACTTGCAATTCTCCCTGCTAACTTTCCTATTGACTTTGCTTGTGGGAAGGTTGCAAATAATAAAACTGCAACATCAGTGTGAGCTGGTTACCAAGTGTCCACATTGCAATCACGTGATTGTGGCGGTATTGTGAAGGCTGGAACTTTGAGAACGTCATAAATCTTTTTTAGCACCATCATAACTTCAAACGGTCACTGAACAACTGGTTGATAAGTGAAAACTACCTGTATAGGACTCCATTTGATAGTGTATATATTTAATTTTTAGAAAAAATAATGGGGTGGGGTGTGCTGAGAGATGTGTGCCATTTGCAGAGATACTGCTCTTTTGTCAAACCTGGCAAGATTTCTAGGAAAAAGTATAATAATATCAGTGGCTAAGTATTACCACCACAAAATTACTTTGTAGTGTTAAATGGTATTTTACTGTGGACTGTTCTGAATTATTCCACATAATTAATGTAAGCATAATTATTGCTTACATTAATCTAAGCCCTCAAAAGATGTTTTGTTTTGTTTCCAATGGAGAACTGTATTTCAAAGCAAAATGAAAATTTTGCTTCCTTCTCTATTGGAGGAGATATCAAAGGCGTGCCATCAAATGTAGTTTGAAGAGAGGTATTGTTGGAATTAACATTTCATTCTTAAAAGCAAAAGATGGTTTAGGAAAGAAAAAAAGCAATTTTCTTAGTTTAGCATGATTAGTCTTTTTTGCACTGATTTATTTCCTTGTATTTTTAAACATAAAGCAAAATAGCTCAAAGAAACAAAAGGGGATAAAACTGTGGGATTCTTTTCTCTCTCTTTTAGCCTAGAAAAACTAGCTACTCTCTAAAATCTCCTGGAATAAGGCCAAATGCTGGCAGGCACAGCTCCACATCTGGCACTTTGAGAGGCCATCCAACTCCTCTTGAAAAGGAGCCGTATAAGATTAGTTTTAGCAGAATCACTGAAACTGAACAGGAGTCTGCAGCATCGGCACCAACCTCACCAAACATACCATCCACTCCTCCAGTGTCTGCATCATCAGAAGTCAGTGTATTCATAGACATTGATCTCAATAGCTCCTTTGGTAAGTATTCTTACATTCTCAAATTACAATAAAACTAAACTAAAATTATCTCTCATATTTGCAGGTTTACTGCTCTACCGTATTATGATAAGTTTGTCTTAGAGAGGTGGATGGGAATACTTCTTCTGAAATATTCTAGTCACTGAGTTAATGTATTTTGAATGCAGCATTTTTGTCTTTTAACTTTTGAGACCTAACTTTTGAGAAATACAAGATGTATTTCTTTTTATGCCATTTATAACTGAACTCAAGTGTTAATGGCACAATGGAGATCGATGATTTAGCCCCCAAATCTTTATCCTCACTATTTCTTTTCTATTCCTTAACTTTTTATTAGGCCCATGCAAAACATTAAAACAAAGAGCCCTCTTTGAATCATTAAAGCCACTCCATGTTTTGCAAAGCTCATATGCGGCTTCAGCAGTTCCCATCTGTCATGAATGAGCCTGCAGAGCCCTTTGCGTCACTTTCTTCACATGCCTGGAGATCCAGGCATTTCTGCCATAGCCACTTGAGTCTTGCAAAACACTGTACAGGTAGTCCTTGGATTATGATGACAATTGGGGCCAGAGTTTCCATTTACAGTGTGGTTGTAAAACATGACATCATGTGGCTGCATCACTTACTGATGGCAGTCCTGGCACTCCCTGCTGCCCTTGTTAAACAAAGATCATGGGTCATTAAGCAAGCATCTACTCACAACTTCCTGCTGTCTTCCAAAAAAACCAAAAGGGATGCTGGCAGGAAATTGTAAGTCCCAAACAGCTCCCAAGCAGCAGATGGGCAGGTAAGTGGGCTGCTGCCACCTGGGGGAGGATGCGTGAGTAGCTAGTGCAGAGTAAGTGTTGTAGAGTGACTTGCCAGTGGCAGAAGGTGAGGGAGAGTGCACAAGTGGCTGGCGCAGTGTGATGTTGGGAACATTAGGGCCACGGGTTGCTCCTCCCAGGTGAGAGAGGATACACAAAGGTATATAAGTGGCCAGCATGGCACAGTTTGAGTATAGCAGGACTGAGGATGGTTGCTACTGTGTGGTGGAGAGTACACAGGTAGCACTTGAGACAAGGCGTGAGTGCTTTGGGGCCAGGGGTGCTCTGGGGCCAGAGCAGGGGTGCTATTCAGCAGGTTCTGACAGGTTCTGGAGAACTGGTAGCGGAAATTTTGAGTAGTTTGGAGAACCGAACTACTGGCTGGCCCCAGAGTTGGATGGGAATGGAGATTTTGCAGTATCCTTCTCCTGCCATGCCCACCAAGCCACACACGCCCACCAAGCCATGCCCATACAAAAAAATTGAATTCCATCACTGGGCCAGAGGTGGCTGTTGCCAGGTTTGTGAAGGGCTATTGAGGTGCAGTAGGGCTGGGAGTGGTTGCTGTTGGGTGGGAGAGTCTGTGCAGGTAGACATTGAAGTACAAGCATGGAGGTGCTAGGGGTGGCTGCTGCTGGCTGTCTAAGGGTGCATGAGAATGTGTAGATGGCCACTGAGGTATGAGGTATGAGTGCAGCAGGTGCATGGGTAGCCACTGTGGGCAGAAGGTTACTACAGGTACCATAACCAGGCTCTTTGGAGGAAAAAGTCACCAGAGAGCAAGTGACTTAACCAAAGCAATTTGCAACCTTATCTGCTGGCTGTTCCATTAACTTTGCTTGTGAGAAGCAAATGGTGATTATGTGCACAGGACTCTGCAACCATCATAAATGCTGGGTGCCAAAGACCTTAGATTGACCAAAGGGATTCTGAGACAGCCAGAACTTTGAGGATCTTTGTTAAGTACCACTCATTTAACACTGTCATAACTTTGAATGGTTGCTGAAAGAGTGATCATTAACCAAGGACTACCTGTAGAGAAATGCTTTCCACAACCCTATGCTTTTTATGATAAACCCTGCTTCGAAGAGCTTAGAGCAAAATGCTTGCGGGTTAACTGTTCCTCTTAGTAATGAAATATTTTATTTCCCACATTACTGTCTTCCTAAATTCATTCTACTTTCCCCTACAAGCCACAAAATCCCCCTTGAAGACCCCGGTGCCTGAGTCAAAGATCAGTTTATCATCCTGGCTGGTGTACTGGTAGGAAGAATTGAGTTTGAAAACGTTAGACTCTCTTGAGGAGAGAAAGCACACCTGCACCAATAAGAGCTAGTCAGATCCCACCTCACAGAGGTGGCCTGATTATGCCAAAGGAGGGAGAAGTTTTTGATTGCGTCCTTTCTGCCTTTTCTCCACAGGTAGCAACAACAGCATATTTGCTCCTGTCCTTTTGCCACAGTCAAGTAAGTACTTTGGCTGTTCCTTAGAATTCCATTGTCTCTTTGTATATATATATGCAAAAGAACAGCAAGAGTCACTAATCCTAAAGTTGTATGATCTTTAGCCTTGTCTAAAGCTGACAAGGGGAATAACAAATGAGCCAATTGACATTTTGAGGGGGTGATTTTCAGATTCTTTTGGGGAGGTTGGGGCTTTAGGGGCAGTTTTGAGGGAAAATATGGGTGCCTTAAAGTTTGGTGAGACATCAGAAAATGCCAAACCTCCTAAAAAATTAGAGCAATTGCTTCCTTTTTTTGAGGGTTAATGTGCACAAAGATTTATTGGTAACATTTATATTTGGCCAGTTTGGTGTAGTGGTTAAGGTGCTGGCCTTGAAATGAGGAGACTGAGTTCTAGGCCTCCGTCCATGAAAGCCAGCTAGATGACTGTGAACCAGTCACTCACTCTCAGCCCAACCCCCCTCATAGGATTGTTGTGGGAAAAATAAAGCTAGGGCTATTAGGTATGTTCACTGTGTTAAGTTGACACGTGTGTGCATGTGTGTGTAATAATATGACCAGCCAACTCAGATAATATGACACTAGATGGTGTACAAAATCATTAAACAGAAATATAAAGCAACACTAAAACAAAACAATTAAATGGCTATCAGAACTAAAATGATCCTATCCTACCAGGACTTTGCTCATTCTGATCCAGTGCCTGTGGAAACACCCAGCTCTTAACTGCCTTTCTAAAGGCTTGCAGGCTTGTAGCCAAAAGCCAGTTAGGTACCCAAAACCTTTGCAGTTGTTTCCCTTGACCTCACTATTGTCAACCTCCAAAATACTAAAAAAAAAAAAGTCCAAAAATGTCAGCTCCATTCACCATAGAAAACTGCCCATAGATTTTCTCATTCTGTCCTAAAGACAGACGCTATTAAAATACAGGTAGAGAAAGCAAAACATAAACAAGGATATAGAAGAGAAGAAGAGAGGAGAGGAAAGGAGAGGAGAACAACAGTACAGAACAGAACAGAACAGAATTCTTTATTAGCCAAGTATGATTGGACACACAAGGAATTTGTCTTTGGTGCATATGCTCTCAGTGTACATAAAAAGAAAATATACGGATAGTCCTCAACTTACAACCATTTATTTAGTGATCATTCGAAGTTACAACAGCACTCAGAAAAGCAACTTACAACCATTCTTCATACTTAGTGTCGTATCATTCCCACAATCATGTCATCAAAATTTGGGCTCTTGACAGTTGAGCATCCTGGAGTCATGTGATCGCCATCTGCAACCCTCCCAGTTAGCTTCCACAAGCAAAGTCAATGATAGAAGCCAGATTCGCTTAATGACCACATCATTCACTTAACTGCAGTTATTTGCTTAACCATGGCAAAAACTATTGTAAAATTGGATATGATTCACTTAGCAACCGCCTTGTTTAGAACTGAAATTCTGGTCTCAGTTGTGGTTGTAACTCAAGGACTATCTGTATCGAAAATAGAAAAATATTTGCTAGGGTTTATACATTTAACAAATAAGGTTTCAAAAGATTCAGTATGCAATCACACACTCCTAATTCTCTGGTTTGTTCTTCAGAATCATTCTTTAGTTCATGTGGGAGTTTGCATAAATTAAGTGAAGAACCCCTGGTTCCTCCTCCTCTGCCTCCTCGCAAGAAATTTGATCAGGAGCTTTCCAACTCAAAGGTAATCTTATATTTAAAAGAAACTTATTTATGTGTACAATATTTGTAGATTATGAGCAAAGTAGAGATCTTGTAGCTGTATGTGATTTTATTTCTCACCACTCAGTCTCCCTATAGTTTCTTCTGTGTTTGTGCATCTGCAAGTGCCTCCTCTCAAAACAACACATACCCACTTGCTTGTTAATTAGCTCATGTGCCAATTTCATGTCTGCTGCATTAACCATCTCAAACATGGCTTGTTGATATTTCCAGCCATTTTGAAATACTATAAGACAACACCGGTGTATAAGGCGCCCCAAGATTTCAAAGAGTCTTCTGAGAGGGGCGGCATGCAAGTTGAATTGAATTAATAAATAAGTAAGAAAAAAAAGGTTTTTGCCCTCCCCGGCCTCCAGGAACACTCTGCAGGCCTCCCAAACCCTCCATGTGCCCCCATTTTTCACAAAAACCGGCCCTTTTTTGCGGAAAAATGGGGCACAGAGAGGGTTTGGGAGGCCTGCAGAGTGCTGCTGGGGGAGGGCAAAAACGCCCCCATTTTTGCAAAAAACGGGTCTGTTTTTTGCAAAAACTGTGTTTTTGCCCTCCCCAGCCCCCAGGAGCACTCTGCAGGCCTCCCAAACCCTCTGCACACCGTTTTTGTGAAAAATGTGCCCATTTTTCGCAAAATTGGGACAAGTGGGGCGGGGCTTCAGGAGGCCAAAAATTATTGTATTCAGTGTAATTGTTGTATTCGGTGCATTTCCACCCACTTTTAGGGGGGGGAAAGTGTGTCTTATACTCCGAAAAACACAGTACCTGTTTTTAGAGCTGAAATCCATACATTTTGGTGGATTACATTAAACCATTAACTTTAAATCAAACTATTTTACTCTCTGAGGAGTTAATATTTGAGTTCAAGAATGATGAAGAGGTATGGAATGTTATATCTTGAGAATATCAGTGTTTTAATCCTGGAAGGAAATTTGGAGACGCATGAGGTTTAATGCAGGTTCTTGCTCAAAATAATTTACATTGGGAACAGTTTGGATGATTCTGCTCATATGTGTTTCAGGGAGGTTCCAGGTCTGATGATGATCCTCCTGCTGTCCCCCCAAGACAGCCACCTCCTCCAAAGATACAGCCACGAGTCCCAGCTTACACTGGTTTGTTTGATCAGCCGCTGCAAAGCCCTCCACCACCTCCACCAAGAGACCCTCTGCCTGACACTCCTCCTCCAGTGCCCCTTCGCCCTCCAGAGCACTTTGTGAACTGCTCATTCAATCTTCAGCCACCCCCTGTGGGACACTTTCACAGAGAGCCCGACTGGCTCCGGGAAGTTAGCACATGCCCAAACTCCCCCAATACTCCTCCTGGCACCCCATCACCTCGAATATTGCGTCGCTGGTGCATGCTTAGCCCAAACCTTAATAGCCTTGCAGCACCTCCAGTCCCACCTCGCCAGAATTCCAGTCCTCAGCTACCAAAACTGCCACCAAAGACTTACAAGAGGGAACTTTCTCACCCTCCTTTGCACAGACACTCTTTGCTAGAAAATGCAGAAGCGCCTCAATGACCTTCATTATGGTAGTCATTGACACTGGAATAGCAGCTCCTAACTTTACGGTTTCTCCTTAATTTATTCCAATGACACCGTGTATTTGAGCCCTTTGTCAGGCAAACACATGCACCAGAGTGCTGCAGATCAAGACTCATCCTCAAGCATTGGAACAACAACAGCCTTCAGACTCACTCTAGCCTGTTTACTCACACCATCAATCTTCTCCTCAGGGGATCAGTAACACTGCCTTCTCCTCTTCCTCTTCAGTGCTGTGACAAAGAAAACCATATTTTGCACTGTAAATGACACACTACATTAATTTTAAACTGACATCAGTTCATTGTACTGAGCCAAAACAAAAGTGGTTACTCGTGGATTTTTTATTTCCAAACTGGAGCATGAGCAGCCTTTTCTCTCCATATGTGTGTATGTGTGTGTGTGTGTGTGTTTAAAGGTGCAATTAATTGGAGAACCTTCTCCAAACTGGTGTCTTTAAGCTGTATCAAGACTGTAATCTTAGCCAATATGGCCTTTTATAAAGCACCAGGTAAGATGCATTGAGAAGTGCTCATGAAGCGTTCTCACCCAAGCCGAGTTGCAGTGAATAGATTCATTTCAATGTGATTTACCTGGGAGAACTTTCAAGTGGATGTGCCCAATTGACGCCATAATTGATGGACTTCCCAACAAACATGAAGACCCATGTCATGTTTCTAATTTTGTTTTTATAAATCTATTCGAATACTTTCTTTTCAGGAAAAAAATTAAAATCAAGAGGTTTGTGCTAGACCATTATATTACTGCTGTTTTCAAATGTTAGGTGACATCATGTCTTAATTTTTGTAGTTTTGCTGCTGAAATTGGGAAACGATAAATGACTAAAACAAGAGTGTGCACTACAATTGGCCCAGTTAAGTGAGAAGCAGAAAAGGGTCTGCTTCACCCACCTGTTCAAGAAGAATTCAGCACGTATGTCCTATTCAGTTGTGCCTTCATTGTTTAAACAAGCGGAGGTGTCTTAAGCTAAAAAGTTGCCTGCTGTTTTGGCGAACAAAGCTATTGCGCCATATTATGTACAGTTGTTTATAAAGTATAATTTACAAAGTAATAACCTGTATACATTTCTGTGACTTGAGGCTTCTTCTGCAATCTGTTCTTTCTGTGCATTATATTATTGTAAGCATTTCTCTACATATTAGTGATGAAAACCATATTATAATTACCCTTCTTTCTTCAAATTAGAGCTTTACTATCATTATGGGGTCCCTTCTGAAAATGTAGTGTTTAAACCAGCAGATATTGAAGAATGCTATTTTGGACTCTTTGAAACTTAAATGAGACCTTCCTCTGGCCAGTTGAACTCTGTTCTTTTCCATTCAAGCTGGCATATTAAATGAGTCTGGTTTACGTATTTAAAAAGATCTGAAGAGAGTCTGGTAGCACCTTTTTCAATTAACTTTTTTTTAAAAAAGCATAAGCTTTCATGATGTGTAGAGTAACTAGACTTTGCCCACTTTAAGATGGGTGGACTTCAACTTCCAAAATTCCTAGTCAGCATGCTGGATCAACCAGTCCACACAACCATGGCTAAGTTGAGATAGACTGATATAGGATTTAAATAGGGATGATAGGAAAGGAGGGGATGACAGGTTGGTGATATAGATACAGGTTACCTGTGAGACAGATTAGCAGTATCTTATTGATTAACAATTGTTGTTTTAAAATCCCTTTGTATTTGTTGTTATCTTGAGCTTGCCTAAAATGTTTTGATGTATAGGTAATACAGATAGACTAATGACCACAATTGTGACTGGAACATACATTGTAAGTCATTGTGATCATAAGTCTAGTCAAACCTAATTTTATGACTATTTTTACAGTGGGCATTAAATAAATCATACAATTGTTAAGCAAATCCAGCTTCCCCTATGGGTGTTTTTTCCCAAAAATTGGCAAAAAAGAGCATAAAGTACAATCATGCGACTGCAGGATGCTACAAGAAGTCATAAATGTGAATCAATTACCAACCAAATTGCGATCATTTGGCTATAGGGATGTGGTAAGTGCAAGTGCAGGTCATAAATCCCTTTTTCTAAGGTCATTGTAACTTTTGAACAATTGTAAAAAAAAACTATCATAAGCCAAGGACTATGGTATGCACATTCAGCAATCTTTTGCTCAATAATGACTTTAAAATGGGTTGGTTGAAATAGGTGCTACCAGGATTCCTTGGGATTTTTTTTTATGACTAGGCTCTTTCACAATGTTCAAGTACTGTAGAATCCAAAAGCCTTCTCTTGACTGCTCTGTGGCTTTTTACTGTTCTTTGTATCAGAGTTCTTAACCAGACTAATAAATCACCTGGTCTTAATTTTTAAGAAAGCCTGTTCCAGTTATATTATTCTTGCAAAGATTATCATATTAAGAAAAACAGATGAAACTCCTTAGAACTGTCTTTAGGCAAGTTGGTGCCAAAGGCAGAAAATCCAGCATGGTACATTCCTCCTTTCCACTATTACAGAGATTAAACAAGTTGATTGTTTGCCCAATATCACCTGCTTGTGGTGATAACCAGGGGTGCTTAAATCCGGCTGTGGGGCTGTCCTGGAAATATCAAAGGACCAGCCTGCAGTGCCTCTGCCAGCCAAAATGGGCAACGTGCCCCCTGCCCCCCATTTTCAGCCTCCTGCAGCACTCTGCCGGCTAAAAATGGACCACACGGAGGCCTCTGCGAAGCCCATTTTTGGCCGGCAGAGTGCTGCTGGAGGCTGGGGAGGCCGAAAACGGGCCTCGCGTGCTCTCCCATGTGCCTCATTTTTGGCTGGCAGAGTGCTGCTGAAGGCCATTCAGGCCCAAAACGGGGCAGAAGTGGCCGCACGCAGTGCCCCGTGCCCTGTTTTGGCCATCGAGGTGCTGCAGGAGGCGTCCGTCCCATCTCCCCCCCCACCAGCCCCTATAGAACTACAATGCTGATCCAGCCCTCGAAGAAATCCAGTTTGACACCCCTGTGGTAAACTCTCACCCTATGTGATATTTAAGCCAAAAATTCCAAGAGCTGGTAATGGTTCAGAAAACAGTTAAAACATTCATAAAAATGCAAGGGAAGGGAGTTACAAGAAACTCTTACATTACTTTTTTGGGGAAAATAATTCTTAATAGAGCTGTGTAAAATAGAACGTGCTCAAAGTAAACCAGGACTTTTCAGATTAGAAACAGCCACTTGGAACATTTCCAGAGCATTCTGGAAAGTTGGAATATCTACTTCTATTTCAAAATGGGAAGTTTCAAGCTCAGATGTGGGGTCAGTTCAAAACAGTCTGCACATGATTGGTTATAAATTTGTGTAAATACAGAGACTAATGCTAGAGAAAAACCAAAGAAACTCTTAAGTTTTGGAAATCAAAAGATTTCACTAAAAACGTTATCTGTACTCTTGCTATGGATGCCTATGGAGATTCTCAATCATCTAAGTCATGGTTGTCACAAAGGTGCTTTTCAAAAGGCAACTGGACTTTGTTTTTTTTCTTGAAAACATTTTGCTTCTCACCCAAGAACTAAAGAAGCTTTTTGGATAAGTGAAACATTTTCAAGGAAAAAAACACGGAACGCCAGTTGCCTTTTGAAAAGTACCTTTGGGACATGTCTATGGAGATTCTCGGTCATCTAGGTCAGGAGTGTCAAACTTGCCTCGTCACCTGATGTCACAACTATTTTACTCTTTGCTAAACCGGGTGTGGGTGTGGTTAGTGTGTGACACATGCGGCCCGTGGGCCATGAATTTGACAGCCCTGATCTAAGTCATGGTTGTCCCAAAGGTGCTTTTTCAGGAAAGGACCTTTGGGTCATCTTGCTATGGATACTTTTTACTAGGTATTGCATAAAATACACACCGGTTTCCCTAACAACAAAGAAAACTCCTTACCAGTTGTTATTTATGCTCTATTATTGGTGCATGTAGCCATTAGTAGTTTGCAAGTCTTATTTTAATATTTATTATGCCCTTAGAGCCAGAAAACATCAAATATGCATAGCTTGCAAGTTAAAACTAATATTATGGCAACAAATAGGAGGGGAAAAAATGTATTTGATACTAAAGAAAATTATACCATATTATGGCATGTTTTGTTCTGAGTTAAGATGTCATGTGCACCTAACGATTTTGTTATACAATTAACAATTCTGACTCATATTACATGTGAATCCATTCAACAGTGGCTTATTCAAGAAACTTGTTAAACAATACATGGTTTGTTGTAACATCCAACATATTTGAAGACAGGTCATGTGAAATGAGTCCCATTTGCACATAAGAGGTTGATGCTCTATTCATATGAATAATTAATAAAAGGTTTTTGTATGTTCACAGTTTCAAATATTAAAACCAAGTCTTGATAACTCATGGAAACTCAGTTTCTTGCATCAGAAAGGTAAAGATTGCTTCTGATAATTTGATAATACCCAATTTTTAAACTCAATAGAACCTACATCAGAACTTTCCACAGTGCTTTAGAGTTTCATGGAAGTTTGCCCCAACGAGGCCGGGAATGAATGCTTTCTAAGATACATAAAAGGTGATTTGGAATATTTGTGGTACCGGTTCTCAAGACAATAAGGTTGCACTCAACATGTTTTATGAAGTCAGGTAAAGATCCAACAGGTGCATTTGCATAATATACTAATCTGGGTTTGTGATAACCTTGTCCAATTTTTTTTTGGCTTGGCGTAACCTGCTTGGATAGCACAAGATTGAATGTATTGTGTAAACTCAAGAAATGTAATTATTCAATAACCAGGTAAAGCCTACAGTGTTATATTTATGCAGCCAGGATGGGTCTCATTGCTGTGTGAAAGTAACAAAATAGCTTTTCCTACTATGAGGAACAGAATACTTTCTACACAGGTAATTTCATTCTGATATACATGGTTTCATCTATGATCACCTTTTTCTTAAAAAGAGGCAGCAAATATAAACATACTGAATTAGATATTCAGAATAAAGGGACTGTATGTGTGTTTGGTATGGGCTATGGGCAGCTTTGCATAATCTTGGTGTCCCATCCCACCTGATCAGACTCCAACAGCACTGTACACTGATCAGGATGCAATAGTGAGAACGCTTTATGGTGATACAGATTGGTTCAGAATCAGTAAGGGAGTTAGGGATGTATTTTATCACCTTTTCGTTAAATCTGTACGTTGAAGTGATTATGCGGAAATTAGATCTGGAACTGCCTGATGTTGGAATGAAGATTGGGGAAGAACCATAAATAATTTGAGGTACACAAGTGATACAATACTATTGGCTGAAAATAAGGAAGACCTGGAAAAAAGGGTCTGGAAAATCAAGAAAGTGAAAAAGTAGGACTGAGTCTTAACATCAGAAGAACAAAAATAACGATAACAGCTGCAGATGGACATGAGATGTTTAAAATCAACAAGAAGGAAATTGAAATAGCTTGAGAATTTATCTTCCTTGGATCCAAAATTGTTCATGATGGCAGTTCTACTCCTGAAAACAAATGCAGAATAATCTTAGGCTACACTGCAAGGATTAACAAGAAGATTTGGAAAAGCAGATATCTTGATATAAATGCAAATGGCAGGCTAGTTAGAGAAATAGTCTTCCCTATAACAATGTATGAGTGTGAGAGTTAGACACTAAGAATGGCTTATTGAAGTGTTGGAAGAAATATTCTACAGAAGAATTCATGCCTTTGAACTGTAGTGTTGGCATAAATTATTAGGTATACCACAGACAGCCAGAGTAACAGTGAGGTGTTAAATTGTATAAAATCAGAGACAACACAAAGCTAAAATCATAACACTATGTTTGATTTACTTTGGCCATGCCATGCATGCAAATTCATTGGAGAAGGCAATGATGCTAGGAATGGCTAGTGGAACAAGAAGGGCAAGCAGCCAAACATGCTGGCTTGATAACATCAAATCTGACACAGTTGACCATCCAACAACTGAAAGGAGCAGTGCTTGACAGGGTAGCATGGAAAGCATTTGCCTATGAAGTCGGCAAGAGTCGGACACGCCTATATATTTAAACCAACCAACCAATGAATATATGTATTCGTTCAATTTCAATAACTGCCTATCCTCCAGGCAGCCAACGATCAAATCAGCTGAGACTAAGTACAATATTACAGGGCTAGTCATTCTTTCTCAGCCCAAACTACTTCATGCGATTGTTGTTGTGGGGGAAATAGAAGAGAAAATGGATAGAAACGGGACATCAGCCGAGAAAAAAATAATGCATGTCAATGCAACCAAGAAATACAAAACCAGATTTTCAAGGCCTGGCAAAAGGGCGGCAGGATTGGGGCCATCCTAATCTCCCAAGGGAGAAGGTTCCCCGAGGGCCGAGACCTCGTGCACACAGATAGATTCACAGTTACATATAAAGCAGCTATGTCGCTTTTTCCCTAACTGCCCTCATTCATGGCTGCCCCGTCACTTCTGCCGCCGCCGCTGCTATTCTCACGTTGTCCGCCTATTCTTATCCGGAGAGACCCGCCCTTCGCGTACGAATGCACGGAGTCAGGGACTGGAAGAAAGTCTCTCCGCTGATCCTTCGGAGCGCCGCCGGGCAGCTGCGAGCAGAAAAGAGCGGCTGCCCGGTCCCCCTTCCTAGCTGCCAGTCAGAGGGCGCCGCCGGAAAACAAGGCCGGCCTTGCCCGCCCTTCCTTCATGTCGCCGCCGCCGCAACCGCCGGTCGTCTTCGAGCGGGAGCTGCCCCGGCGGGACGGCTCCGGGATCCTCCGGCTGACGCAGCGTTCGGCCGGCGGGACGGGCTCGGTGGTGTGGGACGCCGCGCTGGTGCTGGCCCGCTTCCTGGAGAAGAGCGCGGCGCAAACAGGGCAAGGCACGGAGCAGAGCGGCGGAAGCCCGGTGGGCCTTCTCCGCCACAAGGCCGCGCTCGAATTGGGAGCCGGCACCGGCCTCGTCGGCCTCGTGGCCGCCAGCCTCGGGTACGGGAGCGAAGGCAGGCGGTGGGTGGGGGATCCTGGGCTGCCGGCCCTTCCCTGGGCATCGCTGCCCCGTTTTGGCCTCCTCCCCTGTATGTTCTCTCGGCCCTGGCAGAGAAAAGGGCAACCCCCCACCAGGGGTGAACCTTTATCTGTGTCGCTTCTGTGTGGAAATCAGCTCTGCCAGCCACCCGGGGCTTCTGATGGAAGCAGAAAGGAGACGATGCCCGCCCCAAGAGCCCTGCTACCATCTCAACACCTTCCTGATCAGAGATTACCAAGAACGTTTTTCTTTAGCCCTTTTGGGGATGTACTTACTTACTTACTTACTTACTTACTTACTTACTTACTTACTTACTTACTGGTACTTACTTACTGTTCATGTTTCTGAACCACCCATCTCCCTCAAAGAGGAACTTTTTACACAAGTCGGGGACTACTTACACAAAGTGCAAAAAGCCTTCCCCCCCCCCCCACCATGGCTATTGAATAAATCCAATTTGGGCAGGCTTACACTAAGCCAGAAATAATTGCTTACAAATTGTAATGGCTGTATTCATTCAAAAAGTTAAGCAATAAACAAGTCACACTACACCTTACTTAGCATGTCAAGTGAAATAGTTAATTATAGGCACAGCACTGATGATGCAAAATTCCCTCTATGCCTGCTCCATTGGAGGAAGAGAGAGAGAGAGAGAGATTATTTTCTTTCTAGGGCTATTATAAAGGGGTTATTGCAGTTATTTGAAAGTAAGTTAGGGCATATTTCACGTGTAATATTTTCCAGCTTAACTTGTATCTAATTTATTTGCCAGGAGATCTGACTCTGTGTTGCCTTAATACATTTCGTTCTGTACGTGATTTGCTTTGGCAGGAATTTCCTGTACATGATTTGCTTTGGCAATTCAAACTTCTTTAAAAATTGACATTGTGGAAGGGAGCCATGCTTGTCTACTGTAGTAAATCATCACTATGGATTCTGATAGCACCTTTTCCAACTAACATCTTATTAAAAGGAAGATCATTTTATCAGATGCGCACAAAACTAAACCCCATATTAGTCTTAGCCCAGTGTTTCTTAACTTTGGCAGCTTGAAGATGTGTGGATTTCAACTCCCAGAATTCCCCAGTAAGTGTAGACAAATTTGAGAAACCCTGGTCCAGCCACTCTGTGCATCAGATGAAGTGAGCTGTAGCTCACAAAATTTTATGCCATTCAATAAATCTGTTTAATCATAAAAGATGCTGCCACCCTTCAAAGAAATTGAGTGGTGGGTTTTATGCTTTCATGCTGTTTTCTGCCTTGTATTGCTTGAAGTGGAGGACCAGGAATACTAACATATTTTCCTTCCACCTTTTTTGTAGAGCAAACGTTACTGTTACTGATCTGGAGGAAGTTCAGGATTTATTAAAAGTGAACATTGAGAATAATCAACATCTAGTGTCAGGTTCTATTCAAGCCAAGGTACTGAAATGGTTTGTATTAATTTTTTATTTTATTTACTTTAAGAAATTGAAAACCAATTTTGGTTAATCAGACAGAAGCTAACAGAGGCTAATTTATTTTATATATTTAATCATATTTTTAAACCATCTCCCTCACAGACGGAAGATGACAAGATTAACTAGACGGATGAAATATTTTTAGCCTACCTCAGTCTGTAATACAAAGGATCTTGATAAATTGTTGGAGTGAATTATATATATTTAAAGTTACACTATAAAGTTTGATAAGACTTTGGAAAAATTTAAATAAATGATACATCGGATGTGCATCCAACTATACTGCTTTAAGAAACTTGGCTAAAATTCAGGCCCTACATAAAATAATTAATGAATCAAATGTTATTTCTATATTTTTTTATTAGATTGATTAGATTTATATGGCCATCTGCTCATATAAAGCAATTCTGGGTAACTAAAACAATAAAAATACTGGAGTTCGGTGGCCAATAAGTTTAAATTATTAATAATGACAAGAACAACATTACTAAAATAACTAAATTCTATAGATAAGACACATCAGGAAACAAAGAGAAAAATGACCACTGAAGATAAACCAATCAATAACAAATACTCCCAATATTGTTTGTGTTACGTCAATGAACCTTCATGGCTTTAGGCTAGATTACTTATTGTGTTTTGTTAGATTTGGTAAGAAGGCCTATTTCAGGTGCTATCGCCAAGAGATACCATCCAGCAGGACCCAGGAAGAGAGCCTCTTCTGCCATGGCATCCATCTTCTGCAATATCATCCCCTCAGAGTAATTATGCCCTGAACTTGCTGGTCTTTTGCAAGACATTACAAACTTGTTTTTGCCCTCAAGCCTGGAGTCATGATAGTGTGGATGATCCTGTTTCTGGGTCATGATTCTATTAAATATGGGATGGCATGAGTGGTCTCAGCTGTTATCTTTTTTTAATATTGTTTTTAATTGTGGTTTTTTTAAATTCTGTTTTTAACTGTTAGTCCCCCCTCCCCCGAGATTCATGTGAGATAGACGGCCATATAAACTATGGTAGTAAAATAAGTAATCCATAAATCTTTACTCCTTTTATTCACATGTTTAGGGGGGAGGATGTGACAGATTTTCTTCCTGCGCCTGATTTCATATTGATGGCAGATTGCATCTACTACGAAGAGGTAACTGCATTCCATTAATTAATATTAGTGGGCTAAGAATAGAGTTGAGGGCAGGCAAAGAATCTCTAGCTTTGTAATTGGGATTAAACTTGTGACATCCTTTGAACTGATTTTGATGCTGTGAGATCATTGTAGAAATGCCACAGTAAAATGATAATCAGTGGGCTATTTTTTTCTTTGTACAGTAGGGTATACAAAGCCTATGAACACTTTTGAGACTTTGACCAGCGAACTGAACATTTGAGTCTTACGTTTTGCCACAAGATTTCTGAATGACCTTGAGGAGCCCACCCTACCCAAATTCTTTAAAATTACATTTATTATGGTTAAAAAAAATACCTGTCCTTCTGTTAAAGGGCTAAGGTACCTGCACCCATCTTGTCCTCACATCATTTCTGTAAAATACCCACAGGCAGTGATAGTGAGTAGTCCAAGGTTATCCAGCGAACTTCATAACTAAATAGGATTTTGAGTCCAGATTTTCCAGTTCTGGTCAGATGCTATACATTTAGGGAAGACAGCCAGGGGTCCCAATTACGTTTTAGACTACAATTCCCATAAACCTCACTCAGCATGACAATTTATTCATGATTATGAACGTTGGAACCTAGGCAATTCTCTCCTTCTGAAACTCCTGCGTCATCTTATCTCAGTCTAATAGAATCACATAATGTTCAAATATTTTTGATTGTTATTTTCATTTTATTTATGCTTTCTTGGGTACTGCTGGTAAAGTAACTTGTGGCTCATTCAGCCAACTGTATCCATTTGTGGTAGCTCACATTATTGCTTAGAACGTATTTTTTCCTGAGAAACCCTTGGAGAGGTTTCCTTCTCAGGATTGTTCAAACTCTTTAGGAATATTCAACAGCTGCCACCTATTTCATTCTGTGAATAAGATAGAGTGATGACTGTTTAACCAGCCCCAATAGTAAAAAAAAATGGTGAATGTGCCCTGTTTCCTGAATTCCTGCATTGCATCTTTTAGTCATTAGTGTAAACTAACATACAGTTAGTTTAATACAGTTAATACAGTTTCATTTTGTATTAACTGACTGAAGTTTCTTAGAATTTTTAGGAGCTATTTCCATATAGTTATAAAAATAATAGCCTTTCAGTGCCTCATGATTGTCATCCTAAGTCTATATTTTGATCTTTCTCTGAACTGATTCTACTTGCACTTACTACTGCTATCTGCCTGGAAATTATCCCAAATAACTTAAAGTTTGAGAGGCCATCAAAAGAAATAATGATATTTGCTAATACAGTGATCCAGTTGCTTCTATTCGACTTTTTGAACTACAAGTTGGACTGAGCCATATATAAACAGTGGGTGAAGGCTAAATGTCAAATATTTAACTTTCACGGTTAGTCACTGGAACCATTGGTTAAGACCCTGAGGGACTTGGCTGGCTTGGATACTTTCATCCTTTGCTGTTACGAAGAAAGGACTGTGGGACAAAACCCAGAAGTAGAGAAAAAGTACTTTGAGGTGAGTCACGTTAAAGTGTTTCTCGATCTGGAGGAATCAAATTTCTGTGGGGAGGGGGGTTTGCAAGAGTAGAAGGGCAGGTTTTCAAAACCGGGATTCTAAAATACTGAGTAATGACTTCATGCTTTATATTATTTCCGAAAACAGTCATAAGAAGCACAAATAGTATTTTGAGAATACTGTGGTTTTTAAGAACTTATTCTGGTATAATTTTAAATCACAGCTTCTTCAAAGGGACTTTGAGTTGCAGAAGGTTCCCTTGGGTGAACATGATGAAGAATATCGGAGTGAAGACATTCATATCTTTATCATGCAAAAGAAAAAAACGGTAAGTATTAGCCTCATTGGTTCTGCAAATGAGTTAAACGTGTTCAGGATATCAATCAGAATAGAGTTGGAAGGGACTTTGGAGATCTAGTCCAACCCCCTCCTCAAGAAGCAGATCCTATAACCAACCCACCTTCCTTCCTTACAAGCCTATTGAATAAAAATGATATGAGACTCTGATTTAGTTTCATAGTTATCCACTTCAAGTCAAATCCATCTTTATTCCAGTTACATACAGCATACATTTGGAATCTCTTATCTCTTATCTTTTTTGACCTCCATTTCTTTACATATTCAATTTATATGTCACCTGACTTCAAGTGATTCTGAGCGGTTTAGAAAAAAAGAAAACACCACAAAACAAAAAAGAATAAAGATGCACCGATAAAATAAAATCAGATGAGAAACAAAAAAAGAAAAGGGGGTGTTTGTTTCCAAACATGCTCATCAAAGGCCAAGGTGAAAAGCCGAGTTTTCAGGGTTTTTCAAAACACAAGTGTAGAGGGAGCCATTTGAATCTATGGGGGAAACCTTATTCCAGAGGGCAGGCATTGCCTCATAGACGACTCACTATGGATAAAATGTTGTCCCAGTGCAGATATAATCCTGACTAGATGTGATAGCATCAAGCAAATTAACACATGGCTGAGGGAAGAAAGTGTGTAGCATGTAATTATGGAAGGAAATTGCCTTTGGTTGTTAGATTTAGCCAAATTGTTTGTTACATTTTTCAGAATATTTCATCGTGAAATCCTTGATGCTGTTTTCTGACCTCTAATTTATAGAAGAACTCTGAAGAAAATTGGAAATTAAAGAATTTTTAATAAATTTTCTGCAGAACATCTCTGCAGCCAGAGGGGAATCAGCATATCGTTTTATACTAAAGTGATTTCAGAAAAAAATCAATTCTCTTGAAAAAGAACTACAAGCTGAAGGAGAAAGAAAAAAGAAAGAAAAAGAAAGAAAGACGTTAACCTGAGAATGTCAGATGAATGGTTTTGTATGAATATATGCATAATATGCAATCCCTCTTGGGCAAAACCTGTTTTAATATTAACATTTTATTAGAAAATTTATATATTAAAATTCTTTTTCCTATTTAAATGGGCAGAATGGTGCATCATAGGATAACAATTTTTGAACCAAAGTATTACGAATGGGCTTACCATCCTGCGGGGAAAGGAAGAAAGTGAAGAGGGAGGGAGGGAGGGAGGGAGGAAGGAACAGAGCGGGAAAAAACTCTCAGCACGTTTCTTGGCCCAGGCTGCTCCCTGCATCTTCCCCAAAACCATGTGTCACTTGTGGACCCCCACACATCCTCCCTGGCATCTGCCACCCTCCCTGTGTGCCTTTCCTAGCTCACACAGCACCTCTATCTCCATTCACCTTTTCTGACCTGCACCACACCATCATGCAGCATCCACCCTGAGTCTCCGGAGAGGGTCGGCATATAAATTTAATAAATAAATAAACTCTCTTGGGCACTCCACACACCCTTCTTGACCCATACTGCCTCCCTGCACCACTCCCGACCTGCCTGGCTTATCTCATGCACTCCCAAGCAGTCCCATGCACCATCTCCGAACACACACACCTCCAATTCTTCTTGAATCACATCAACTCCCTGTGCACCCTCCCCAACTTGCATGGCATCTCTTCCACACATCCAGAGATGCTTCCCCAACCACATAGCACCTCTCATGACTCCCCACTTACCTGTCTACTAGCCTTGGACTTGTAACTTCCCATTGACTTTTTCCATGCAAGCTTCCCACAAGTAAAGTAAATAGGGAAGCTGGCAGAAATTCTAAGGAAGTGGGAAGCCAGGAAGAAAATGACAGAATGACAAGGAGGAAGGGAGGAGTATTTCTGATGCTCTTTACCAGTTTCCCCTCATGTAAATTCAATGGGGAAGACAGCGGGAAGTCAGAAGTTGTTCCTGCTCCCATAGCCCTCCCGCGGTCATTCTGTTTTTCTGTTTAGTAAAGAAATGTCTCTTTAGTAAAGAATGACCCAGCAGTGACGGGTTGTCTAATTTAATGATTTATTAAACTATTGTTCTTATCCTAATGCATCTTTACATGTTCACTGAACTTACGGCATAGTTTCAGACTTTTGCCTTTATTTCTTTTTTAATCTATTCAAAATAATATATTGAAAATATGATAGTCACATATAGAGACAAAAGTTAAAAGGCAAAGTCTGCTGTGCCATTGGGTAACAGAGTTGCTGTTTTTGTGCAAAGAGGCATGTAGTCTTCAAATTAATTCTAAGACTGCCCAGGGCAATCCCACATGATTTTATTCTATCATTTGTTTGTTTGTTTGTTTATCACATTTATATACTCATCTTGTGCTGGTGTGGCCAATCACAATACCATCATACAGTAGCAAAATATTTTATTCTGGAACTCAAGGCAGTGATGTACATAGTCTTCCTTTTATTCTTCCCCATGGCAAACAACCTGTGAGATAGGTAGGGGCTGAGAGAGCAACTAGCTCTGTTACCCAGAAAGCTTTTTTAGATTAGGATGGAATAGCACCTGGGTCTCCCCACACCTTCAATACCTCTTGCTGATGTTTCTTGCGTATGGCTCCCTGAAGACATCACAAGTTCAACATAATGACATACAGGATGAGCTAGTCCCGCCCAAGTAGGCTTCTCCAAAAAACCAGGATCCAATGAACCCATACAGGCTTCTATCCTGCAAGCCAATGTGCAGGTTCAGGGGAGAGCCAATGTCATCTGAGTGAAATCAATAGCTGTAGAGTGGTGACACTTAGCTGGCCTGCTTATATGCTGAGCTCCAATAATAATGCCTGAAGAGGGTTAATGAGCTCTTACAAAACACTCCTTTGCAACTTCTGTTGTTTTGGGCAAGTCCACAGCCAGCATTTCAGAAGACTTGTAGAGAAAGGGATAAACTGATAATGTTTGGATTGTCACCCAAGGATTGTTTGCACACCACACTACTAATCCATGAGAAACAAACAAAAAAGGTTGTGTAACATGCACCAAAAGAAACTTGCTGCTTATTGTAAGGCAGTGGGATGTGTACATAATATGAACTACACATCCATACTGTGAACGTTTTGGGTTTGGATTAATGGCTGTAGTTTGTAAAGATGGTTTATATGTTTCAGCCTGTTACGCAAACGCAATGTTCATAGTCAACAAATCTACCTACAAAAAAACTGATGAGGTGTTCATGGTGAACCAGTCACCTACCTGTTTAACCAGAGATTACGTAATCATATATATTTGATTTTCTTCCCTACTGGATTGAGAGTTAAACCTGTTGGATTTAATTCCAGTTCCAGGTCACACTGAGACCAGAAGATGAAAAAGTTAAAGCATAAAGTCAAGTTCAGCTCCAGAATACATTAATGTAGTGTTCTTGGCAACAATATGGAAATGATTTGCCACACAAGGTTCTTCCATTTCTCAACCACTCCTACCGCACAGGTATTCCTTGAAGGTCTTCATGCAAGACGTTGGCAGTACACAAACAAAAAAAAATAACCTGACTCTTTTCTGCTCCAAAGCTAAAGGCAGCCAGGTACTGCCTGCCACTGCTGAGAACCTGCAACGCAGAGCGTGAGAATTAACTTATTTTTGGGATAGCCAACTTCTCCAAAGCCAGAAGGAGGCAGTATAAGATAGGAGACTTACTCTAGCCTTCTCTCAGACTAGCACATAAATTTTCCAGAGAAATGTGTATATCCAGTGCTTTACAACGGTTTATAGTTCACATCTACCACAATAAATTACATGCTCAATAGCATTCTAGCAATTGTGTTGTAGCTGTCAACAGTTCACAATCACAAGACAGCGGGCAAAGAAGGAATAAGTATTAAAACTACTTGTGGTGCTTGTGGTGTAAGGATCTTTTTCAGAGCCATTGTCAGAGCTGTTTCTGTATTTTAGTTTTTTGTTTTTTTAGATAGTCTTCTATACATAAAACCTGAATCCACAAATTGCATTAAGCTATGGTTTGTTAAACGAGAGTGTCCTAGCTGGCATATCTAAAGACATAAAACACTTCAAAAAAGATAATAGTTGCCAAGTTCAACAAAGCCAATTTGGTTTAATGATTCAGACATCAGGCTAGAAACTGGGAAACTGATTTTAGTCCTGCTTTAGGTCCAAATGCAGCTGGATGACCTTGGACCATCACTCTCTCTCAGCCCTAGGAAGAAAGAGGCAAGGACAAGCTGCTTCTAAACTCTTATCAAGAAAACTGCAGAGACTAGTCCAGGCAGCCACCTGGACTCAACACTCACACAAAGGGGAGGGGGGGAGCCATGAATCATAGTTTATGAAACACAATAGTTGCCAAGTTCAAGACAGCTAGAAAATAAAAATAAAAAACATTGCGCAAACTTGTTACAGTTCTGCAGAAGTGATTACGACAACATAGGGACTGATGAAGATAGACCTATTAAAATTCATAAAGTAATATGACTAGAATCATACTAAACTATAATGTAGATAAGATATAGATCTGATCAGAGTAAATTAAAGGAGTGAAATATGAATTACATTTTATTTAGGTTTTGCCCTTTTCACCACTTTGTTATGTATGGACTTATTATTGCCTTTTATTTTGCATTTTGATATTGCCTCACAGCCAATCAAATAATAATCCCCCAGCGAGGCACTACCTTGATGTGGTTATGGGGCTACAAGGAAAATAATAACTACTTCAGAAGTTCAATCATAATGGACATGTCTCACCAGAGAAGTCAGATGAAGACTGTGTCTGCAATAAATAATATGATGGGATATAACTTACAGAAACTATATACTGGATCAGTCACCATCAAGTCAACAAGGACCGTGCAAAGCGTTGGAGTTCCTGGAAATTGGTGACAATTTGGCTAAACAGCTCAGGCCTATTGGCTAAGTAAACAGGGCCCGCAGCTGCAGAACTACTGGAAGAAAAGTTACCTACCTGTCCCAGAGTATACAAACACTGAAAACAAAGAAATAATAATCTGATATTCCAAATCAGGTCCAGTGAGAAGAGGCTATCTGCAAAGAATATGCCAGTTTTGAAAGGAAAATCCAAAATCAGGAATAATAGAAAAAATCTAGCAGATCAACCTCGATTTATAATATGAAATAAATTCACAGTATTTACAGAAGCAGAATTGAAAGAATTGCAAGGGTCTACCCAGGTCAAAGAAATCAAAGCCTTGCCAGAAGTCCTCATAATATTTTCACTTAGCACTTTGTGTTTTTCAACTTTTTCTCAAGCAATTAATTCAAAGGACACCATATTGAAGAACTCTGGTCTAAAATGTGTTGATTCTCACTTGGAATCCTTCCACTGTTAGAGAGCTGATCCAGGGAAACATATTCCCAGGAATTCAGGACTGATGTCACAAAAGACAAGAGAGCTTTTTCAAGCTTGACTGCTGTCCTGGTGGACACAAGGATTTTAAACCAGTTTGAGTATATTCTTGCAGCTCTTTGTTCCTGCTAAATTGAAAAATCAAAGAACATACGGTATGTGATGGGTTGACAATCCTGTTGGCAGATTTATATCTCCCATTACCCCTTCTTGTGCTATCTATAATTAGATTATTGTAGCACCTTAAATAATTATTCTCTTGTGAACTGGACAGTTTGTGTGACCTTTTTAATATAAAATGTGCTTGGTTTCAAGGAGCTACAAGAATTGTTACTGTTTTTCTTGCACAGAGTTAAACACAACCATCTGGAAATAAGTCAAGTCTGCTGGGTTTAAGACTGATTTTTAAAATGTCTGCCACACTTTGGTGTCAAAAGCCTCTCCATTCTTATACTCTTGGTGAGGCACAAGATAAATTTAGTTCTTAACAGAGGGCAATTTTTCAATATTGTGGGTAAATCATACAGGAAGTCCTTGACTTATAACCACAACTGAGCCCAAAATTTCCACTGCTAAGCAATGCAGTTGCTGAGTGAGTTTTGCTCCATTTTATGATCTTTTCTAACAGTTGCTAAGTGAATCATGTGGTGGTTAAATAAATCTGGATTTCCCCATTGACTTTGCTTGTCAGAAATCAGCTGAGAAGGTTACAAATGATTGCCACATGGCCCCAGGACAATGCAATAAACATACCATTTGTCTAGCACCTAAATTTTGATCATGTGAGCATGGGAATGTTGCAATGGTCATAAGCATGAAAAACGGTCATAAGTCTCTTTTTCACTGCCATTGTAATTTTGAACGGTCACTAAATAAATGGTTGTAAGTCGAGGCCTACCTGTCGTTCAATGGTCGTTGAATGTCATTCAATGGTTTTCAAGTAATGCTTGCAGGATTTCTGAAGGTATTCAGGAAATTTATCAGATTCTGTGTCATACAGCAGCAAATTACAATAATCTTTTCAGAGACAGAGTAGCTTTTCCCCAAATCCTGATTCTCCTTGTAGCAGGCAGCAACAAAAGCCATCTCTCTGGGAGCAAGGCATGCTGGTCAAACTCTAGAACATAACAAAGCTTCAGCAGCAATTTTTGGCAGAAATTTGGCTGGACGAAGCCGGGCAAACTGGCAAAAGGTTTGCAATCTTCAACCATAGATGAATACTGGAAAGGCTCTTTGCTAGCTTTTGGCCATCAACAATTAGTAGCAAAGAAAATATCAACGGTTTACTGAATGGAAAATGTTAGACACTGCAAATCCGAATACACAGAAATGGCACATCAGTCTTTCCATGCTGTGCCCTCCCAAGTTTGCTGGTCTCTATTGAATCAGGAAAACCGAGCAACATGTCATATTAAGCGCTACCAGTTAAGTCCACCTCTGAAATTATATTCCAGCTTTGTTCCCAACATAGTTTCCAGTGATGGAATCGTGCATCTTGCTAAGCCATAATATGAAATGCTGGATTTTGGCTCAACAGGATATATGCAAGCAGCTATTCTGGTTTTTAAACTACAGTATATGACTTATTGTTCTGTGTGAACAAACTACCAAGCTTATTCTACAAGCCATTATGAAACCCAGTTTTAGTGCAGAACGTGAATGCAACCTTTGGGTATGTTTTTGTGTAAAGTAAAAGAAGCATGTGGTTGCAAGAAATTTACCACATTTATCAAAGGTCCCATTTTTCCTTACACGTTCTTGCCTGTTAAACCCCTTTCCCTCTCCCTTGCTCCTTGGATCATGCTACCCCAGGCAAAATTACATGTTGTGGTTCAAAAAGAACGACCGGTCAAATTTGTTGCACCAGCCAGGGTCTCTTAGAAAGGGAGACTGGAATTCTTCTAAACGGGTAGGGTCAGTGTGACATAATGATTAACGTGCTAGACCAGTGTTTTTCAACCTTCGTAACCTTAAGATGACCTTACTTCAGTGGTGGGTTGCTCCTGATTCAGACTGGTTCACAAGAACCGGTAGTAAAATTGGCGGGAGGCTCCGCCCACTGACCCGGACATCATCATAGGTGATCTGCGTGAGTGAAGCGAGTGTGCATGCGCGAACACGATGCAAACCGGTAGTAAAGATAAGTAGAACCCACCCCTTTCTTCAGCTTGCAGAATCTCCAGCATAGTGGCTGAGGGTTTCTGTCTAAAGACCTTAAAATTGCCAAGGCTGAGAAGAAACTCTGTGCTAGAGTGAGATCAGGGAGTCTAAGATTTGAATCCTCCCTTAATCATGGAGTATAACTTTGGATTTATTGCTATTTTCAGTCCCAATCTGCCTCACAGGATGATTTTGGGGATAAAATGAGAGACTCTTGGATATGCGACTAAATTCCGGAAGGAAAGGCGGATTAATAATAGTAACAGTAACCACATCTGGATTAGGAAACAGTAAATGGCTGAACTTCTTTCATCGTTTGTAGACAAGCTCTTTTTGGCAACTTGAAATGCTTTGCAACAAGGTCATTTAGATTCAGTGGTTAAAAAAAAGAAAAGGAAGGAAGGTAACTTTATTATTAAAAGTGATTCTAAGGTACAACTTGAATGAAAGAAGCTTCCTTGTCTCCAACCCAACCCCAATTTCCTTCCTGATCTCATGAGATAATGCTGTCTGCCTTGTCTGTCTGAATTTGTATGCTAAGAGAATGGTGTAATTGTCCTTTCCATTGTTCTAGGTTTGTTAACAAGGCATATACAAGACGGACTAATGTCAAGGCCTAATCACAGTAAAGTGAGAGGAGATGCGTTTTGACAGCTCATTAGATCAATGTTAAAATTCACTCTGGTTTTTTGCAAAGGTTTTGCATGGATACAGTTGGAGCTCAATTATTACATGATATCTGCTAATGGGTTTAGTGCTACTCCAAAACAAGGCTAAACTCATCTTCAAAAGCTACTTGAACAACTGTTGGCAGGGGCAAGGAGAACTGCAACACAAAGCAGTATAAAACTCTTGTCTTCTGTGTTACTCTGTAGCTAGCTATCGTCACCGCTGAGCAGCTGCAGCTCTCAGGCTGAGCCTGATAACCAAGTAAGAAATTGGCATAGGAATCTGGTAGATATAAGGAGGCAGCCCGACTTGAAAAAAATGGATTGCTATAGGGCATTGCCTGCCAAGACAATTAGACACAGGGCCATCATTCCGATGAACTCCTAATTCTTACAATACTGTCTTACATCTAAGTATATTTACCCATGTTGTTTGGCTGTAGTATTATTATCCTTCTTACCTTCTTTACTACCCCCTCTTACTGGTATTATTATCATTATGCTTATTCTACCCTATTGCTTGCATGTATACTGAGAACTTCTGCACCAGAGACAAATTCCTTCTGTGTCTAATCACACTTGGCTAAATAAAGCTATGTTATGCTGTCCTGTCCTGTCCTGTCCTGTTCTTGTTACTCAGAACAGAACAGGTCGGGAAATGTTGGAACAGAAAGATGACCTGTATCATCCTAAAATGGGTTTAGCTAATCTCACTTATAAAAGTCCCCTGACTAGGGCATCAGCAGAGTTGGTGAAGCATGTCACACTGTATTCACGCTAAAACCTGTGTTGGAATCAGCAGCATCTAGAGCTAACTGCAGTAATACCAAAATGATATATGCACGGTGACATCATCACGCAAATATACTTACATCTTAACATAAATTTCAACATTTATATAATTACATAGTCATTTGTTCCTCTTGCCCCAGTCCTCTGCATGATCATGATTGGAGGAAGAGGAAAAGGAGGAAAACATTCCTTCAGACTCACTCGAAAAGTCAATCATGCTGGGAATGATCAACAGAAAAAGGAGAAGGGGTCACCCTAGTACCTGTTGGCTGGACATTATAAAAGATGACCCTAGGATGACCATGGCAGATCTGAAAGAGGCGGTGTGAGACAGAGGGGCATGGAGAGTGCTGGTCCAGAGAGGCTGAGGGCCGGACACGGCTGAGTGGCTAACAGCAATGACAATTCCTTCAGTATTGGTACACCTAAGGACCACTAGGACAGGGGAATCAGATGACATGGCATGATAGAAACTTGGGCAGATTTGTGCTGCAGTGAAGATGCAAATGAGAAAGAGCTTCTTCCCACGTTTATCTAGTTTCATTAGCAAAACAGCCCAACAGACAGCATTCCTATGGACATGAATGTTAATGCTGGGAAGCGCCTAGCTTGTGGAATGCTAATGCTGGGATGCATCTAGTGTGAATTCAGGACTCTATATAGCTGTGAAGATCATTACAAGGCAAATTTCTAACCCAAAGATTTGAACATTTCCATTTATCTTTTCACACAACTGAACTTCTTAAGGTTAAATAAGTGAAATTCTACCAAAATCACTATTTTCACACAAGGATTCCCTTCCTATGTGGCCCTTGCATTTGGGCCTTAAAGGTGACCTGGAAAATCAGGCCTGCTTGTTAGCTGCGTCCTGACCTCTGCACCCGTCACCATGAGATTGATGTGGAACTTCTGAGAATCCCATGAATTCACTAGACAAACAGTATTGACAAAATATACTCACATCCACCTTGTATGCAGGTTTCCTGGCATGTTATTGAAGAGGTTTATCATTAACTTTATCTTGGATGTTTTGCCCGATTCAGTCAACAATTCCCAAGTGATCCTTCTCCAGGTTTTAACCAGGAACAATCCTGCATAGCTTCCAAAATTAGCAACATTCAATTAAATACTCTGCCACTTACATTTGAGGGATCATACACAATCTAACTGGCTATGAAACTGCTAAAACAATATCTTGGCCAAAGCATGTATACTTTATTGAACAGGATTAGGAGGGGAGGAGGAAAAGAAGTGGGTTAGAATGTGGAAGACACAACTCTTTTGCTATTGTCTACGTTCTCCCAAATGCAGCTTTCTTTTTCAGTATGAGCTGTCAGTGATGGTAGTACTATCAACAGCAGGTATTCACTGTGTCTGAGGCATCTGGCTGGCGTCTGGCTGACAGGATGCTGAGATAGCTGGATTATTGGTCTGGACCTGCCAAGGCTAAGTCTGGTGCTCTTTTCCTATGGCATTTGCATTTTGTTGTCCTTTTTTTTTTAATGGTACAGTATTCTATTCTGTCTGAGCCGGAATTTGCTGTCAGTGCAATATTGTTCCAGTTCCCTGTCAGAAACGGCTGCATTAGGTCACCTGAGTATTGATAAAGACAAACAAGGGCAAGTGGGTGGGGCAGTTGGAAAAGCTTGCTATGATTCAACAAGATGTAACTTCTCTGAATTTGCCCAGAGATGAAAAGTGAATTAAGTGGGATATGGCGTTCTAATAAAAGTTTAGGGAACACAGCAGGAAGTTGGAAATGGCCAGGTGTGGAAAAGCTGCTAGTAGAATATTAACCGCATGCAACAATTTCACTCATCTTGTACCATTGCACTATAAAATTAAAAGTGTAACAGCAACTTTCTGAGTTAACTTTGCAATTCCATTCCACTTTAATATCCAACCGCTATAAAACTGATTAGATATTTGCTTCTTTTGTTCTGCTTGATGTAATAGTAATAGCTAAGAGTAGGGGTATATGAACACCCGTTAAAATAATAGAGTTGGCATGAGCTACTCAGTCCACCACCCCTGGGGAACTGCTAGTGCTTCTCCCACAGTTTGGAAATTTCCTCTATTAAGTAAGAATAGAGCCCGCCCCACCTGTGCCGGCAGAGGAGGCTTGCTGTGGACCCATTGGCCAGGATCTCCAGGAGAAGATCTTTTTCTGCCATTGTGCCTGCCCTTTGAGACATCCTGCCCCAACCTTTCTTACCTTCCATAAGAACTTAAAGACTTGGCTCTGCCGGTTGGCTTGAGGCTTCAACAGAGGGATTTTATATTGGGATTGCTGATAGTTTAACAACAGATCCCACTCCTCCCCTCCCCCTCCCCCTCAGATTCCCTCAGCTCACCTTTTTAGCTAGGTTGATTTTATAGTATTATATTATTATAAATTATACAGTGTAATCTTTTAATATTGTAAGCCACCCAGAGTTGCCTTGTGGCAAGATGGACAGCTAATAAATTTTACAAACAAACAAACAAATAAATAAGAAGGCTGCAGGAGTGATAGAAAGGGATAGTTGTGCAATGGCAAAATAAACAAACCATGGTTATATGTGAAAACATCCAGGTTCAATCCCTGGCATAGTTTAGCCAAAACCTAGGAGAGTCATTGGCAATCAGGGTAAGTGGTATGAACTGTATGGAAAAAGGTTTTTGCAAAATCTAGTTCTCCTTTGCCATTATCCATTTGTGTTTTTAATATGTCCTTAACTTATTTCCAACAATTATTAGCCTCTGCAAAGCCTTTTGTTGTTTGTACAGAAAAATGTCTTTGTAATAATAGAGAACTTAAGCTTTAACTTGAATCATTTTTGGGTGTGTGCCTTCTGGCAACTATCTAGACAAGCCCACATAGTTTTTGTGACTATAATCTCAGAAGTGGTTTCCGTTATTGCCTGCTTAGGAGTAAGAGTGGATGATTGGCGAAAGGTAACCAGCTGGTGGGATTCAAATAATTTAACAACCGGTTCTCTACCCTAATGACTGGCTGGGTGGGTGTGGCCATGATGGGCATGGCCAGGGGGTGTGACAGGCAGCACTTGGCCTCTTGCACCCCCCTGGGAGCAAAAATGGGCCGCAGGGAGTGTGGCGTGCCCCCCCCATGGCCCGTTTTGGGCCTAGTAGGCCTCCCTGCACTTACCTGGGAGTCAAAACAGAGTGTGTGAGGACTTCTGGAAGGGGCGGGGTGGGGCAGGGGCAGCCAGCAATTAAACAACTGGTTCTCCCAAACCTGCTGAATCCCACCACTGCCTAAAGCTCACAGTGTAAAATTCACAGTTTCTCAGTTGTTACTGGTGCCTTTTATCACAACATTAAATTCACTTGAATCAAGAAATAACCTAGGACTAACTTTTCACTCTTTATTCCTGTGTAAAAGGTGACAAATTGGAGATCTAGCAAGTTAGAAAAGGAAATCTCCCTACAAAATATACTTTTGACAACAAAAGTTCTGGAGGGAATAATAATCTCTTCCAAGCTAAGAAACAAAAGTTATGCAAGGCCATGCTTTCTATGTCAAAGAAAAATAACTTCAGTGGAATGCAGAAGTGAGTTTTAAAAACTTCTTATATATGTACTTAAGAACATATGAACATATGCCGTCAAAGCCAATGAACTGAATAGCCTTAAATTCTGAAGAAGCCATGTGATATCCTGCATCTCCTATTCAATGTTAACTGTGAGATCCTGAATTCTGGGGTAATAGTAGAGAGAGTAAATGAGTAACTGGCTCATCTTCACCAGAATCGGAATTCATGCAATGATTGCTGAGCTGTTTCTGCTGCTGGCAGCAGTTTAACATTTTGTTCTGCTTTGTAAGTTTAAATTGGCTGGTTGATGGATGCATTAATGTACTGTTAACCTGCCCAGGGCCTTCAGGATTGAACAGGCTATGAATTTAAAGATTAATTATAGACATTAGAAGACCAACATATTTGTTGAAAAGGCAGCCATTATCAACCACTGCAGAATGCTTTCACTGAAGATAGCAGCTGTAACCTTCCTGGCAAATTTGTTTTCCTGCCTCGATGAGTGAGGAAATTAGTAGTACTTTTGAAACCTCAGTGATTATAGTGGATTTACAAAAGGGTTTAATAAAACCATTGTAGGAAGTTAGCACCCACCCCTCTCCTAGAAGAATGAAATATTATAGGAAATATTAAAAAGGCAGAATATTGTACTTCCCTGGATGAGAAAAGGAGAAACATGCTCTTGGAAAGCAGCCCCCACTTTTGCTAATAGCCCCGCAAAGACTGGTGCCAACCTATCTACAAGACAAAAGGCTGGGCCAGTTTATCTACAATATAAAAGACCTTCACCCTCAGGACATAATAGGATTAGCCCTCTACCCATCTCACCACATGGCACCTGGAAGATTACATCACCCAGCAAGATTCAACCAAGCCTGGGACTCAAGACAACCTGCAAAGTTAACCCTGCATGACCCCATGGGAATCTGACAACCAATCAGAATACATTTCTTTCACAAGAACAGGAAGCAAGTTCAAAGCCCAAGAGAGGGTATAAATATATCTCACTCTCCACTCTGTGTGGTCAGCTACCCAGGACTTCAAACTATGTGGTCCTGTCTACCATTAAACCATCTTTCCAAATAGCCTCCATGTTTCCAGTGTCTTTATCCCCACTTGGAACTGAACCCAGATGGACATTTCTTCCAACACCATATTGCAACATGAAAAATATCTGCACTATGCTACAGCCAGCTAATGAGGAAAAGCCCAATTGTTTTCTTGCAACATTTATATGACCATCTCTTCAGCCTGAAAATTCAGATACTTTGATAACAGCAGAAATAGTGCAGTGCAACAGACATAAGGTCTCTCTAGTGCACCATTCTATGCCCACAATGGCAAACCAGAAGCTTCTGGGAACCCTACAGCACTATAAATCAAAACAGGACTGCATCATGCATGGTTCCTAATACTGGAAAATTACACTGGGTAATTTCTAGTTTAGCTTCAGAGGTGGTATTCAGCAGGTTCTGACCAGTTCTGGAGAACCAGTAGCAGAAATTTTGAGTAGTTCGGAGAACCGGTAAATACCACCACTGACTGGCCCCGCCTCCATCTATTCTCTGCCTCCCGAATCCCAGCTGATTGGGAGGAAATGGGGATTTTGCAGTAACCTTCTCCTAGAGAGGGGAGGGAATGGAAATTTTACACTATTCTTCCCCTGCCACGCCCACCAAGCCACGCCCACAGAACCGGTAGTAAACATTTTTGAATCCCACCAATGTTTAGCTTGCACCGATACACTGCCTATCTCCAAATCAGAGTAATCACACACACACACACACACACACACACACACACACACACACCCCGTTCTTATCAGCTAGCAAAAATATAGATTGATGTTTATTTATTAACCACCAGCAAATATCAAAAACAGTTAACTATCAAAACAGGGAATAAAGCACAGGGGAAAACAGAGTTACAAAAATAACAAGCAAGAATTTATACACTGCTCAAAAAAAAAAAAAAGGAACATAAGCAGAAGACATCCGAAATCTGAATGAATTAAATAGCTTTATTAAATACTTTGTTCGTTACATAAAGTAATTTTATGGTCCCTTTAGGTGTTTGAGCAGTGTATAAACTACTGTATGTAAAGAACAAAGTATTTAATAAGGCTATTTCATTCATTCAGATCTCGGATGTCTTCTGCTTGTGTTCCCTTTATTTTTTTGAGCAGTATATATAGTTCTATATGTACATACAACTTTCCAGAGCCATTGGAAATGTGGATATTTAGAAAAGACAGTCCCTTTGGTTATTCCAGTTTAGCTTTTTTATTGTACCCAATGGCAGCAGGACAGAGATGGAGACCAGGACTATTCTGTACCATTACAGTAATAAGGTGAGAATTATATCTCCAACATTTACTGTAGTAATTTAACTTGAACGTAGTTTATAGTCATCAAAGTGGTTGGACTTATCTTTCATGAAATGGCTCAACCTGCTTTTAAAGTCATCCAACTGGTGCCCACAAGCCTGAGTAAATTACCATCTGGACAAAACATAGCAAGGCACATTTCCTGATAATAATGCTCCCGTAGTAGAATGCTGTACAAATCCATCCAAACATTGTTTGCAATTTTGACAGTATTTTCAAGGCTGACGAGTGCACAAAGATGATTGTGTGAAAAAAGCTTTTATGTCAGCCCTTCAGGATAGATCCAGAGCCAGGGACATGAAGGATTCTATGAGTATTCTTTATTGTAGAATGATAGAATAACAAACAATGCCTACCCAAGTTTCTCTTCGTCCCATTTCATATTTTTTAAAAAAATTAATCTGAGTTTCTCTCTCAACTTTTTTTTTCTAAAGACTTTCTCAAAGTTCTCCTTTAGCAGCTCTCTCATTTCTTCTCTGTCCCCAAGATCAGCTTTATATTCCCTTACACAGGGGTGGGTTCTAAATTTTTTTACTACCGGTTCTGTGGGTGTGGCTTATTTGGTGGGTGTGGCTTGGAGGTCATGTGACTAGGTGGGTGTGGCTAGCTGGTCAGAGTCATTTCTGGAAGGTCCTCGCACTTACGACCCGACTCATTTGTTTGCTTTTAACACTGATCAGCTGTAGGACGGCCCTTTGAAGCCCCACGGCAAGAGTTTAAACAGTTTTTTTCCCTCTAGTCATCAGCTGGGACTCAGGAGGCAGCAATAGATTGGGGGTGGGACCAAATAAAAGGTAAGAATAACGTGGGGGGGGTGGGAGGGCGGGGGGGAGAACCGGTTCGGTGACGTCATATCATCACCACTACCGGCTCAGCCGAACTGGACCGAACCGGGAGGAACCCACCACTGCCCTTACATTATTCAATTCATACTTTCTGCCACACATTTCAGTTCTTTTGATTATGTACCATCAAATCAGTGTTGACTCTTAGCAACCACCTAGGTAGACCTTGTACAGTTTTATAATTAAATGCACAGTTTCACTTCCCTACATGTATTCATCATATTTTAACTGTGATTAAGTAGTTAGAAAACATTATATTAACAAATATGTTTTCTGTGGTGACTAAGGACCATAGGAGAAAACGTTTGGTGTAGTGGTTAGGGTTCTGGCCTAGAGATCAGGAGACTTTGACTTCTAGACCTGCCTTAGGCATGAAAGCCTGGGTGAATTTGGCCAGTCACTCAACCCAATCCAGCTCACAGTTTGCTGTGAAGAAAACAGGAGGCAGGGATATTAGGTAAGTTCTATCTAGGTTTTCCTGACTTGATATCCTCTATTTGTCTGCCTACATTTTTCAACTAAAAAAGTAAAGAAAAGTAAGCACAAGAGCAACTTAAAACAGAGCTATATAACCAAGGATTCCTACAGGGCTTCAGTGCCTTTCTGTGTTGGATCCAAAGTCTCCCCTAACCTCAACAACCAAAAATTAGTGGTCTGGGCTTCTACCATGTACCGATGAGAAACACACACAAACTATAATGAAAGTTCTAAAATAGCTAAAAGGAGCTGAAGAAAGAAAAATAGTTTCCGATAAGTACAAACAACCCCTGCATTGCCCAAGTGTATGACACAGTTGCATAATTGTTCCACCCACAGTGACCTTCACTACCTACCAATGTTGAGAGTGATCATTAACTACCAAAAAGTTGTTCACCTTGGTTTAAAAGCTACCTATTTAATAAACTTCCTCCACCCATTTGGTGGTTTTACCCAAACATTCACAAAGACACAGAACATTTTAAGCTAACTGTGACATTTACCTTTTACTTAATACTGCATTTTTAAAACAAGGGTCCCACCCTCATGAATCCAAAGGTAAATTTTAAAATGTGCAGCCAGTGCCTGAAACCTCACTGGGAAATTCAGTGGCTCACATCACTAATTGTCTAATTGCAGAGGAAAGTACATAAATTAGACTTAAGTCATTCCAAAACAGTTCTATGACAAGAAGGTTTGTTGTCTCCTGATGGGTGTTGATTCATTTTAGACCCTTTGCCTTTATTTCTTTGCTGCCTGCTCTGCTAAAGCTCTTTGCCTTTTCTGATATGGGCTGCAGATGGTTTCAGACATTAAGCAAGCAATTGGGCCAATCTGAGCATGACATCTCACACAGCAATTGCCAGGCACTTTGCAAATTGTCTGTTCACTGAAGCTGCTAAATGAACAAACATCTTGGAAATGCCAGCCAATTGGCACTAGCTTTGCTGTTTCAGAGACAGCCTGTATCTGCACCCCATATTTCAGATCTTAATAATTTAGGCTCAAATACTTTCAAAAACAAGAGAAACTCAGTAAAACCCAAATTGACAGATTTGTGTATTCCAAATCCCTACATATGTTCAGTTATGTAAAAGGCTTTAAGTTTAAGATAATGAAGTTGGCAAATCAAAAATATCTCTCATATGTACTTTAAAATAATTACAAATGAACTTTACCAAACTTCAGTAAAACTTCACATTTGTTTAGGAATTCAGCTCTTTACCTTCTAAAGAATGCTTTCCCTTCTAGTAACCCTTTCAATAACACACTGATAACATTCAAGCAATGCTTTAAAAAGAAATACTGGAACAGAGATGAAAAAGTGCTGGGGGGGGTATACTTTTGCCTTTAGGAATATATGTGTGTATTTGTGTGTGTTTGCTAAGGCATTTGTGGCTATCGTTCACATCTTGGAACTTAACTTTCTGCCTTCTAGCTCAAACTGGCCCTGATCCAACTGCATCAAGCAAAGTTTTAGTCGATTAATTCAACTAATAATGCTTAGTTGAATCACATTTCCCCCTAGAAAAAGAAGCAGGTGGTTTTATATTCTTGCTTTAGTAGACAGTCTCAAATTTCTCCTTACAGCTTGGGCATTTTATCAGGTCAGATTTCACAAAAGAGATTAGAAGATCTAAAAAAAAATTAATATATCCCATGATAATTCCAGGCCTAGTAGCAAAGAATGAGCTTGAAGAAAATTACTTCTTTGATTTTCCAGTGTCTGCATCTCCTCTTTCATTCATGTAAATGTCTTTAAGTTACTCGTAGAATCTTGGCTCAGCATTTCTATCTCCCCACAGAAATTCCTTGAAGCCTTCTGCCAAGAATCTAAAGGAACGGAAAAGCATAATACACACAGATATTTGCCATGGAAGGAGTTCTGGTGATGGGAGATCTCGAAGATAACTCTCCTCTGGGCCACACCAAGCAGCAGATAAATTTAGAGAGGGGAATTGTTCTAACAGGTCAAAGTGAAATGAGTAGTAAAGTGCAGATGTTCTGCCATGGATTGTATAAATTGAGGTTAAAGGTGGGGTTTTCCACTTTTGAACATTCTCTGAAATTAAACAAAATCAAAACAAGCAACCCCCTACAAATATATATTTTAAAACACATACACCTAGGACTCATAACTTTTTCCTATCTTTATTAGTATTCTAGTGTTTTTTAATATAGGGGAGCATTTAAATATTGCCTTTGCTTCAACAGTGAAGAGGTAATGGCCATGCATTACTTCATGCCTCAGAATAGTTCAGCCTAGAATCAGGGATGTCGAACTGGTAGCCCACGGGCTAGATGTGTCACGCGCAGGTCACACCCAACCCAGCTCCGTGAATGGGAAAAACGTCATGAAATATCACGTGATGACAATGTGCCTAGACAGAAGGTTGGTGATGAACAAAGTATTGGGGCTTCAGAGAGCACTAAAGTTAATTCTGAGAAAGGAGAAGCCTGTCAATATTTCAGTAGGTGATCTGCCTACCCACATTTATCCTGAAAAACTGAACTGGACAATCTTAAAACATGTTCATTTTTTCTTTTAGAAAAGCTAACTATATAATTCACTATAATATATTCACTATATAAATACAAAATTAAACTAGTCTTCTTCCTATTCCTCACTCTTGTAACATGGATTGTGTTCACCATAACTGCATCTTTATTCTCAGCCTGCCATTATTTGTGTCCGATAATTTTATCAACCTCTTGAGCCAGAGAGAAACAATCTATTTCTCCAGCTCTTCATACTCTTCACTGAAATTTGGAGATATATTCTAATGCATTTCTCCCCCCCCCACCCAGTTTTGGGGAAAGAATGATAAAAACCAGTATATAAAGTCTCTCTGGTATTTAACACTTGGCTAGCATTCTCCACAAAGTCAAACATTTCAGCTTTATCCCTTTAATATGTCATCAAATCAACCCTTGTATGCCCCATGCAGTCCTTAGAAATCTGTTTTAAAAAAATTTCAGCTTTCAGCTTGCTTTTGTTTTACCCTTTTTTATTCTTTGTCCTTCTTTTCTCTGGCAACTGGTTCCAGCACCACTAAAACTGAAGACTATGGATGAATTTACATAAAGCATCAAAGTTCAAATGTGATTGGCTATGTTGTGGTTTATTTGTGCAAATCCAAACTGTATACTGTAGTTGGTTTATACTTCAGGCAATTGGGTTCCTTCAATAAACTATGCTTCATTTAACTAAAGGTTACCATGTTGTGCAAATCTAGTCTCAAAGTTCCTTGAGGCAGTGTCCTTTTTCCCCCACTGCCACTTAATGAAACTTCTGCCGCAAAATGCAATTTACATGGAAGAGCCATAGTGAAGTGGATAAGCAGTGTTCCTTTAGATGTTCCTGCACTACAGCTACACACCATCATAGGCAAATGGCCAGTGGCAAAAAATGCTTGGAACTGTAAGCCAACAACATCATTTCTGTGAAGCAAAAACAAACTATACAAGGGTGAATTGGAAAGTAGAATTGAATACATGCACTTTTGGAGGATTAGCACATGAAACAGTGAGCTGCAGTATGGAATTTCAGTTGTGTAGCATATATCTATTTCCCTTCAACTGTTATTTGCACAGAAAAGTGATTTGGAGAATTGCACTGAAGCAGCTGTGATTTAAAACTTAGGAGATGCTATTAGCAGAGGTGCTGGCTAATTTATCACTGTTAGTAGATAATGCGGAGATTGCTCCTAAATGTATTAGAAATCTTGTTTTACAAAACACAGTCACAGAGAAAACACCCCTTGAAAATATATCCTGGAGTTCCAGGGTCTGAAATATAAAGCATTCTTATCAATGTGTAAGATTTCAACTCATAATTCCCAATGGTGTTCCAATAAATCTTATCCACTGGAAAGAGAAGGCTGAAAATATGTATTGTGACATCATGTTACAAGTTTCATGACTTATAATACAGATTTACATCTGACTTTGTGATTCAAATATGAAAGGCTAGGGTCTACATCATGATTTTATGATGCAAATTGAATCATGTAGTTATTGTAATTTGTACCAGGTGCTGATGCAACTGGAAGGTGTTAAATCAGGCAAAGCTAAACTAAATTTTGTCCCACCTCTCTACTTTTAAATAGGGCCATAGTTTCTAGACACTACTAATATTTCTGTGCCTGTCTTGTACCTCTAGCTAATTGATGACAATTGTGGGGAAGTCAAGGCAGTTTGTGGAAAAGATACTCAAATGCTGTGATATGCTCATACTTACAAAGATCAGAATCGTGCAAGACATGATATTCCCTGTGACAAGCAAAAGTGATTTATAAAACTTTTTTGGGGGTACGATTTGTGATTGCCACGACAATTACTTTTCAGGATTTTAGGCAAGAATTTTCCTGGCTCTGTGTGGAAAATCCTGAAGTTTAAATTGAGATATTCTCTATGCAAGGCAGGTTTTCTATCAAAGTGGCTTCTTTGCTGGTTTAATAAACATGTACAAAAGGTTTGATCATTCAGCTATAGTAGCCATATTTCATTTCTAAATCACAGATAATATATTTAATATTTCACTTTTGGCATTTGCCAATCTCAAAATTAATCTTGAAGCACTGACCAGTGTAGAATTCCTTTATTAGACAGAATACCAGGTAAGAGGTTTTTCTCAAAACTTCTTGCTTGTCCTATTGTACTCCTCCTTAGCCATAATACAACCCTATAAAATGTCATCTCCTCTCTTAGTAAAGGGTATCTGGAATGGTCTTAACATTGAAGTGAAAATCTGGCAATTTAACTCTAGAAATCATTGAAAGTGGCGGTGGTGTAAAAATATAAGAAGAATCCACAAAAATATGAAGATTCAGTTTATACTGTAAAGAAGCAACAGTAAACCAGGGGTGAAATACTCCTGGTTTGGATCGGTTCAGCCGAACCGGTAGTGATGGCGGCTGGTGGTTTGGAGAACCGGGAGTGATGGCGGCACGAGGCTCTGCCCACCGGCCCAGTCGTTGTTACTTCCAGTAACCTGTTTTTTACCCTCTGTGCATGCGCAGAAGGGTTTGCGCATGCGCAGGGGGTCCATGACTAAAGGGTTTAGTCATAGCAATTTTATACTAATCAGCTTAATTGAACAAAAAAGTATGTATTTATCTTGCTGTATTACCGCCATAGTCTATATGGATTTCTAGAAGCTTAAAAACTGTATAATTTAGATTTGAAAACCAAGATAATACCACAAATCCACCATGCAAGAAAAGGATGATATTCGTTCATGACTCCCCACAGGCCATCTGGGCTGACTTTTGCAGGATAATTTGAATTGAAGGCAACCAACAAGGAAAAATACTTAAAACTTTTATTTCAAAATAGCATTCTAATCTAGGTAATGTCACTATGTCATAAAGTGCCCTAAACAAATAAACAATTTATAGAACAGTGACTTGCAAGCATGTGTGTCTCAGCTGAAGTTTGGGCCGATGTTATAATCCTCTTATTATTTCCTAATTCAGAGCAATAATCAATATGTATTATTCAATAGTACCCTCAAACTATGTGTTAGAAATGCTTAGTATCATGTGAATAACAGTTCAACCTCATTTACCTCAGCAGCATTTAATAATAAAGCAATTTATATAGCAAGGGAAGTCTTTATTGATTTGGGAAAGGTTATTTTTCACGAATGAAGGTAAACATACATGTCCCAGGATCCTGCAAGGTTATTTTTTCATATTTTTGTTTTTATTGATTTAATTTCTATAGCCATTCATCTTCACAAGTGACTCTGGGTGGGGCAAACAATTAAAATTATTGTAAAGCAATTTACATAAAATAAATTATTATTTTGCTGTATTTTTTCTGGGAGGGAATTCAGACACTAAGTTTAGCCATGTATCAAATTGTATACTGTATTTAAAGGAACTTTTGAAAACTATTGAGTATTTTGAATTGGATGAGAGAACCAACAGGAGGCCAATACAGTTGCAGTGAAGGCAATGCTCCCCCCTATGTGGCTTCTTAACACAATGGCCGGTAACACACCAAAATGACCTAATTCATATTATGCTTCTTTGTGTACATTATTACTTTGTCTACACTGCTTTATGTACAATATTGGCTGTCTCAGAGCCCCCTTGTGAAACACATTTAAGTAATGAGAATATGGTATATGATTTATTTTTATTTGGCTCCTGCCTTCCTGCTTATGTTATTCAAGGTACAGAATAGAGGAAGAGAAACTACTCAGTGGTGCTTCCCCCACCCCATGCTTACTCTGAAACATTTATAGAGGACACAGAATTCAAACTGAAGGACATCAGATATGGGTTGCTTGAACACACAGTCATTTTTTTTCTTAAAGATTTAGGCAGCTTAGACTACGAGGCAGGCAGTTTCCCCCCATTTCTATCCAACCATTTTGAAATTGATGGTGGACATAGAAAGATAGCATAGTGTCAGTATGGGGCTAACTTTCCTGGAAGTACAGCCTCTCTCCATCCACCACATCCTCAAATATTCAACGTTACCTCGAGGAGCTGCAAACTTCCATCAAAAGCATCGCTCTCATCTGATGCAGAAAAAAACTGGACTGGAGTGGAAGAATAGTAACCTTTTCAGAACACCTGAGCTATCTTCCTCATTTGCTTTCCTAATAGATAGCATTATTTCTTAACTCTTGAATGGGGAAATATCCTTACATATGTTTAGAAAAGACATTGGCTATCTCTTTTTCCATGCTCCTTGCTCGTGGGATTCACCCAAGATGTGCCACTTATCAAGGTCATGCTAATAAGCTGATGCTATTAAAAGCAAGAGGCAGCAAGAAGCTGAGCTGTACTATCCTGCTTGGTTTGCAAGATGAGCATCCTTCAGTGCCAGCTGGGTTAAGAGCTGAACAGACATTAATTAGCACTGGGATTCCAGCTTTTCACTCCAAGGCAGCAGATAAGCTTTCTATGCAGGCTCTGAATAAGAAAACAGGAGCAGTACTTTTAGTGTGGAGTTTGCACAGCTCCAGACCCAGCACAGAGCTGAGCATTTTATTTATTTTATTTTATTAAATTTCTATACCGCCCTACTCCCGAAGGACTCAGGGCGGTGATAAAACACATAAATACAAAAATTTAAAATAGAATAAAAATGAATTAAATAATTTGGCTGAACAAATTTAAAATACCCCATAATTTAAAACAAATTAAAATTACATTTAAAAAGGGGAGAAGATTTAGGCCAGGCCAGCTTGATGAAATAGAAAAGTCTTAAGCGCGCGACGGAAGGTGCGCAGATCCGGGATCCTCCGTATCTCCGGGGGGAGCTCGTTCCAGATCGTAGGTGCCCCCACAGAGAAGGCTCTCCCCCTAGGGGCCGCCAGTCGACATTGTTTGGCTGACGGCACCCGGAGGAGCCCCTCTCTATGGGAGCGTACTGGCCGGTGGGAGGCTATTGGTGGTAGCAGGTGGTCCCGTAGATAACCAGGTCCTAAGCCATGGAGCGCTTTAAAGGTGATAACCAAAACCTTGAAGCGCACTCGGAAGACCACCGGGAGCCAGTGCAGCTCGCGCAGGAGAGGTGTTACATGGGAACTCCATGTCACTCCCATAGCATGCCCTGTAGTCCAAGTAATAAGCAGTTAGGGAGTGTGAGTTAAAAGATCCCCCGTCCAAGTTTAATACTTGATCCTAAAGCAAGTATGCTGAGAATGGAATCGGTGGTGAAATCCAAATTTTTTTACTGCCGGTTTTGTGGGCGTGGCTTGGTTGGCATGGCAGGGGAAGAATACTGCAAAATCTCCATTCTTACCCCACTCTTGGGGGAAGGATATTGCAAAATCTCCATTCCCACCCCACTCTGGGGCCAGCCAGAGGTGGTATTTGCCGGTTCTCCGTACTACTCAAAATTTCCGCTACCAGTTCGCCAGAACCTGTCAGAACCTGTTGGATTTCACCCCTGGATGAAATCCAATTGCAGATAAACAAGTGAGCAAAGCTGGAGAGAAGGAAGCAAACCAAATGACATATCTTGTAAAAAGCTCACCAAGGAAATTGTATGGAAAGACTCACAAATGAATCGGATACGGTGCCCAATGGTAGGAAACCCTTCCCCCCCACCAGGCTAGAAGGTATCCAAAAAGCATCTGAGAAAGCACAAGGACCTGTGGTGAGTAGTCAAAGCTTTAATGATGCGCCTGGAGCAAGTCCAGCAGGAATTCCAACTGCTGAAGCAGCCACTGGCGAAAGCAAGGTTCTGCGCTGCACGAACACACATCAGATAGCAATTTGGAGTGTCTGAGGAATAAGCTAGGGTAAATTGGGTATCATTAAACAGTTACAGCAGAGGTTACCAAAAGCAAGTACTGGAGTATCATAAAACCAGACATATTGCTGGAAGGCAAAATCACAAAATTCTGCCTTACTGATTTCAGCCATGCCATGCATTCAAATTCATTGGAAAAGGCAGTTAAGCTTGGAGTGATCAACAGGAAAAGGAAACAAGTCTGCCAAAAAACATATGGATAGTCAATATCAAAACCGACATCAGTCAGAGCATAAGACAACTGAAATGAGTCATACAAGATCAGAAAATATGGAAAGTATTAGTCTATAGAATTGCTGAGAAATGGATATAATTGAATGGATAGCAACAGCATCACTATCCTCCTACTGATATATTAGGGTGTGCTGCTATGCAAGTTATATCAACATTGGTTTAGCTGTGCAACTCCTGCTGTACCATTTGCTTATGATACATGAAGAAGCAGACAACCAATTTGGACAAATAAAGCACAGCAAATTTATATCAGGTTAGGAAAACAGAGGTTTTTCTCAAAAAGGAAATACACATGAAGTAGGCGGCGATTCAAACCAATGCATATATTCTCTGCTTTGTATTATTTGCATTACGTATATAAATATAGAAGCTTCAGTGTTGAAGTTGTTACAAGATCTCAGGCCTGTAAAATCACCACAGATTATTCCACTGAACATAGCACGCATTGGGGTAAATTACAATGTGAAACTGAACCACCATCACCCTTGCCAAAACAAGATCAGCTATGAAACCATGACATTTAAGCTAAGCAGATACTGGTTATGAAGTTCAGAGCTGTAGCTAGAGAAAACTGGAAAATATGAATTCTTCTATTGTACTATCAATGCCTTTAATTGACAGAGCAGTGGCTAAAACTGAATTGCATTCTTTCTTCTTATCACACTGGAGCAAATGCTGGGATTCCACGAGAGAAAGCAAAGCAGCTCAGTTTGCATTGCCCAATACCACTGGCTCGAGTTCCCTCTGGGTTGTTTGCATTGAACAAGATTATCAGGGTGTACATTGATTCCTATTAAGGATTAGCCTGGATGTGTGCAAATAGCTGCACTCTGAGGAGGAACAAAAAAAAAAAAAAAAAAGAGTGCATTTCATTTCAGTCAAGAAATACCACAGGGCATTTCTGCCTGTGACAATAGGCCAGACCCACCTGCAGCAAAAAACCATTGCATCAGACTGGGAATTAAGCAAAGGTTAATTAAGATATTATGGTGCTTTGGGCAAAGAAACCAAACAAACAGCATTCCCCTTCTTGCAGTGCTCAAGGGTTTAGAATGTGCCTGGGGTCAAGGAGACCTTTTAAAAGAACATTGTCTAAATATGCTGAACCTGCCTGCAGATTCTGGAAGTTATACAGCAACACACCTGGCAAATATTGAGCTGGGCAGCAGAGAGAGAATGAGCTAGAGGGAGGTGAATTGAGGAATATGTTTCCCAAACGCCATTTTTTTACAAAAAATCTCTGAAACTGAGACCTTTTGCATAATTATATGCAGAATCTGTAGAAAGATTCTTGAGGAAAGAAAAAGTTTTGCCCCAAATACTGTTTAGAAATACGTTTAAAATACTGTAGTAATTCACCTTACAGATAGGGCACAACACTTACTGTACCTGTCTTCAATCTATTTAGTAGCTGCTGGAAACTAATTTAGAGAAAGTTCTCCATTCAGATCGAGGACCTCATTTACTATTGAAGAAATCAGCAAAATGGTTGAACAGCCTTAATTTAGAATCCATTTTAGCATCTGTGAAATGCTTCTTATTTTTACACTAGGAATTGCTGCACAATTCATCACAAAGCCCTTCAGAGTTATCACTACTAAGCCACAATCTAAGTCTGCATTTTTAGAGGTTGCTACTCAGGTGTTAGCTTGTAGACGTCCTAGGCAATGTATGCATTGCTAGAAACAAATGGGTAATCTTTTCTTATATTAGTAATATCAATAATGGCACTTTTTGCTGGAATGCTTAGCAGAGCAAATGTAGACAGAATATGCAGAGGCATAACTATGAAAAAGTACTGGATACAAAGCAGCTCTCACTGCCAAACCCTTTAGAGAACTGTCAATATAACAAGGAATGTAACATGCAACAGGATTGTTGCCCTTGTGAAGAAAGACCCTTTGTTTGGAGCAGGAGGCTCAACCTCATTACTCTTGTCTTCTAGCTCATTAAACAGAGAGAAAAAGCTATTACTGAAAACTGAACTTGTAAAGAAGACACAACTACCTATTTCTGCTATGCCACTATCAAATTATTAATACAGATTTTTAAAAAAAATATTGTAAAGGGTTAACTTTGCAGCCATGGCATCAGCAAGAATTGAATTCAACCTGAATGAGTCTTTGCCTTGATCTTCAGGACACAATGGTTCAAACATGCCAAATAAACAAGTTCTTCAATGCAGGCAATCAAGTCCTGCAACTTCCACGTTTGACATAACTCCATGGAAATGAGCTTTTTCTAATCAACGAAGAATAAAACACAGATCAATTGTCAAAAGGAATATCTTATTTAGCTCCCTTCGTAAGTTTTCAGAACCTCAGAAGACACTTGCTTTGAGCAAGTGTTTAGCAACTCCTTGCAGCCCTAAAGGACTAGATTTACTGTATTTTTAATCAAAACCATTTAACACATTCAGGAAGCTGTACTCATTTCCTAAAAAAGAATATTGCACTTTTTAATGATTTTTGCTACAGAATTTAGCTGCAGCTCCACACTGTCTCAGTTGATAAAAGCATTATTTTATTTTTCTTTGGGAACTACATATCTTGCTTTAAATAGTCCTGAAATAACTATGGACATGTTCATTACATGGCTGATTCAGTGAATATTATACTTAACAGTCTGATGAGATTAATTTAGGACTGAATTATTTAAAGAACTTCTTTCACTCTTCTCAATCTCTATCTTTTAAAATCAGGATTTTTTTTTCTTATTTTCCTGTAGTTTTCCAAAAGACATAGTGCAACTAATTTATCAAGCTTTGAACTATCTATTTGGTCAATAGTATCCTTTCAAAGTCTGAAGCAGGGATGTTTTGGTTATCACAATCTTGATCTGCAATACTTTATAGCACCTGTATACAAAATTTATGCCTATCATATAATGTGAAGCAGTGGTCTTCTGGTTTTGGCAGATTATCAGGGCCCAGAATGGAACAGAGGAACATGGTAAATGCAGTATAACTATGGCATTAATATTGAGGCTAACTGCTATATTATGCCTGAGAATATTTTTGGAAATTTAACAGCTTAGATGGTGTGAAATATGCTGAAACACTCCCAGAGGTTTGACTCCAGGGACAACAGGAGCATGATTTAAATGCATAAAACAAGTAAGACTTTATAGTGCATTCTTGCCTATTCGCAAAATGACTGTCCCTGTAAGAATGGCCAGCCTCATTTACGAAAAGGCAAAATCATGTAATTGTTCTGTTCTCCTCACCTCACGATATCATTTAGTATACTAGTTTAACTTGATCCAGGCAAGGGGGCACACTTCCAAGCAGAACACTGTCTGCAACCTCCTGCTATTGTTATTTTCTAAGAATGCCTCTGAGGCCATTCTTGCAAAATGAAGATGAGGCTGGAGTGTTCTGCTTTGCTTGGCGGCATTCATCTTTGCCACTTACTTTTTAATTAAAATGTACTTTAAATAATTAGGTGCAGGAGACAATGGAACCTGGCAAACACCAAGGGAAGTTATCTATTATTGCCATAGATTAAGTTTTAATGTTGTACAGGTAGCCACATTTGGCTTTGATGGTGGCTGACATATTCACCATACCTCCAGTCTTTACCCGAGTTGCTCTGAACATGCATAGATATTTTTTAATCCACCTTCACAGATAGATATTTAGTTCTGTAGGCATATGATTTCCAGATAAAAAGTGTATGGTAGAATTCAAATACGGTAGCTATTTGCATTAGGATGAAAATCCTTAAGGTTGCCATACATGAACAGTTTCTTGGGCATATAGAATCACAGAAGCGTAGGGTGGAAGGGACCTTGGAGGTCTTCTAGTCCAGCCCCCTGTCCAAGGCAGAAGTCCTTATACCATCCTAGACAAATGGTTGTCCAGTCTTTTTTTGAAGATCTCCAGTGATGGAGTACCTCTAATACTGGGATGCAGCAAGCTCTTCCATTGATTTATTTTTTAAAAAAACGTTTTGTATTAATAATTAAAATTTAAAAAACAACGGACATGGTTTGACATCTCTGGTTTCTAACATTTCCGTCTAATTCAAATTAATAAGTAATATATTCCTTGATCTATATACAAATTTACATATATCTTACTTCTTACATGTCAAATATACAACATAATTTCTCCTAAACAGCTATATCCATATCCAATAAACCTATATCTTACTCACAAGTTTAATATACATTGACATATACATTTCTAGACATTCACTACACCTTCTTCTTGGCATTCTTCCTCTTTTTTTATTTTTATTTTTTTTTTAATTTGATTTATATGCCGCCCTTCTCTGGAGACTCAGGGTGGCTTACAATGCGTTAAGCAATAACGCATCTTATCTAACCATTCATAAAATTTAATCCAGATTTCATTGTATGTTGATTCACTTTTATTTTTGAGTTCCAAAGTGAGAATTACCAAATTTCTGCACAATTGAAGATTTTACATAACACTTCTTCTTCTTAAGGTATTTCTTTACTCTTCCATTTTTGAGCAAATGCTATTCTTGCAGCTGTTAATATATTTAATATTAAATAGGTTACATTTTTATTATATTTACTGGCTGTCATTCCCAATAAGAAAAATTCTTGTTTGACTTCTATTTTAACCGTTAAAATCTCTTCTAGCCAGCTTTGTTAGATGCCAAAAACATTTTGCTTTTGAGCACTCCCACCACATATGGTAATAAGACCCTGGGACCACCCCACATTTCCAACATGTTGAAGAATATGTTTTGCTAATTCTTGCCAATCTTGTGGGTAGGAAGTGCCACCTGTAAAACATTTTATACAGGTTTTCTTTATATGAGGCCGCCAATGTAGAGCCGAGGTGGTGCAGTCGTTAGAGTGCAGTACTGCAGCTACTTCAGCTGACTGCTAGTTCAGCAGATCAGCAGATCAAATCTCACCAGCTCAAGGTTGACTCAGCCTTCCATCCTTCCGAGGTTGGTAAAATGAGGACCCAGATTGTTGGGGGCAATATGTTGTCTTGTTGTAAGCCGCCCAGAGTCCTCGGAGAGTGGGCGGCATAGAAATACGAATAATAATACATAAATAAATAAATAAACGTAATTTGGTATTTTTTCTCCTTAGTTCCAGGTTGAATTTTCCTCTAAGGAGCTTTCACCCACTGCTGGTTGTCTTGTTCTCAGATACTATGGAGAATAAATCAATGCCCTCTTTCCTGTGACAGCCCTTCAAGTATTGGAAAACTGCTATCATGTCTCCCCTGAGCCTTCTCTTCATTAGACTCAACATACCTAGTTCCCTTAGTTCATTGTATGATTTAGCCTCTGGATCCCTTATTTTTGTTGCTCTCCTCTGCATTCTTTCTAGGGCCTCAGCATCTTTTTTGAACTGTGGTGACCAGAACTGGACACAATATTCTAGGTAGGGGCTCACTAGTGCAGTATAAAGCGGTACTATTGCTTCTAGTGATTTTGATGCTATCCGTTTGTTAATGCAGCCTAGAATTTTGTTTGCTTTTTTGGCAACTGCAGTACACTGCTGGCTCAGGCTTAGGTGGTGATCCACCAAGGCACCTAGATCCCTCTCAATGTTACGACTATTGAGCTAGGTACCTCCTATTCTATACCTTTGCATTTAATTTTTCCTACCTATAGGACCTTACTTTTCTCATCACATAATCCTACTCTCCCAGAAACATTTCACTGAACGAAGGGTCATAAGAGAGGACAACCTGTAAATTAATATTTGTGGAACTTGTCTCATGATTTTCCCAGACCACTGCAAAGTATGACATATTCAAGAACTCTGCTACACAAGGAATGAATGGATGGAAGGAGGAGATACATCTAACTGATCAGTTTTAAACAGTATGTTTGCTAGTATATCACTGATGAGGACTAAATTTTAGCTTACCATTTTGAAACTATCCAGTTTGCTTGATATACAATACTAACTATCCAGAAAATCAGTTTAAATAAGTGGGATGGATGTATTAACTATGAATTAGCATGCTGTATGAACACAACCACTGAGACACTAATCACGGCAACAATTAAAATTCATTGTCATTTAGTAATAGTAAGAATTATTTGTCTGAACAGCTGGTAATTAGAATGTGCAAACAGAAACTGGTGGGTTTACTTGGATAATTCAGGGAAGCAGGGTTAAGAAAACAAGTATAGTTCAAATAATTCCATTTGCTCAAACTATTTATAAGTAGTGATGGACTGTTCCAAAATAATTCATCCTTTATGAAGCTAGAATCATTGCATTTATACAGTGAATACAGTAATTAGATATTTAGCCATTATGAACACTGAGTAACCAAAACTATTAGCCATTATGGACAATGAGATGTGCTTTCTGTTAGGTACTTGACAAAATTGCCTGCTTTCTTAAGTAATATTTGGTAGTGCTAGGTCAAACAATGTAACAGGGGATGCATTCAGATTATAGGGCATCTAACAATGGTTTAACTGTGAAAAGACTTGTAGAATCATAGGGTTGGAAGATCTTCTAGCCCAATCCCCTGCTCATGCAGTGAGTTTGGGTTCCCATATCATTGAAAATAATATAATGGCCTTTTGCAGGTGGAAGAAAATGAAGAGAAACATTAAAACAAAATAAAATATGGGTTCTCCCTCTTTTTCTATATAGAAATCATTACACCATGTTAAAACAATGGCAATCTAGAAACACACAGAGATAGTTTGTGGCCATTCTAATTGGAAGACCATCTCTACATCTGTTCATGATGCAACTCTCCTTAGCTATGCCACATCATCCAAGTACAATGATTGAGAAGGAGTCTGAATGTTGCATATTCAGAAATTAGGAGCCATGAATTTGCTTTGGATTGCTGCATCATTTTGAAATCTACTCCAGAAACAGGGAGATCTGCTCTGAAGCTGATTTCATATCTGACTGAAATCCATTGGAAATAAATCAGGCCACAGGAATTGGCACCAGGAGTTTCAGAAATATGCTGACAGTCAAACTTCCATTCATAAGATGCAAACTTTGATGTCTTGAGCACGAGTGAATCAATTTCAAGTTTTTATTTAGTTCAAATTCATGCACTGCTGAGTGACTTCTCAGCAACCTATGCTGTCTCATAGGGTTCACAATAATGAAAATATGGATTGGACTTGAAAGTTGAAAAGCGTTCATGAAAAGGGATTAGAGTCAGATTATTTAAAATTCCTGTCATTGGGAAGTCATTGGGAAGTCTTGTGGGGACCTGATGGAAGGGGGGAAGGCTTGCAGGGACCTGGGGATGGGAGAGTAGGCCCAAGGCTGTGGGGACCCCAATAGGCAGGAAGCAGGATACGAAATATCACAGGGGGTAGAACTCACTTAGTAGTTGTTCAAAATTATGACAGAGCCCCTAAAAGATACTTACAACCCCATTTTGCCCTTACTACTGACCATAGGGCTGCTGCACCCCCCCCCAATCTTTTCCTCACCCCCATCTTCCCCTGCTGAGTGCCTACAGGCCTCGGGCTTGCTCCCTACTCCCGTCACCCATTGCACACTTAGCTCTTGAAGATTTCTGGACCTCAGCTGGGGAAGAAGGACAGGTCACTCATTCCTGGGCTGCATTGCTGCTTCCTGGAAGTGGTCATTTTCAGCCCACATACAATTTGGTGCAGTTGTGCCAAAATGGCAGCCACTTCCAGACCAGGAATGGACAGCTCCGTTCTGCTTCCCTAATGTGGTCTGTACAATGCTGAGGATACATCTAGAACTGTGGAGATCTTCAAAAGGTAAGTGTATAATGAGTGAAGGGGAAGGAGGCCCAACCCCTATGGGAACATGCTAGGGGAAGTCTTGTGGAGACCTGATGGGGGCAGAACTTGCATGGACCTGGGGGAGGAAGTAGGCCCAAGTTCTGGGAACCCCAAGAGGCAGGAAGCACGAGGTATCACAGGGAACTTCAGAGCAAGCAGGACTGGGTCTGCGCTAGGCCTTCCATGGCCTCCCCACCCAAGGTCCCCTGTGCTTCGCTTAATGACAAGGGAGAGTAGGGGGTGGGGGTCGTTAGGCAAAATTGTCTGTCTCCATTGTTATCCCATGCAATAGTAATGGCAGGGTCGTATATTGCTCATTCAGGGTTTATACATCCCAATTATACATAATCCCCAAGAAAGTTAGGCTAGTCTATTGAAACTCAATTTTAATGCTTGTAACTATTTTTGTTTTTGTTTCTTAAAAGTCAAAAGGGTTTCTAAATTGTTTCTTCATAAATATCTGACCAGACCCACATGTTTTAAGATAGCAAGGTTGCTGTGGGAAGAGTACTTCAGGCTTTGACTTGGAATATTAAGATTCATAAACTTATTGACCCCAACTGACCCCAGATACTATGCAAGGACTGAAATTCTTCTCAGAGTAAGATTTATAGCTGTTTAATTAAAAGAGTCTGTTGACAGTAGAAAACGATCATTAGGTTTCATCCTCTTGGGAGAATAAGGAAGAAACAGTGCCAGTCTGAAGAAGTAAGCAACAGAATAATTTCTATTTTCTTTCCATCACTGTTCACCTTTCATTAAGAAATGAACATAACACCCTTTAGAATTTGTAGTGCTTCATTCTCCTGTTCTTTATTCATAACAATGTCTGCATTATTTTACATTGGTATAGGCCTAAGAGGTAGAATAGCATTGCAATTCTATCTGCAATGCTGTCAGTTCCATTTCCATTCTTATGAGGAGGATTCTATTCCAAGAATCAAAAAGAGTCTCATCTAGAATAATAAATTATCAAATGGCTTTTTCCTTCTGGTAGTACCATTATCACTAGAGCCATAGCACAAACACCAAGCTTAGTAGCACACACACACACAGAGACATAAATATTTAGATATCTTTTTCTCTTAGAATATAGATTTAGTAACAACCTGCAGTCTCTCAAGAAATTAAATGCATTCTGCATCAACTGGCTATTGGATATCCTAGGACTGCAACCCTCAAAAATTTACAACATCTATACAGATTAGAATCTCAGGCAACTGTGGCCTTAACATATCTGGAAAGTGTTAAATTGGGAATAAGAAAGGGTAATGCGGAGGATTTTATATTACATTATATTTTAGATTTTAAAAAGAACTATTAACAATGGCAGCTAAATGTAATTCTAACATATAAGGATTTTTGAGCCAAACAAACTCTCTCATTCCTTGTAACCTGAACACTTGGAGGCATTTGACTGTCTGCTTTCGATTTAAATTTGAACCCAGTGTTTTAATTCTTTCTTGCCTGGGCAAGTGTCATATTATTTAATTGAATATTATTAATTGCAGGTTGTATACTTGTACTTAGTTTTAATGCAAGAAATCCCAAACCTGCTTTTCAGGAAAAGTAAACCTGAAACTGTTGGCTACCCATTTTATTGTACTTTCATTCTAAAGTCAAAAGAATGTGAATTGCTCTACAATATTGAAGACTAGTTGAATACACTGTTAAACCTACAAGATTTTCAGTATTGATTTTCAGGGAATCAAATGGCAACAAAGCTTTTAAGATGCTATTACAGAATTCAGAATGAAACTCTGGCTTATATAATGTAGTAAAAATATCAGTTCATTATTACAGGAGACATATAACCTTACAAGAAATTTAGTTATGTGACAATCATATACATTTAACAAAGAAAAGGTTTTACTGAATGAAACTGATACTATTTCTGAGCAAAACACAAATTGTGTTTTAAGATGCAATGGCTACCTTATAATAAATTGTCTCTTTAATCATGGTTTGAAAGAAGCACAACCGGCTGCAATCATACAATGCTCTAAGCCATACATTGTAATTAACAAAGAAAAATGGCCAGATACACACAATATATCATGCTGAAATCAAACCACATTCTTCCTTAGTACAATGTGTGACCCTAATCTATATACTATGTAACATTTGCAAAATATCTACTTTGTAGGAATTATATCCCTTTCAGTGTTAAATACAGGGGGAAGCCAGCATTTCTTTCCAGAATCTCTCAGGCCATAAATGTTTCACACAAATACTCTGTTCAAATACAATTGATTTATAACACCAAGAAAGAACCTACTTGCTTATTCTACCTCTCCTTTTTTTGTTGTCTTGCTCTGACTGACGCAAAACTTCTAGTTAGATAAACCAGTTTCTCCCTGTATCTAAATCAGAATCTGATGTATAGCGGATACTGAATCAGAGGTTTTTGATTTAGTTGTTAAAAGAAAGTCTGTAGTGTAAACAAGCACTGAAAAAAAGAAACAAAAGAAATTACTGCAAGGTCTCTTCTAATAATCCCCATGAAGATGTTCAGTTGAATTAGCTAAAAATGACAATGAACCAGAGGAATTATATTCACAGACTCCTTTTCATGTAGTGAACCACGTTTTTAGAGAATTTAAAGTCATGTGATCAAATTTCATGCCTCCAGCTAACGCAGAACATTTATCACTTGTCCTTCTGAAGACTGGCACCTGAAAGTACTGAAAAGAAAATTGACACTTCAAAGGCCAGCATAGGGTTTGAGATATTTTAAGACTTATGTTTAATAGTTACTGACAACCATATATTGTTCTACCATAACACGACTTCCCTTCTATAGTTTATATTCAAAACTCAGTACTTTTGAGGAATGTGTTATCATAAAGATTGAGGGCAAACAATTCAACAATCTTAGTCTTCAAAGAGAGATTCAATGTCCTTCATAAGTTTTTGGTATGTGGTACACAGAGCCTCCCACAAGGATGATAAACATGACCTGAACACATTTAGTCTCCCCAGCCCAGAAAAAAAAGGTAACTTACGTTGAAATGTACATTGTAACAAGCTTGCAATATCAGACAGTACTGTAAAGCAATTTAAAAACAATGAGGTAAAAAGTTACATGAAGCTACATGAATCATCTTACAGAATCAACCAAATAGAAAGACAATTCCGTTGTAATTCAGAGGAACAGCCTGGCTTGGAAGACTGTGGACCTTTAAGACTGGAAGGTTGGATTAACCACTTTTGTGGAATATTTGGCACATAGATTGTTGAAGCAATCAAGATAAATGTAAAATCTTGGCATTGTTTATGTTAAATTCTTGTCAAGAAAAGGTCCAGAAATACATGAAGGTATTTTCCAGGTTCTCAAATTTTCTCAATTTCAAATGCTACAGAGCCCAAAAGAACCAAATTAGATATTTGAATTATGTAAACCTAGTGGAGAAGGAGAACTGTAATTTATGTTCAAGTCACAAATTATATCATGGCAAAGTAAATGAGTCACAGATTCTCAGCAAATCAGTTACTCACAATGGAGATTATGAGACTCAGAGTAATTATGGTGCTGGACCTCTTTCAGCTCATCCTCTCTCCCTGCATTTTTGCTATGGGAAAAACTAGGCATGTCTTGAACTCCTGGAAGAAAAGTTGGATATAAATCTAACAATTCAATTAAAACTCTGATCTGGAAATGGTTTACGAATTAAAATTATTTCACAGCGCTATTCTGATTTTTCAGAAGCTTGCACCATTCACAACTGAAATAAATGTCATAGAATTGCCAGGGGCTAATTTACTTTTGCATGTTTACCCTGTGATAACTAGCATATCTTCTACGTCTGTTGGCTTCCGGTGGACTTCCGGGTGCGCTTCAAGGTGTTGGTGATCACCTTTAAAGCGCTCCATGGCTTAGGGCCAGGGTACTTACGGGACCGCCTTCTGCCACCAATAGCCTCCCACCGGCCGGTTCGCTCCCACAGAGAGGGCCTCCTCAGGGTGCCATCGGCCAGACAATGCCGGCTGACGACCCCCAGGAGGAGAGCCTTCTCTGTGGTGGCACCCACCCTATGGAACAATCTACCCCCAGAGATACGAGTGATCTCCGACCTTCGGATTTTTCGTCGGGCCCTAAAAACTCATTTTTTCCAGTTAGCCAGTCTGTCTTGATTTTAGGGTTAGTTTTTAAATTTTAATATTGATTTTAATTGACAAGTTTTAAATTATGGGCCAAATTTATAAATTATTTTAACTTTATTTTTTAACTGTGATGTTTTGTATAGATGTTTTTATCTTGGCTGTTCACCGCCCTGAGTCCGAAAGGAGAAGGGCGGTATAGAAATTTGAATAAAGTAAAGTAAAGTAAAGTGTCCCTTTCTGGATTTTGAGTCCTTGCACTCAGTCACTTAGGCCTTGGTCAGGTCAGGTCTGAACTGCTGCAACACGCTGTATATTGAAGAGTATTAGGAAGCTATAGCTGGTACAGAAGATGAAATGGACGGCATATAAATTTAATAAATATTTGAACATTCTGTAAAAGTGTAATTGCTGCAAACATTCACTCATACTACAAAATAGTTCAATTATTATTATTATTAGCATATGGTACCCAGGAGATCACAATGCTATCACAGAGTAGTAATTTGGCTTGTCAAGGTACCAGCCCTTATAGGACATGCTTGTGTACTTCCCAAGGTGTGCCACAGGAAGCGAATTGGCTTCACACCAGAGAGAAAGATGAGCGGCTCTTCCTGCTGCATCACTAAGTCCCCCTCCCTTCCCAGAGCTGCCTCGCAAGCAGGCACCGCAACTGGGGAGGAATCCCCAGGAATCTGTCTGCCTGCACAGAGCACCAGCTCGCCTCCATACTGAAGTGGTACCTATCTATCTACTTGCATAGAACATGCTTTTGAACTGTTAGTGGATAAACATTGAGGCAAGTAAGAGGAGCTCACCCTGCCACGCAGTGCTAGGGCTAAAACTGCCAAAGCTCCTCCTGCATCATTAAACCATGGAGTCACTACGCCTCTAATAGTTCAATTGAGATAGTAGACTTGGTTGAAACTCATTAAGTGCTGCTTAATTTCAGTGCAACATTGGATATATGTTTAAGAATCCACTTTTTTTAAATTCAGAATTTGAAATGCAACATCAACAATTACCGTTACAACTTCTGAACCAAACCTCAATCAACAAACCTGATTTTCCCACCTCCCACTCTCATTTAAATATCGTAATAAATCTATTGATATTTTTTAAAATTCCAAGAACAGTCTCTTACTAGAATCAATGACTTTCATTCAAAAGAAATTCTAATATTTAATGCCAGTAAAAGATTTTGAACCAAGTAATATTAATTTATACATCATTTCTAATTTTTGGCATGACCCAAATACAGTTAAGACATTGAAATTCTAGAACACCTATAGTCATCCCATTTCAGGTATGTATTCGTTGCATTACAATTGTCTTAAACCATATTTGGCAAAAGTAATACACAACTGATTTAAGATGCTTCCTTTTCAACGTGAATTTTATGCAGCCTTAGATTCTCTAGCATTTATAGAAAATAGTACACATAAACACACATTAACTTTCAGGTTAAATCCTGAGTTGTTGGAATTATTATCCTTAATTACAACCCTCCAGATTGACTTTGATTTATAGGTATTTGTCTCAGTTGATTTAACTGTCATAGCATCAATATATTCACCTTTGAAAAAATCATATACCTTGATAGGGTCCACAGAAGATTTACTAGTAAATATTCACAGGAACTTGCTGTATGCATCTTATTTTAGAAGCTTCTTCAACCAAAGTTTCTCCTTCTAGTTTTTAATTATTTATTAAATTTATTTGCTGCCTATCTTGCTATGGGGCTATTCTAGGCAGTTTTAGTTTTAGGAACAATTGGCATAATTGCTTTTATTTTGTTAGTATTATAACCCGTATCTATGGAGATTCTCAGTCTTCCCGGTCATGGTTGTCCCAAAGGTGTTTTTCAAGAGGCAACTGGACTTTCTGGTTTTTCTTTGAAAACATTTCGCTTCTCATCCAAGCAGCTTCTTCAGCTCAGAGCTCAGAGCTGAAGAAGCTGCTTGGATGAGAAGCGAAATGTTTTCAAAGAAAAACCAGAAAGTCCAGTTGCCTCTTGAAAAAGCACCTTTGGGACTATTGTAATTTACCCATCTTTGATTTTCCAGTCTACTTTCAATGATTACAGTTTTAATATTTAATATTTGAGCACAATTTAAAAATTAATAGTCCTATTATCCTAATATGATGAAAACATAACCATTGTCCTAGAGATAAAACAAGAAAGATCAATAGCAATAGCACTTAGACTTATATACCACTTTATAGTGCTTTACAGCCTTCTCTAAGCGGTTGTCAGCATATTCCCCCCAACAATCTGGGTCCTCATTTTACCCACCTCGGAAGGATGTAATGCTGAGTCAACCTTGAGCCTGGTGGGATTTGAACTGCCAAACTGCAGGCGCCAATAGTCAGCAGAAGTGGCCTGCAGTACAGCACTCTAACCATTGCGCCACCGAGGCTCAATGGGTGAATTCAGTGGCAGAAAATATGCATTGCCCAGAACAGACTGTCTAACTACAGTTCAAGGAAAAATTGTCTGAATGCTGTGCAGACTTTGATGGTGACATCACAAAGACATTACAAATGTAATTTGCATTACAGTGTTGAACATAAGAACATTGTCTTAGAGATAAAACAAGAAATACCTTTTGGTATTTCCATGATTACACCATCACACATATCATTTACTTTTAATCACCATCATGGATGCTCGTGCTGCAGATACTCCAGTATTATTAACCATGAATAGATGTGCTAATGGCCTGACTTGGTGAAATGTGGTTTCTTAAATTTCTAGAATAGTTATAGTCAACCTGGTTATTTTCAGACCTTCTGGAGACAAATCTATCATCAAAACATAAGTTTAATAACAAGGGACTATAGGAGATACTTTGCAACAATAAGGAAGTTGTTTGCCATTCTTCCAGGATGTTTTTGGCATCTTCCTATAGTAATTTACAGCCTTGGTATTCAACTATTAACCAAACCTGACCTTGCTTAGTTCCCAGCTCAGGCATGATTATTTGGAAGCTGTTACTTGATAAGCAAGGTTAGGTTCCCATGTTTTAAGTTGTTTAACCAGAGTAGAAAAAGCTACATTTTAATTAATCAAATCCCCAATATCAGCCTTTACCCATAAGCAAGAACTCTGAACGTAAACCACACAAAACCTGAAAAGCAAGCATTTAAAAAACTTTTTCTCCCCCACTAAAATATAACAGAAGAAATGTGCTGTATAATTGTTTTATTTTCTGCTTATTAGTTCTTTTACCAACACTACAACCATATTGCAGACACAAAAATCCTGTTTACTTTATTCAGGGAGACCACAGTCTACAGACTTATCAAACATAGTTAACGCCATTCAAAAATGTAATTAGTTGTACTTTATAAGTCACATGAACAAAGAAGTTGTATGTACTGATTTTTTTAAAGGAGTGGAACTCAAACAGATTGCATTTAATCTTGCAAGCTGCAGATAAATGTCTAAAGCCATTTTTATGGCTACTTTGAGCCACAGAAAAGACAGAACCTTGTTTCTTTGGAAAAGGACACTTATAAATTTTTGTACATTTTGTTCAGTAGCAAAAATTATTTGATCTATTTGCCACATATTTCATTCAACATCTGTGATTTTCATCCAAAACTATTGATTTAAAGGGGAAAGCAGAAAGTATTCTTTTCAACCATAGAGAATCAGCATACCTGGAGGAACAAAATTAAATGACATACACAAGTTATGTATCCAACTTAATACATTTGTATGAAGATTTGATTCTGCCTCATTTGGAGAAAAGTACTACAAACTCTATACCAAAGGTAAACCCACTTATGTTTTCACTGCAATTAGTTATACGAAAGTTTGAGAACCAGTAACAGATCTTCAAGTTTTCCAGTTTAGGCAACTACTTTGTGCTTGGCTTTAGCTATTCCAGAAGACAGTCAATTGTTTATGGACATTTCTGTGTTTAACACAATCATACTGTAATAGTTTAGTTCGTTGTTCTCATCTTATGTTTTAAAAGATTATTTTCTGAAGGAATGCTGCATTTTCTATTGAGATTAATTTCACTGATTTTATACTAAAATTGTTTATAGATTCATCTAGAATTAGGCTTTATTTTCTGTTGAGTGATGCTAAGCATTGAGTTTTAAGAAACTAATTCAATATAATTTTATCCCTCAAACATCTTTGGTACAAGCTTTAGCTCACAATTTAAATAGAAAAAACACTGAAGTGTAGTATAATGCCCCAATTTAAACAGATACCCTTTAGAAAATGGGAATTTTCTTCTGGGTTTGTAGCAATACATTCCTAAAATTCCTCAGATGAGTGTTACTCCTTGAGGAAATCCAAAATTAATCCTTAAGGCTGAATAAAAAACCAGCTGTGTTACATTTTTGCACCCAGTATTAATACTTCATTGAATTTTTTATGCTAACCTGAATTCACAATAATCTCCCCTGACAACTAATCAGTTATTTGAATGCTGAGATATGGCAAAATAATATGATTGCCTTAAAAAAAAATAACACGGAAGTTTACATTCATAGTCATTTGCTCACTCTCCACCCCAATCATTAGCTACCCTTCCAAAGGGATTTATAAATGTAGACATCCAAAAGACAAAGTAAAAGTACTGCCAGAATGAAAGGGTAGAACTTGCCTGTATCTGCCTGCATATGTTCAACGTGATTTTGTGTACAAAGAGCCAAGTCTTCCAAACCCATTCAGTTGTTGCACTTAATTTAGTGGCATCCACAAACCACACTCTCACATCCTTCTTTTATTTTGATGCATTTAAGTTTAACAATTACACAAAAGCAGATGAAGGTTCCTTCCAACCTCTCAGGTTCATAAAGCTGCATTAAGCCAAGTTAAAGATCCAAAAATATTTATTATTTGAGATGCTTTTAAGTCCAATTGTGATGCTGCCATCCTGTCTCAACTGTTGAGAGGAATAGTTTAACCATTCAAGTTTTGTGTTTTAAAAAACTGCATGTCACAGCGATGCTTATAAATTATTGCTGCATTTCATGGAATGAGATTTTTTTTGCACTAGAACTGGAAAATAATGCAATTACTTATATTGCAGCTGAAAAGCTAACAAATTGCAAAGTACAGGAACTGCGGTTTGACACCATTCTCATATCCTGCATATGGTTACTATTTAGAATGGAAACTTATTTGCATTTTTAAACATGCATGATATAACAACTTACTTTCAATATTCTGAAGTTGTTGGCCAGATAACCTAATACCAGGTTCTAATGTGCAACCATATGTTCAAATGCTACTTTTATTATCAATGGCCAAAAGAATTCAGAATTTTATTTCCTTTCTTAGTTAGATTCTTGCCATAAAGAGGACAGAATGCAGTTAATTCATTAACAGTGGTTTTCATTTCATTTTTACTAGATAACAGAGACCTAACATATTCTGCATCATGGCAAAAAGAAGCAAATTTACAGCAAAAATAAATGAGGGAGAAAACTATCAAACCTGAAAGCATACATTTAAAAGAAATGATACATTTAGCCCCAGAACCCAAATAAATGAAGTCAAAGCATTGCAACGTTTGAGAAAAATTATTTTGCAAAGCTACGTGTCTTCCCTCCCAACCCACATTGTTGGAAGTTTGCCACAGAAATTAATGCTTCTGTTCATTTAACAGTTAAAGATTAGAGCATTTCTTAACACCAAGCAAAATTTTTATTTAACTGGGAAGCAGTCAAATGTGCAGAAGGAAAGGGTGGTAATTGGAGAAGAGGTGAGCAATCATTAAAATCCTATGGATGCTTAATTTCTGAACTTTTTAGTAGAGAGAATCATTGTTTTCTGGGAAGCCACAGTGTTCCTTATGCGTGCTAACTCTCTTAATGACTAGTAACAGTTTGTCATGGTTTAAAATAATCATTAGGATTTATAGTTAGATGTTAACCATGTCAGCCCTTCATAGAGTCCATCACCCGAGGTGGCACAGGATGGCTGAACATACCAATTCCTATCCCTGATTCGGGTCAGGCCCAGTTTTTCTTGGATCTCATGTGGCTTCATGGCATCGGGAAGGTCCTGCTTGTTGGCGAAGATAAGGATGATAGCATCCCGCATCTCTCGATCATTGATAATACGGTGCAATTCCTGACGGGCCTCATCAATGCGGTCCCGATCAGCGCAGTCCACCACAAATATCAGGCCTTGAGTGCCTGTGTAATAGTGCCGCCACAAAGGCCGGATTTTATCTTGGCCCCCAACATCCCACACGTTAAACTTGACATTTTTATAAGTCACCGTTTCTACATTGAAACCCACCGTCGGGATGGTTGTGACCGCTTGGCCCAGCTTCAGTTTGTACAAGATGGTGGTCTTCCCTGCTGCATCCAAGCCAAGCATCAAGATCCGCATCTCCTTGTTGCCAAAGATCTTGGACAGTACCTTGCCCATGATGGTAGCAGTAGAGAGACAGGCATCCACAAGAAGATGGAGAAGGGTTGTTGTTACACCCAGGGACCCCCCCCAAAAAAAAAGAAAAAAAAGGGGGGGCCACACCACAGCTGCTGGATAAGAGGCCAAATGCCAGCTGAAGTGTACTTACTACCACCACAACCAGGAAGCCAGTCAATCTGAGCTACAGAGCAAGCGTTGGGAGGACAAAAGGTTGGCAAGGGGGAGCAACCACCCTGACGGGCAGCCAACAGGAAGGATGAGAAGGTGGGGAGGATTTAAATGCACTTTACTGCCACCGCGGGGGGAGAAAGGACCCTCCTGGAGACCCCTCCGAGAGAAACGGGGCGGAGCTGGCTCAGAAGGGGGCGGGGCTTCATGGGGAAGGGCGGGAGCGCCCGGCGTCTTTCAGTCAGTCCCTCTCAGGGCGGGCCTGGGCGTCTCCCCCCTTCTTTTCCAGTTCCGAGACTCTCTTGAGCGACGGTGGGTGGCTGTAAAGAGACAGGGAAGCGGGGGGGGGGAGGGGGGGGCAACACAGTCAGTCAGAGGGAGGCTCTCTTGAGGTGCAACGTTGAATTAAAAGAAAAAAGAAAAAAAAAGGAAGCCGCTAACCCTCCCCACGTACTCACCTCAAGTCGCGCCGGCTCCTCCGCCCGTCCGCCTTTCCGGAAAGGGAAAAGGCCCGCCTTACCCTTTCCTTCACAAACTCACTGCCTGGCTTGACTGATTCGCGGCGACCGTCCTCCAACACGCAGGCGCGCACCTCGGCCGACCGACACTTGCGAAAGGCGGCCCCGCCCACAGCGAGGAGGAGGAGGAGGGCACCGGGAATTTAAAAAAGCACTGCGCACGCGCGAGTTTTCCTCTCGGCGACGGGAATGAGCAGACGCAGCAGCCTGGAAGGCGTGTCTTAAAGAGGGCGGAAAGAGGTCATTGCACGCTCCATGGAATGAATTGCGTAAAGACTGCTCAAATAAATTTTCCCGGCTTCACCTTAGTTATGCGCAGGCTCGCCAGAATTTTCTTGAACATGCGCAAAGAATTAATCCCGCCCGGATTCAACTGCGCAAGTGTTAAAAGAGAACGAGAGAGACCGAAGAGCCTTAAATTTTTTTTTAAGGGGTAACCTCTCCTAATTCGCATGCGTGGCAATCCCCACCGCCTGTCAGAAATTTCATCTGCGCGTGCGCTATTTTGTCTTTTTTTTTTTTTTTTTGCGCAGTTGCATTCCCAGCCAATCGTGGAAGGCTAAGAAAAACACGCGAACAGAATTCACCTCAATTGCCCGACATAAAACGACGCAAGCGCACTATCGT